>NW_020664446.1:29740789-29804683 GCF_002925995.2 Terrapene triunguis
AGCTAAAAACAAGGTGGAATAGATTGTTTAGCATAAGTAATTAACACATATTTTGAGGGCCCATTCAAGGATAGGTGGCCCATTATCCACCCAGTCATAGGGGAGAAAGGAAGGAGAAGGGTGGGGTGTTATTAGTGGGTTATAGATTGTTGTAATAAGCCATAAATCCAGTGTCTCTATTCAGTCCATGATTTTTAGTTTCTAGCAAAGTTACGAATGCTCCCAGGCTTTTCTTTTAAAAGTGTTGTGTGGGTTTCCTTTAAAGATGAGGACCAATAGGTTAGATGTAGAGTGATTGCTTGTCTCACTCACCAACAGAAGTTGGTTGTATAAAAGATATTACACATCACCCATCTTGTCTCTTTGGAGTCCCACTGACCTTCAAGACAATGTCATTTAAGCACTTTTGGGAAAAAAAAGTATTTAATCTCTGGTCCTTTCAGTGTAACAGGCTCCATTTTGTACAGGATTGTGAAGTATATGCTACTTATTTGGCGGAAATTGTGATTTGTTCCTGATCTAGATGATGAAAGCTGCAAACAGATATTGTTTTCTTTAGTGCTTACAAACACATCACTTAGTGCTGAACATACACAAAAACACAATCCCTGCCTCAAAGAAATTACAACCTACAAAAAAAACAAAACAATAACCCACTATGGTGATGGAAAGTTTACAAATCTATGTAACAACAACTAAATGATTTAGCAAAACATTAATAGCCCTAAAGGAGTCATACTGGGCATTACATTATTTTGGCTAGGGAGGGAGATCTGACTAGCATGCCAAATTCTCTGGTCCTTTTCACCTAAAGGAAAACAAAAGCCAGAGCAGAGATATAATTCTTAATGGTGGCAGTAGATTAACCATCTGCCACCTTGCTCGCCAAGTAAACAAGGATTATAAGCTTAATTTCTGAAAGGGAATTTTTTATTGCCTGGTTTTGACTATGCCCACAAAACAAAGTACCTATAAACCCTACTGCATGATCTACTGGAGGCATATTTTGCAAACTTAAAGCAGGAGTCTGCAATTTGTTCTCAAAAACCTGTATTTTGTAAGGAATCCCACTAGGGGTATGTCTACACTACGGGATTAATCCGAATTTAGATAATTCGAATTTGGGAAACAGGTTGTATAAATTCGATTGTGCGCGGCCACACTAAGCACATTAATTCGGTTTTTAACCACATTAATTCGGTGGTGTGCGGCCACACTACCCCATTAATTTAAACACAGTAATTCGGTGGTGTGCGGCCACACTAACCCTAATTCGAATTAACAAAATCGATTTAGGCGCTACTCCGCTCGTCGAGGTGGAGTACAGAAATCGATTTTAAGTGCCCTTTAATTCGAATTAACTGGCTCTGTAGTGTGGACGGGTGAAGGGTTAATTCGGATTAACGCAGCTAAATCCGAATTAAAGTCGTAGTGTAGACCAGGCCTAGGATACGTGCTATCGTCAGAAACTCCTTCAATGCAGAGTTTTCCCTCTTTCCCCCCGCATCTGGGTTGTGATGCCTAGTTTTGCTCAAGACTATGCAGAAATCTATCAAGAATTGTAGAACTGAGCTGAACCATGACTTGACAGGAACTGGGGTAAGATCAGAAGGCTTCACCCTGAATGACTCTTGATTACATTTGCTAACACTTGCCCAAGGGGAGAAGTGATGTTCAGGCACTGAGGGCATGCCCAGTGGCTTGAGAAGACATCTCTCACTACAGCCATTTTGCACAGGAATCTCAGAAGTTTTTTTAGGTTTTCTTTTTAGGATTGTTGTTTTTTAAAGAAGTGAAACAAATCTGTCTCTTATGGAGATCCCTGCAGATAGTCTGTGAAAGACTCTGATCTGAGGGAGACTTCCTTACAATCAGATTGTCAGCCAGTCTGATTCCCTCCCTCCCTATACCTACAGCAAATAAAATGTCCTGTGCTAAGATCTTTGCGGGTGTCCTGAGTTATCACGAAGTTGTGAACTTTCCTGACTGAAAAGAGACCTAGTTTGTTTATGCTTATTGGGGCCTCTCATATAACTATCCCATGACTCACTTTTTGGTAACAGAATGAGGCTCCACGCCTGTCTGCAAGAAAGCGTGCTGTGAAAGGCTGTGATGGCTAAATATGTAATATGGAAGCCTGAAACTGAAAACTGCTTCTTTCTGACAGGGCTCTGTGGAGGTGACATTCTCTTGCCTCAGGAAGATGCAGTGGATGATCTTTGGAGCTGGTAACTATGAGTTTTTGTTCTTTCTTCCTATGCTTGAGGGTAGACTGCTTCCTATATCCCTGCTTTAGATTTAGAGCTGTTGCTCCACTTCATCTTCTCAATGGAATTTTGGCCAAGGAAGTCACAACTGACCAAACTGAGGATGTCCAGGGAACTTGGGGACATCCCAAGTACTTTAAAGAACCTGATCTATGCTGGTAATCCACAAAGGAGTCAGAGCTGCTAACAGGATGGATGTTCTTACCCTGCTGTGTAAGAGATTTCTTCCTTCAGCTGGGATTCAATAAGAGTATCCCACACGACAAATCAAAGCAATCCATGAGCCTTGCAAACAGCCCAATCTATCTACAACCTTCCATTTTGACCTGAGAGGAGGAAGGGGCACCTCAATAAATCCACACAGCAATTGGCATCAGCTGGAAAACTGCCAATTCCTAATTAAATTTTGGGATATCATCATTCACGCTAAACAGCAATACTAGTGTTTCCTATATTATATGTAAGCAAAGGATTTTTACAGGGCTCTCATCTTCAATAACTATATTCTCTCAATGACTAGAGTAAGGTGGGGGCCTACATGACAGGAATTACTAAGGTCATGTCCCAGTTCTGACGTGGATTCTTATTATCTTCACAGCATATACCCGGGGGTGGACTTTGGGATCCTGTACTAACGTACTAAAATAAAGTACTAAGAGCATGGCTTCACTCTTAGAGTGAAGTAAGAGAAAAGAACTTGGTTTTGTTCTTCATATTCATTGTTACTATCTTGAACACAACACACATTCTGGAAGGTTGCAATGTAGCACCATTTTATTTCTTAAAATCCAGACCACCACAAAACCCTGAAATAGCAAGAGACAAAGCAGGCTTCTCCCTAAAACAGAGGCACAACTCACCCCCACCTTACTGTAAGCTTGCTAGCTGCAAACTGACTGCTGGTGGGCCCAGATCACACACTTCCCTACAGGGCTCCCTAATCTGCAAGCAGGACCACAAAAAGACACTGAAATTTAAAGTGACAACCTACACCTTTAAAAGATTATTCAGTACACCATAATTCCCTTTGTGGCTTTGGATTAGTCCCAAATACTCTGCCTCTATTTTCTAATATTTAGAATGGGATTAGACTTCATTAAAGGGGGTATGATGATTAAATGATCCAATATTTCTAAAGCTAACTGAAGATAAAAAGTTTCTGTTCACAAGATCATTATTATTTAGATTGCAGTAGTGCGCCACAGTGCACCAGATCTACACAAACGCAGACATGGTTCCTGCCTTTAAGTCTACATTCTAAAACAGCAAAGGCAGACAAGGGCTGAGGCAAAATAAATACAGCCTATAAGCAAATAATGAGAGCCACATAGGATATGTCTACACTGAAATTAAACGCCTCCTGCTGTCAGCTGACTCAGGCTCGTGGGGCTCAGGCTTAGGAGCTGTTTAATTGTGGTGTACACGGTCAGCCTTCGGGTAGAGCCCCAGCTCTAGGACCCTTTCCCCTTCGCAGGGTCCCAGAGCCTGGGCTCCAGCCTGAGCCCAAATGTCTACACCACAATTAAACAGCCCCTTAGCCCGAGCTCAAGTCATCTGACATGAGCCAGCCAGGAGTTTTTAATTGCAGTGTAGACATAGCCATAACCTGCTAGATAGATGGACAGTGATCAGGGTGACGACAAGCACACATCTTAGTTATAGGTTTGTTTGTTTGTTTATGCTGTTGGTGTGGCTACCTTCTCCAAACCAGTCTCCGCTATTCATCCCCCTCATATTCCCCCACAGCAACCCCCAACTTCAAGTCAATTTATCCTATGCCTTCCTTCCCAACATTTGACCCCTTGCCTCCACATAAATGAGAGATCAGCAATGAATAAAGGAGAAGTAGTCAGTCAGCAAAAGCATCAAAGTAGTCTCATCTAAGAGTATATGAAAGATGACTAGAAACATACAAGAATGCTGCCCATCTTGAAATGCTGACTGAAAGAACTGACTTAGAAGTCAGGAATTAGCCTAAGAAGGGAATTACCCAAAACGCTGGGGAATTTAGGATTCGGTGTATTGGAACACAATACAATACAATAAAAGAGTGGTTTCATTCAGAGTGAAGAAAGAAAAAAGATCTTGATTTTGTTATTCCCATGCATTATGACTAGTACCTTAAATATATAAAATGTGACCAAAAAAATTAAAACCTACAAATATTGTAGAAATCTTTTGCTTCCTTTTACTATTGCTGCTTTTGCAATTAATCTATAATTCTACTTATCTTGTATTCCAGACTAGAGATTTGTTTTATAGGAGGACTGGATTTTCTGGGCTGCCAGGTTCACACTGACTTCAAAATTTTTCAAAAACTGATTGTTTTTAGGCATTATATTTAGTAGATTGACATTTCTGTAATATCATTCTAAGAAGGTTTTATCCAGATAGGGTTGGAAACTACAACTAGGTTATAACTGAATGGATAATTTATAATGAGAATTGAATAAAGGAAGATTAAAACTTTAAACAACTTTAAATTTATCTTCCCTAGTTGCTTTTAAAAATTATGAACCTTTTCTAAAATCATAGCCAAAATTTCTACAGAAGCCATGTTTCACATTTTTAAATAATTTGAATTAAAAAGGAATAATGGATTATGTGTCACACATCCAGTGAAATCTATAAGTAAATAGATCTATTCCCACAAGTAAGAGGAAATGCAGAATCAAGGCCTTTTATTCTTGTTATTCTGGATACATGCAGATAGTGAGTAAACGGCCTTCAGTATGAATGCATAGCCGAAACATAACACTTCCAACATTGCTTTAGGTACCATTCAGTCAGGGTACATTCATCTATATCACATTTCTTTGTCATCTGGGAAAGCCAGAATATATATCAGTGCTAGATGCACATTAATTGTTTAGCTTATAGATGAAATCTTGGCCCTTTTGAAATCAGTGTAAAACCCCCCCCCCCAAAATTTCAACGTGTGCGGGCTAAGGGACTCACCCCTCCAAAAAGATAATGTGTTTTCTTAGTTTCTTTCAGAATAGATATTTATTAAAAGGGTAACCTCCTACTGACTGGCTGATTCCATAATTTTAGACACTGGCATTTTATATTTACAGGCAAAAATTCAAGTCTAGGGCCATGTCTACACTAGCACTTATGTTGGCAAAAACTTTTATCACTCAGGAATGTGAAAAACACACACACCCCAGAGTGACAAAAGGTTTGCCGGCATAAGTGCTCATGTGCACAGTGCTACATCACCGGAAACATTTTCCCACCAACAAAGCTACTGCCACTTGTTGAGCTGGTTTTATTATATCGACGGGAACACTTTCTCCCATCAGCATAACACAGCTCCACAAGCATTCTTACAATGGCACAGCTGTATTGGTACAACTGTCCTGCTGTAAGCTTGTAAGTGTAGACATGGCCTAGATCAGCTAGAAATCATTCCTACTTGAGCTCATATTTCACCTGTTGTAAATATCCCATTTTTTCTGTTGAGACTTGCAAAGAGTTTTCTTGTACTATACACAAGATTCGGGTTGACTCAAAGTCACAATATAAAAACGTTCAGCACTGTAGTATCATTGGATTGGATTTTATGTCATTTTGCAGCATGTCATCTTTTATTAAGTCAAACTGCAGAAAGACCTCACAGCCTTGCAGCAAAATCTATGAGGTACAAAAAGCTGTCACATTGGTTGTTACTAAGTAAAGGTTGCTCTAAAATAGAAGTTGGGAGCCAAACAGATTGCATATTGAGGCACCTATATTCTGCATTGCAAAACACAAGTGGTTGGTGGAATGTCACACTCTGCCCCACTGTTTATTATGAGCATGTAAAAGACATAAAAAACCAAGCAGAAAACACCATTTCCAAGACAAGACTTTTTATAAGATTCTTGTACTTGTTCATTGTTGTGTAAACTGCTGATTTTCCTAAAACGGACTTGTGGGTTAGGGTTGCCAGGTGTCCGGTTTTCAACCGGAAAATCCAGTCGAAAAGGGGACCTGGCAGTGTCCGGTCAGTATGCTGACCAGACACTAAAAGTCCAGTTACCAGAGTAACTGCAATCAGCCTCCTCTCCGAGAGGGCGGGAAAAGCAGCAGCTGCTGCCTGGAGGAGCTGCTCAGCTGCTGACAGAGAGAACTGGCTCCCAGACCCGCAACTTCAGCCTCCGGGGACCATCCGCCCCACTGTGCCCTGATTGCCCCCACCCTAACCCCTTGCTCCAGGGACCAACCCCATGCTGGCTTCTCACTCCATGGCCAACACGCCCTCACTGCCCCACAGTGCCCCGATTTCCCCCAGCCCCTCACTCCGGGATCCAACACCTCCTTCTGCCCCACTATGCCCCAATTGCCCCCGGCCCCTCGTTCTGGGGACCAACTTTTCCTGAGCCAGAGCCCAACTGCTGTACCCCGATTGGGCAGGCAGGCTCTGCATCAGCTCCTCTCAGCCCAGCGCTCCAGGGGGAAGCAAGTGATGGGGGGCGGGGGGGGGGAGGCAGAGCAGGGGAAGAGATCAAGCAGGGGTTTCCAATTTTCAGCAATTAGAGAGTTGGCAACCCTATTGTGATTTGATAGGTCAATTGGCTTTATGCTTTCAACACATTATAGCACCTCCATATGGGGAAGATGACAGCACTTTCACTAGTCAAAACTGTTTTCCGGTTATGGTGAAAGTAAGTGAAACTGTGCGAGTGGAAAAGGACTTTTCCCACTAAGCTAAATTTGTGACTGCTTCTTTGTATACAAGAGAGACAAGGTGGGTGAAGTAATATCTTTTATTGGACCCAGAGGCAGATTACAGTTTTGCTGGGCCAGAGCAAGTGGTCAGTTTTGTGGGGCCTTGGACCCTCCCCACCCCTTCCACCTGCCATTCCCCCAACCCCAGGTGATCTTGCCGGGGAGCAGGGTCGGGATGCAGGGGCTTGCCCCACTCCACTCGTCCGGCGCGCCTGCCAGGGAGTGAGGTCAGGGTGTGGGGGCTTGCCCTGCTGCACCTGCCTGGCATTCCTGCTGGAGAGTGGAGTCGGGGCATGGGGGCTTTCCCCGCTCCACCTACCCAGTGCTCCTGCTGGGGAGCGGGGTCAGAGGGCAGGGGGTTTGCTCCACTCCTCGGCAGAAGTGCCAGGCAGGCAGAACAGGGCAAGCCCCTGCACCCTGACCCCGTTCCTCGGCAGGAGTGCCAGACAGAGCGAGGCAAGCCCCGTGCCCTGACCTCGCTCCCCGGCCAGAGTGGGTGGGCAGAGCGGGACAAGCCCCAGTGCCCTGACACCACTCCCTAGCAAGAGCGACGGGGTGGGGTGGAACAGAGCAGGTAGGGGCCATTTTTCCGGGGCCCCTCAATTGGTTGGGGCCACTGGGCACTGGTCCCATTGGCCCAGTGGCTAATCCGCCACTGATTTGACAGAATTCTGTTGGTGCGAGAGAGACAAGCTTTTGAGCTTACATAGAGCTCTTCTTCAGGGCTTTGTATACAAGATATTCTGTGTGATTCTAGAACTCTCTCAATACAGTAAGTCACTTAGAACAGAGATATATTTTTGTGGTAGTGTAATGGCTATTAAGAAATTGCTTTATCTGTTCACACTTACCCTTCTCCAAAAAAATGTGAGCATTATTGATATTTGAGACTTGTTTTACATTAGAGGCAAACTGCAGCTGATCATTAGCACTTTATACATGAACTCAGAGCAAGGAATCTACTATTACTGGAGCAAGGAATCTACTATTCAAATAGCATTGTTTGGAAGATTTATCTTCATAAAGTGCAGCTAAATCAATTGTGGTCTTGTCTCCTCTACTTGTGAGAGGAAGCTGCCTGTATACATCCCGCATATATTGTGTGAATAACTCCTGAATTAGGTAAACCAATTTTCTTCTAAAAACACCCACAATTTTATTATTTTCTTTTAGACTTTTTGTCAAAAATTATGGAGGATACAATATGAAGGAGCTTACTAGCTACTAGCAGATTTAAAAAAAAAAAAATCAACACTAACACTAATTCAAATATTGGCTCCATTTGGTCCTTTCCTGGTGCTGAATTATACCGTATACACCGTGGTGCCCTTATGCATATGATCACACTGTGCTACGTAAAAGTAAACTCCATGGCTGAGAGCAACTTCCAAATAAAATGAGAAGCTATTTCATGTTGCAACTACATACTATTTTCATGTAGATGTAAATGAAAGCCAGCAGGAAGAATATTGTGAAGGACCAATAGTTAAGCTAAGTAATAGTTTGTGAAAGAGAACGATCTCTAAGTTTGGACCAGCCATTGCAAAGCTTCTATAAAACAGTTCATAGTCTACCCAAAACAACATTTGCTGCTGTAAGATTTCATTAGAGAGTCCAGGAGGAGCTAACAAAATATTGGCCCAAATTCAGTCCTTAGAGTAAAAAAATCGAATACATGTGGAAATCTAATACATTCAATAGAGTTATTATAGCCACTTACACAGGGCCGGCGCAACCCATTAGGCGACCTAGGCGGTTGCCTAGGGCACAACAATTTGGGGGGTGGCGACCGCGGCGGTATTTCAGCGGCGGGACCTTCCGCCGCCTCTGTGGGGGGCGGCATTTCGGGGCGGGACCTTCTGCCGCTTAGGGCGGCAGAAAAGCTGACGGCGCTCCTGCACTTACATCAGTCCTGGATTTGACACACTCTTTCTGTTCTAGATTTTTGGGAAAGTAGTTCTTCAAACAAAATGGGTGCACACAGAGACACTAAAGCAAAGAGGATTAAATGCAGAGTTTTGCTCTTTACAGTGTCAGATCCACAAAAAAATGCAAAGGTGAAATGTGTCTTTTTTGTAAGAGAGTTAGAGTACTTAAATGTCTATGGACTTAACAAGGCTTCCTGCTATTAGTGACAGAGGAGTTCCTGGTATTGATGCTTGGTCATCAATGAACCAGGAAGAAATATTTCTTCTGAACATTCCATTCCTCAGAAATTAATTAAATCTGAATAAGCCCTTTTGGAGTTATGTTGTGAAAAGTTTTCTGTTTACTAGAATTGTTCATCAAGAAACTAAAGCTCTGAGATGCACTGGGAACAAGTT
The DNA here is from genome assembly GCF_002925995.2 of Terrapene triunguis. Lineage (NCBI taxonomy): Eukaryota > Metazoa > Chordata > Testudines > Emydidae > Terrapene > Terrapene triunguis. The sequence goes on from NW_020664446.1 coordinate 29,750,094, forward strand.
TTACATATGTAAAAATGGGAAGGCACTTACAGTGATTGATCTTGAAATTAACATATATTCCTAAAATAATTGTTTGGGCGTAGGGAAAAGGAAATTAATACAACTAGAGAAAAAGACAAGATAGAGGTGCTTTTTCAGGCTAATTTTAAAACTAATTTTACCCACCCACATGTACACAAAGCAGAATGAAAATGGCATGGATCACAACACAGGTTTGGTTGCTACACATTATTATTATGCATACCACCTACAGAACAGATTTGAAAATCTTTCACTTGTTACCAAGATCAGCTAACATCCATTCCCTCTATGCCTTCATCATAGCTATCTGATCCATGCACAGAACACATGCCAAAGTGGCATCCAGTTTGGAAAAAATTCTTAACAGTTCAACATGTGTTGGGTTTCCTTGGCTGGTTATAATTTCTGCTGCACTAGTGTGTCGCAACAAATCAGGTGCAAGGGGCTCAGTCCTGCTCCCATTCAAGTGCATGACTAGACTCCCATTGATTTCAATGGGAACAGGTCCTTCAAAGACTACTAAGATTGCTGTGACAAGTTTTAACATAACTTTCTTCCCAATAAGCTAAAGTTGTCCTTGGGCCCTAAGGATGCCTCCTAAACTGTTCTTTGTAGATGATGTTTGTAGGTTCTCTAGAGACAATTGCTTAGATCCTCACCTCTTTGAAATGTTCCAGCTCTGACCTTGTTTCTTCAGTTATTATCTTGCTTATTGTAGCATGAAAAAGCTGGTACAGTAACTCCTCACTTAACGTTGTAGTTATGTTCCTGAAAAATGCAACTTTAAGTGAAACGATGTTAAGCGAATTCAATTTCCCCATAAGAATGAATGTAAATGAGGGGGTTAGGTTCCAGGGAATTTTTTTTTTGCCATACAGTACAGTACTATAGTGGGGAGGTGCCCCCGCCTTACCCCACACAGGCACAGCCCACTGGCACTGGAGACAATGAGGCTGGCAAGGAGGCTGAAGGTGCTGTAGGCTAGAAGCACGTTGCACAGCAGCAGCTTCCCGTATTCTGCAAGCATCAGGGGCGGGAGGCTCAACCCTCGGCCCGCCCATGCCACCCCTTCCCCCAGGGCCAGCTCCAGCCTTTTTGCCGCCCCAAGCGGCGAAGCCAAAAAAAAAAGCAAAAAAAAAGCCACGATCGGCGACACTTCGGCGGAAGCGCTACAGCGCCGCTTCGTTCTTTGGCAGCAATCCTTCCCTATGAGAGGGACTGAGGGACCCGCCGCCGAATTGCCGCTGAAGACCCGGACATGCCGCCCCTTGTCATTGGCCGCCCCAAGCACCTGCTTGGTTCGCTGGTGCCTGGAGCCGGCCCTGCCTTCCCCCAAGCCCCCATCCTTAACCTGTCTCTTCTTCCCCCCCTCCTCCCCCTTTACTCCGCACGCAGCGTCCTTGCTCCTCCCACCTCCCTCCCCTGCCTCCTGCCAGCGGCAATCAGCTGGCTTGCAGTGTTCAGGAGGCAGGAGGGAGGACACGGCGCGCTGGCTCCCCCTCCCTCCCGCCTCCTGAACACCGCAAGCCAGCTGATTGCCATGGGCAGTAGGCAGGGGAGGGAGGGTGGAGGTGTGCCGCGTACTCACTCCTCGCCCCCCCGCCTGCGGCAATCAGCTGGCTTGCGACGTTCAGAGGGCAGGAGGGAGGGGGGAGGAGCGAGGACTTGGCGCAGGCTCCCCCTCCCTCCCCTGCCTCCTGTCCACGGCAATCAGCTGGTTTGCAGCGTCAGGAGTCAGGGGAGGGAGTGGGAGCCTGCGTGCCAAGTCCTCACTCCTCCCCTCTCCCTCCTGAATGCCGACTGCCAATGACTGCTCCCCACCGCCCAATCCAACCCCTGCTCCTTCCTGACTCCGCCCCCAGGGACCCTTGCCCCCATTCAATCCCCCTGTTCCCTGCCCTCTGACCGCCTTGACCCCTATCCACTCCCCCACAGCCCTCCGAATTCCCCTGCCCTCTTCCAACACCCCCTCACCGCGCTGCCTGGAGCCACTCGGCCAGGGCCGGGACCGGGCCGGAGCTGCTTGGCCGGGGCCGGGGCCATGGCCGGGGCCAGGGCCGCTCGGCCGGGGCCGGGGCTGGGGCTGGGTCCAGGCTGGAGCCGCTCGGCCAGGGCCGAGACCGGCGCCGGGGGGCCCGAGCCGGGCCGGGCCGGAGCTGCTCGGTCGGGCCTGGGCTGGGGGAGTTCGGCCGGGGCCAGGCCGGAGGGAGCCGCGCGCTCAGCCAGGGCCGGACTGGGCTGCGCCGTGCCTCCAGTAGTTTAGGTAGGCAGAATATAGTTACCTAAACCAAAACTTAGCCAGGGCACTGGGGTTAACACTTGAGCTATGGAACCCCAACAGCATATTGACCTCTAACATCCTGCTAAGGCATTCGTTCAGTACTGAGTCAGGCAGAGATAATCCATCATCACCACCACTACCACCACCACCACCACTACACTCCTACATGCTGCATTCCTGTCCAGCATGTCCAATCCAAGTATTGTCTATGACCAGGGCTGGTGCAACGACTAGGCGAACTAGGCGGCCACCTAGGGCGTCTAGTGGTTGAGGGCGCCTAAAAGCCCGCTCAGGCGAGGAGGTGGAGTGGAGGTGAGCTGGGGCGGGGAGGGGGGTGCGGGGAGGGCTGCCTGCAGTAACAGGGTGGGGCGCACAGGGGAACTGCTTCCCGCCCCAGATCACCTCCACTCTACCTCCTCCGCTGAGCGCACAGCCCCTGCTCTAATTCTCCTCCAATCGGCGCCGCAAGCCTGGGAGGGGAGGAGAATTAGAGTGGCGCGGGCATGCTCAGCGGAGGAGGCAGAGCGGAGGTGAGCTGGGACGGGCTCCCCGGGCGGGCTTAGCTGCCATGGAGGGGGGGTAGGTGCTGCGGGGGGGTTCCCCGGGTGGGGGGGTATGCCGGGCTGGGTTAGCTGCCGCGGCGGGTGGGGTTAGCTGCCGCGGGGGAGGGAGGGGGGCTCTTCTGGTGGGGGAAGCGGAGGGGCGTGGTTAGCTGCCACAGGGGGCGGGGTTAGCTGGGTGCGGGGGGGTGGCGCAAGGTGGAAGTTTCGCCTAGGGCGTGAAACTTCCTTGCAACAGCCCTGTCCATGCCTGACCCTGCTTTGCTTCTGCAATTGTTGAACTAGTCTTAACTATGGCTATTGCAGATGTGTGACTTCAGACTGATTTCAGCAATCAAGCATTATATGTAGGCATGGAAGAATTAGATTGGTAAATGTTGATAAACATAGATTTCACACAGAGCAACAAAAAATATTTTTTTTTAATAAAAATTAAAATATACAGATAGGAAAAGAAAGATGCTGCTTGAGAACTTCTTAGAGTTTGATTTGATATATAAACTTTGTATATTTTGACTCGTAATGTTGACAATTTGTGTTTTAACGGTTATAAAACTACCTTTTTGAATCTCAGCTTCTACTGTCATTAAATAATTATTGTCTGACCACCTATAATTCCCACAACTGGGAAAATTTGATAAAAATTGAAAAAAAAATGTTTAAAACCCATAATTTTGTACAACTGTGAAAATTTAAAAATCAGTAGAAATAAAAATATTGCTTAAGATAAATATTGATATTATCCATTGAAATTTTACAAAGTATCAAATTCTGCACAGCTTAATTATACTGATGATAACAGTAACAGGATGGCAAGGCTCTTCTGTTGACCCATGCTGTGATGGAATCCTGCATAAAACTGCCAGCTAATTCCTGATTACTCAATATGGAAGATGTAGCTCATTAGCTCACCATATGGAGGAGGTGGGAGCAGCCCTTTAGGCAGAAGTTTCTTTCCAAAGAACCGGCCAGGTTTTGGGCATATGTTTTCATTTGAGTTACCAGTAAAACCAGGCCTCAGAAAAAGTGAGTTTCTCTCAATACAGAGGCCCTGATTCTCAATTGTTCCATTTCTGTGCACAGAAATGTGGGCGGAGCAAAGGAGTCCATGGGCACCTTAAAACAGAAGGAGTGCAGTGTGCTCTGGCCATTCTTCCTATGCTGGGGGCTGTCAGGGGGACAGATGCAGAGGCCTTATGCCTGCTCTGTGCCAGTCACAGAGGGTATGTCTCCACTTCAGCTGATTGCAAGCCTCCCAGCCCAGTAAGCAGACTTCCACTAGTGAAGCTTGAGCTAGCTCGCTAAAAAATAACAGTGCGGACGTTGCAGTTCCAGCACAGACTCAGGCTACCCACCTGAGCTCAGATCTTGGGGGTCGGGTGGGCTTGAGAATGCAAGCTGCCACCCAAGCCACAACTTCCACACTGCTATTCTTAGCATGCTAGGTCAAGCCCCACTAGCATGAGTCTGTCTACCTGGTCTGAGCATCACTCCCCGACCTGCCATGCAGACATACCCAAAGGTCCTCTACATTGGTATGGCATAAAGCAGCTGGATTGCTACAGAAAAATCAAGCTCACTGTGCTTATACTTTGGTCAGAGCAGGGTCAGAACATACATAACCAGACATTCTGGGTTAATTCTTGTCACTCGTCTTAGCTAGCCCTATTAAAACACCGAAACTTAACCCAGGAAGATGGATGATGATTTGTTCTGTATCTTTTGCTGTGAAATAGCAGAGAAAGCTTCACCTACCAGAGAGACCAGTACACTCTTTTTATATTATATGTATTATTTGATTTACTCTCCATCTCACCTCTTGAAAAGGAATTACACACAATGGGCCAAATTTACCTTTGGGTTAAGGGGTACAGTCCCACTAAGTTATCTCCTCTTGCATCAGCAGTGAATTGAATTGAGTGACTTGACGCCTAAATTAACTAACTACTCAAACACACAATAGTACACAGTTTCTAGCACTGTAGGGGGCAAGATAAGGTCTGAGGGCATGTCTACACAGGTACACTCAGGAAAGTTAAGTTGAGGTGCATTAGTTAAAGTGCACTAAATCCATGTGCGGATGCTCCAATTCAGAAGTAAAGTGGCCACTTTGTAAATTAAACTAAAGTGAACTACATTCACTTTATTTCTGAATGTGCAGGAGTCCACATAGGGGTTTAATTAGCTGTAAATTCCACTATCAGTAAATTTGGTGCAACTTTCCTGAGCATCCCCATGTAGACATGTCCTGGCTATCACCATAATAGCCACTTATCACTTCCAACATCTTCTTCTAGGCATTTCTCTGCCCCCACCACCATAGAGCTGTAGTGAAATAATGCTTAATACATTAGAGATTTTTCTAATGTATTAAGCCTTCACATCCTTCTTCTGGTTAGTATGCTCTAATATTTTCCATTTAGATATTTTTAATCTTTGACCCAAGAGTCATTCTATTCCATATCTGCATCTGACAGCTCTTAGCCTGTATATTTAACTGGCCTAAAATCTTTTGTTCAAAATGTGACCACATTGTTCCTCCTAATTTCTTTCAATTCTACAATCCAAACTTCATCTAAAAGTTATTAAAAGCTGATAGATTGTTTCCAGCCTGAAAAGATTTTGGAGATGCTGATTTTCTGCCACTAAGTTTCTTTTTAATTTGATGTGCCATCCTTCTATTTTTCCACAGGTTTATATTTTCCACCTAACTCTTTATACAGGGGACTTAAAGGGCTTACCGGTATGCTGGAGTCCTGAGCGGGGCTGTGGCCTCAACCGGAAGAGGCGGGGCCTTTTAAGATTTAAAGGCCCTGGGGCTCCAGGCTCTGGCTGGGGGCCCCAGGGCCTTTAAATCACGCCGGAGCTGCCAGCTGCAGAGGCGTCTGGGAGCCCCGGGGCTCAGGGGCAAATTAAAGGGCCCTGGGCTCCGGCCACCACGGAGAGGGCTCCTGTGGTGATTTAAAGGGCCCGGGGCTCCCCGCAGTGGCAGGAGCTCCAGGCCCTTTAAATCCCCGCACAAGCCCGGCTGCCGGAGCTCCGGTGGAGATTTAAAGGGCCCGGAGCTCTGGCCCCTTCAGGGAGCCCCGGGCCCTTTAAATCATTGCCAGAGAAGCCGGTCCAGTCCGGCACAGCATACCAGCTCTTGCCGATACACTGGACCGGACTGCTTTCACCTCTACCTTTATAGAAGACACATCAAATTTTGTTTAATACATTTTTGGCATCAATTCCATGAACTGAATAAATTTAATCACATGAATAATTCTACTTACTTACATGGGCCTATTTACATGCTTAAAATTATGCACATGCTTAAGTATCTCATGGAATCAGGTGCTTTATTAATTAGCAATGATTGCACCTCAATTATAAATCTAAAGAGGGGTCTAAGCAATCAATTAGCATTGCCTTACTTCAATGAAAGGCAGAACAGGGGTACAGCATTCCAGTAAAATAATTTCTGCTATTTACATGTAGCTGATGAAGTCTATGAAAACATGTTAGAAAAAGCAAAAAGTCCAATATCAATTTAAAAACAAAGATTTAAAATGTATAGTTATATGGGGCTACATTTTAAAAAAATATTAATAATTTTGGGCTCCCAACTTGAGACACCTTAAAGAGACCTGATTTGCAGAGGACTAGTGCTGAATACTTCAGCTAGCCAGGCCCCTTTAAGGTGGCAGTTGGTACCCCAAAACTGAAGCATCCAAAAAATCAGTAGTCACTTTTGAAAATGTAGGCCAAGATGTTTAAGTCTTGTTCTTTTCCAGTAGCAATACTGTCAGGCAATCCAAATAATTAGTCTGACCTTTCTTTGACAGTTCTCACACTACTTTTCCAAATGTCCAATTCTACTTTTGTCAAGTCTTTCCCCAAAGTCAACATTAAATTACTTGTTCTGTAAAAGAAGAAGACCTAGGCCCAGATCCACAAAAAGACACTTAACTCCCATTTCAGGCACAACTGAGATCCTCAAAACTCCTGCTTGGTTGCCCCCTAAATCTGGAGGCGCCTTAAGTCCCTCAGCACCTAAATTTTTGCCAGTGAAGTCCCTTATGTGCCTATGTTTCTGCTGCTGCCATTGGGCACACAATGTCTTAGTCTAGGCACCTAGGCAACTCTCTCTCACCTAAGCCCCAACGGGATCCTCAAACCAGGTGAAAATAGGTGTTCCCGCTGCTATCTCACCTGCAGGGCCCAATCTGGTAAGTGTTCTCAAAGCATGCCTAACTCCACATAAAATGGCTGGGGGAGAGGACAGGGGGAAAAGAGACAGTAAGCTACCTTATTTGAACATGGCTCTCCCACTTCTCAGGTGAGTGCCCTAACCACTGGCTCTGGGATATTCTGATGTGGATCTCCCTCAATCTCTCCTGTTGAAGCTCTTCCACTGGATAAATAATTACATATGAATTAGGCCAGGCAGAGATAGTGAGAATAACCCTGTAGCCCAGTAGTCAGGGCAGTCATCTGAGGGTAGAACACCCTTCTTCTCAGGCTGAAGAGGGAATTGAACCAGTGTCTCTCACAGCCTGGCTGAGTGCCCTAACCATAGGGTTAGAGATTAGAAGGACTTCTCCTCTTTCCTCCGCCATTTTGCATTGAGTTTGCATCTTGCACGGAATTTGCATCTTGCACTTGAGTTCTTGCAAGAAATGGCTTAGGTGCCTCGCTCCTGAAGACGTTTCCCTGCTGTGGATCCCAACTGGAGATCGGGGTCTCCCTCCAGCCTAGGCTTACTCACCTAACTCACAGAGGGAGGGGGGAGGGGTGACTTAGGATACACCCCTTTCCTCAGCATCTGCTATTGGCTAGCTTTTGTGACCCCTCCTCCTACACACTAGTTTTTGTGGATCTCATTCTTAGGCACATCTCTCCCCCAACCCCATGTGTTGTATAGGGAGCCTAGGCCCCTCAGGGTTTGTGGATTCTACTAGGTGGTTAGGTGCTCAAAAGTTCAGTATCGCAACAGTGAGCGTTTCAACGCCTAAATCCCTTTGTGAATCTGGGCCCATCTGCCTCTCCACTATATCCAGCAAGTCCACTGAAAATGGACAAGAAACTGCCTTCTTTGTTTGCTTTTCACTGTGTGTGCATCTTGTGGAATGGCCTGCAACACCAGTAGTTTTGTACTTTGGAGTTTCCTGACAGAAGACTGGAAAAGGCTATGGTGGTATTTTCAACAAATTACTGCAAGAACATATTGATTTTATAGTTTAAAGTTGTCCTTATGTGGTTGAAAAACCCAGGTGGAATTAAACTGAGAGATGAGAGCTGGAAGCGATCTAACGACCAGATTTTTAAAGGTATTTAGGAGCCTAAAGATTATTCTGAAGCCAGAAGGGACTGACCTCCTGTATAATGCAAACTGGAAGACTGGAAGATAGTGAAGGATGGCAACAGGGAATCAAAAGAAGAAATGGACAGTAAAGCGTCGAGAGAAATAGAAAAGCAAGGGAAATAGAAAAGCACAAATAGGTGCAAGTGACTAAAGAAATAAGGACAAAAAAAAAAAAAAAAAGCTGTGACAGTGTGTAAAGTACACCAAAATGGTGAGCTGGAAAAAACTGCAACTATAAATAATAGAAAAACAGCAAATAAACAAGAAAGAAAAACATGTCTTAGAAAAATGTCAAAACAATACAACTGTACAATATTATGATTAACTTATTACACTTTCCCTCAATATATTTACACTATGCAACATCTACTAAAATGTAACTACATATTTAAATGCATGAGAATTAAACAAAAGTATTATATTTAAACTACAAAACCATCCCTCCTCTCCTGTAAAGAACAGAACTGGAAGCTTTGAAATCTTTATTCTATTCCTGGTTCTGCCATAAATTCCAGTGTGAAGTTGGTCAAGTCACTTAAAGTTGATTGTAAAGGGTTTGTTTTTGTTTTTTTTTAAATTGGGCTTCTCTCCCCCCTTTTTGCTGATTTATAAAGACAGCCTGAGCTTCCCCTCCTCCCTATTCTTACTTTAGAAAAAGGAGCATCAAGTCTGGTCTTCCTTGGTTTTTCTTGTGGGATCATAGTGCGGTCTGAAAACATGTTTATTAAGAGCTCTAACACCTTAGTTGAAGATATGCACATGTTGAATCTTTAACAGACTTCCTTTTATTCGGCATCAATCACTGAAGGGCTAGACAGGTGTTTAACTCCCTCCCCCCGCCACACACCATAACAGTTTTAAACAGTTGAAAACTGCCTCTTTTTTTCAATTAACTTTCAGCTCTCTTGCTAACATGATGTCACTATCGCACTTGTTCTCCAATCATCATGTCCAGTCTACTGGCCTCAACAAGAGCTGAATTTCTAATGTAACCAAAAAAACAAAACAAAAAACTCTAGCAGAAATAAAAAAAAAAATTAAAAAACAAAACAAAACAACCCCTCAGGCCATCTTTATCCATCGCAAAGCAGCAAAAAGGACAAGCACAGGTTTTTCCTATGCAGGTCACCTTCAATTTCAGCACTATCCTTTCCCCATCTATAAATTAGAGAGGATATTTTTTTCTCTCTCAGGGTGCTGTGAGGCTTAACTAATCAACATTTGCAAAGCACTTTGTGTTTCCATAGTACTTTCCATATAGGGGGTCACAAAGTATTAGTTTACTGTTTAATCTCCTCTTTTCTGAAACTGGATTTCATATTTAAAACTTTCAATAGCAGGATCCAAACCTTTTGAGAGAGTCTACGCAGAGACAATATCCACATAATATTATCCTCCACACTCCTTCCAACCCATCCCAGGGTGCCTTCTTATAGGTATTTCTTTAGGCACTGAAAATCTGAAGCTCCCATTCCATTAGCTCTACCTCATTATGCATATGCATTATAATTCAGCCTTAATACACTGTACATGGTCACATACTATACTTTCCCCCAAAGGACCCCTGCTTACTTCAAGTGCACTGACTGGATAGTGAATAAAGCAAGGGTTGTGTAGTAATGAAGCCCACAACCACCCATTGAACAATAAAGATAAAAGTACTGAACAGCTGCCACATTCATTGTGAATAGGGCACTATACTTGGGTTCTGTTACCTGTCTTGTCTCCAATCTGCCATGAGACCTTGCACAGCTTGCTTCTCCTGTCTGTAAAATGGGAGTTCCTAAAGCATTTTAAAATCTACATTGAAGCATGCTATATAAGAGGCAACCATTCATTGTAATTATTATATATGCTCAACAACTGAGGTAGGAGTCCTGTGGGAAAATATAGTATGTAGCAGTTAAGTTAAAGACTGCATCATAATATCAAGACACCAGGGGTTGTGTGGACAAACTTAAATCTGGCATTTCCTGACTATTTTTTATTCTCTTTGAAATCTAAACATTCTTCTTTTTATATAGGTTTCTGTATGGAACTGATTTGTGTGTGGAATACTTTATAAAGAGAGGAAAATCATCTCTGAAAGAAATAGAACTTAAATAGTGTTTGATATACTTATCCTCCCAACATCCCTGTGATGAAGGCAAGACTGATAATCCCCATTTTGGCGCTCTCTAAAACCACAAAACAAGTTGATAGCAGAGCAGGCACTAGGAACTCCTGAGCTCAGATTCCCAGTCTCTGATTTTTCATGCACACTATAGAAAAAAAATCATCAGTAGTACAAATGAGTGGATTAGAAGAATGTGTTTTTGGTACTGGAATGTCAATAGATTATCTGAATACTAAAATGTAATATAGAATATGATCTAACATTTTAGAAACCCAATAACAAGTATACACTAACTGCTGGAGTGGGGTGAGAATATTGTATTTTTCCTTTTTTGGGGAGGGGGTAAAAATGCTTTTACTGCATTTCCTTCTACTGCAAGCCAGCACTAATCCAAATATCTCCCAGTGGGCAAAATAAAACCACGTTAGATGTTTGTGTATCCCCATTGGCTTTCACTTGATTAAAGGAAACTGATTCATTATAGAAGCAAAGTAGAACAATTCCTTGGAGTATTAAAGCACAATTTTCTATGTGTATTACCATGCAAGAATGAAAATCAAAGATTGGATTTTATTGATATTTTGATGAGATTTAGAATGCCTGGCTCTTCCTCTAGCAAAGATTCACATTACAGGCAGTTCTATAAAAACAGAACTGTAATCTTCCCCCCATCCCTGGTCTCAAGGGGAAAAAAAAATCTAGTTTGAAAATTTCCATTTTGTATCACTGATATATTATTTGAACTATCATTATTTTACAGAGTCTATAAAGAAGGAGCTCATGAGAAGATGTCTATATTCACTTTTGCTAGCTATATTCAACTTCTATAATTTGATTAAAAGATGGAGGGAAAAGGGAATTGGAAACACAGTGGAAACTCAAACATCTGGCCTGTTATCCTGACTCAATTTCTTGTTTTCTGCTGGATACACACCTGGGTCTAACTTTAAGATCCAGAAATTTAGCGCTACCATGAGGATGCAGTAGAGTATGAAAATAATAAGCCTTTTCTTTTTCTTCATTCTCCAGTGCACATGTCAGTTTCTGAACTTAGAAACCCCTAGAAGTACACAGGAGGCTATACATTGCAGAGAGACTTCATTAATGTTGTATCCCAGGGAACAAAAAAAATATTACAGCCAGAAAGTATCAGTGATGCACAGGTTATCAAAACTAGTGCCAAGACAGAAGCCTCAGCATTTAATAATGTGGTGCAAAACCAAAGCAGTAAAAATGGAATTCTGTAAATATAAATTAATATACAAGAAAATCAAGTAACTAGATTTAAAATTATTTTTCTTCTATCCCACCTTTGTGGAGTCCAGAAATAGGATGCAAAGTCAGATCAATCCTGCAGAGGTTCACACACTCTGGCTTGATTCAGGAAAGAACTTAAACACATGCTTAGATTTAAGCATGACAGTAGTCTCACTGAAGACTGTGGAGTCTTTCCGATGGCTTCACTGGGCACTGGATAGAGAGAGATGGCAGCCACATCAGAATTAAAGATTGCAAAAGAGTTTCCATTTTAAGCATGACATTGGCTCCACTATACCAGGCCCAAATCAAAAGGCAAATTTTTATAGTTTTTTTTTTAAGTAATTCTGTAGACCTTTTCCTTGCAGAGTTGGACTTCAATATGTCAATTGAACACATGAGGGGCTTGTCAAGAGAAAAAGAAATTGATGTTAAATCGGACAAGCTGTTTGTAAATTAAGAAACATTTTTTAAGAATTTGGCATTCAGCACAGACAACAAACTCTAACCTTTGTTCACCAACTCTTAGCTTGTGAACACAGATGGGAGACAATGAAATTTAAGTTTATTGGACTCATCTAATACTAGGGTAGGAGTGGAGGAGAATAAGGAAAGGAATACCAAATCACACTGCTAGTCCCATCATCCCCTGTCATGCCAACTCCTCAACTGCTCTCTTCCTAAGGAAGGCTGCAGAAGCTGTGCCTTTGGAAAGGCTGGAAAATGAGGATGAGGATGAAAACAGAACAGGGGCATTGGCAGAGAGGGAAGGAGGTTGCCATCAGAGTGGGACAGATCATGGATAAGGGGAGTATGAGAGGCAGAGCATACCAACCCAACCCATTATCACGGGGGGGGGGGAAAGGAAGGGGGACATCAAGCCTAACTTTAAAGGTCCCAGGTCTAAAAATTGTTGGCCTTAAACTGTCCATCTGTAAAACAAATATAATATCTACATGCTTTGCAGGGATGTTAAGATTATTAATGTTTGCAAAGTTCTTTGAACACAGAAAGCACTATATATAAATGCTAAGTTATTATGACAGGGAACATAACTAGTCCAATTTCTCTCAGCCTCAGAAAGTAAATATTTCTTCAGCTCTGCTCAGAGAATTCTGATTGCCTTAAACTTTAGGCACTCAAGTTTGAAAAACTGACTGTATTTTTTAGTTTTGCTATTAAATAAGATCTACACAGCTTCCTAGCGTCCATTTTTCTTTATACTTTGTAAAGTGCTTTGGGATATCACGACTGGGCAGTAGTAATAGCTGCCATTTCAGTTACACACTGTGCAAAGTTCCATTACAAACGAAAGGTGTATAAAAAATATATTTGGGTCTAAAGCTTTCCATGGTTGGTCTCATGCCAGAAGGAAATGGTGTTAGTTTGTGTTTTATTTAAAGTTGGAGGAAAAGATATTTTTTAAAAGGAGCTAAACACTAAGATGAAAAAAGCAAAAGACTTTTTTGATCCCAAATATTATAAAGATGATATACAAATAAATCCTGCCCACCCTCCAAAGTTAACCAGTGGTTAACCTCCATGAATAAAACCTTTTTGGCTAAATTTGGTGATGAGGAATGAAAAGAAATTAAATAATCAAAAAATCATAACTGAGCATGCTTTGTAGTTATCTGCTAAAATTTTTGCAGAGTGCAATGGCTCTCCACCCTTTTGTGATACCATGAAGAAGCAACTGCATGCTCTCCCTTCTTAGCCTGACCAGTTGCCCAGCCAAGACAGAGGCTTCTGAGCTCAAGCATCTGGGACAATTCACAACAGAGAGATTGCAAACGTCTCATTAAAACAGATGGTCATTCCCTGTTATTGGCAGTCTCTGCACACTACTAGCCTTGAGGGTTTATTTTATGTGTAAGGGGACTGTTGCCCCCTTACTAACATTCAGTGGGGGTGTTTTGGTTGGCTAGCTCTCAGCACTAAAAGATTGGGGTGAGGCCAATGCTCCAGGTCAGCCTCAGCCTCTGAGCCTGATTGACAGGGCAGGCAGGCTAATCAGGGAGCCAGGAGGCCAGGGGGGTCCCCTCCTCCGTGTGAGCTGGAATTGCCTGGGTCAGACAGAGTGGGGCCGAGCTAAGGAGAAAGCAGGGGCCCAAGCTGAGCTGGAGAGCAGAGCTGTGCCAGATCCAGAGGGGCCAGAAAAGCACTTCAGGAAGCAGGTCAGAGTTGGGAGCAGGGCCAGAGACAGCCCAGGGAGAGAGCAGATCCTGTGCTGGGAGCAGAGCTGCAGCCACAGAGCCAGGTGTGGTGAGCAACTGGAGCCAGCCAAGGGGGGACCTTGGGCAAAGGGCCCAGCCCAGAAAGACACCCCCAGCCAAGGGTCCTTGCAGGCCAGACTGGGAGGGGGATCTTAACCCAACGGGGGGCTGATGCTGGGAAGAAGGGTCCCACCACCCAAAGGCCGGAGGTGTGTGGTCACCACCATTGCAAGTGTCCAACCCGCAGCATCCCTGCAGCACAGCCAGGGCCTGAGAAGGAGACCTGGGACCTACAAGGAACAGACTGTGAAGTGCCCTGATGTCCAGAGACACTGTTTGTAATGTTCCCTGCCACAGAGCCATGTGATGTGTGTAACCTTTCCCATTTTTTCTTTTCTTTTTTTAAATTAATTATTAATTAAACAACTTGTATTTGCTTTAAATTGTATGAAATGATCAGTGGGTCAGGGAGGTGCCCAGTGCAGAGAGAGTACCCCGGAGTGGGGACACCCTAGCCCCTGTCCCAGGTCACCACAGCAGGGTTGGGGGTTGAGCCCCCCAGGAATCCTGGGCCCAGCCTTGTCGGGGTTACGAGGACTCTGCCAGACAGGAGAGTGGAAGGGGAGTCCTCGAGGGCAGGGAGGCCTCTGGGTAAAGGAAGTGGGAGCGAGGACTCAGATCCTTTCACTAGCCCACTTCACCGGGGTAGTGCAGAAGCTAGGAAAGTTCCCCACAATAGCGGGACCATTCCCCCGCTTACATATGCCACCTTTGTGGTCCACCCTACTCAGTCCCCAAGAGCAAAGGATCTGTGTGTCCCTGGGAACAGAGGCTAACAATCAGATCCCAATTATAACTACATTTAAACAAGATGATGTTCGTTTAAGAAAGCAAGAAGAGAAACAGATTAAAAACCAAAGTCATTTACTCTTACTAATGTTAAATTCAGACTATAAGAAGATGCATCCAGGTTTGGGGGGCGGGGGGAGGGGGAGAAATCAAGAAAAAGGCCAAGGACTGGAAATTGTATTGTTATATGATTCACAGTGTTTCAGCTCATGGCTGTTTCTTGCAGCTGACAACCTCTCAGTCATTCTCCCAAAATTCTGTGTCTCTGCCTTCTAGAGAGGGCCTGACTGCCATACAGAGAAAGCCCTTTATTTTTTTCTAGAAGGCACTTCATGTGTGGGCACCCTAAAGGATGTGAATTGTGAGTTGATGGGCCTTAGGCAGCATTACAATATAGTCATACGGAGATTACACAGACTTTGAGAAATACTATACCAAATTATAAACCTCAAGTACATATATCTTCAGACCTCCAGAAACCCATGTCTTCACATCAGGGGCAAGAAAAAAAAAATCATGAATGTGAGAAAATTGTGGATCCCATCAATTTATGATTTCTCTGCATTTTGCAAGATTCTGTAAAATGTTAAGCTTTCATTTTAGCGATAAGTCCCCAACTCCCTCCATTGTGAAGGTACAGCTGTCCATTTGGAAATAGATGCACCGCTGGCCTAATAACCCAACCTTGCAGACATCTATCTCCAACCAAGCAATAGTCAAGATATCGAAACAGATTTCCTGGCACACAGCAATCTGGCCCTTAAACAAGGTTATCCAGTGCATGGAGTATCAATGCAGCATACAGGCCATCCTCCCACGGTGCAGTGCCAATGTAGGTACTCAGATGCCATTCCCGTTCTCTGCTACTGGCATAGCAGATAAAAGGGGCATGGCCAAAAGAATAGGGGTGTGCGCGTCACAGCAGTCATTGGCATTTTCAGTCTCTTGTGAACATTTGGAGCTTAAGTAAATGACAAGAGCCTTTAGGCTGTTCTAACATGGTAAAAGAGATAGGATCCTACATACAACTGTATCGAGGAGTGCTAATGTGAGCTTTGTCATCTTTGCACCCACACACCCTGACCTATGCATTGTGCAGTTCATCTACGCCCCAAGATCTGACTCATTAGCTCCTCCCTTCCCACAATCCATTCACTTTAAAGAGCTATCCATTTCAAACCCTCCACTCTAAACTTTAAGCCTGGATAGGGTTTCTCCCCCACTTTAAAGGGGAAAATGGAAATTACATGCATACAAACAATACAGATGTAGTGTTTAGATCATACATATTATTTCACACAAGTAACATTAACTTTCCCACATCACACGTACTGTATGGGCCAGACTGGGAACAGATTATACTCAGGAACATGATGTGGCCATGTGTGTTCATGCACTCCTGCCTCTGCCTCCCCCCGCCCCACTATTGTGTTGCCTGTACAAGGAAGGAGAAGTTTTTTTCCCAAGGGCAGGACAGCTCCCCGCAGGGAAGTGTGTTGAGCAAACAGTTTAACCATCTAAACAAGGTAAATGTTGTGTGTGTAAGACAGGGTGGGCAAACTTTTTGGCTCAAAAGCCACATCTGGGTATGGAAATCGTATGGCAGTCGATGGGGGAGCCGCGGCGGTCGATTTGCCGCCGTCCTCACAGCGGGGTAAGTCGGCTCGGATACGTCGAATTCAGCTACGCTATTCGCGTAGCTGAATTTGCGTATCTTAAATCGATCCCCCCCCCCCAGTGAAGACGTAGCCTGAGAGTAGATGAGTAGTCAATGGGGCCTAAATCCTTCTATTTTGTACAGAAGTTAGCCCTTTATTTTAAAAGAATTTAAGTTCTTGGTTGTAGAGGTAACCTTCTAAATGTGCACTGAAGGGACAGGATTTTCTTGAGCCCACAGACTAACAGTTCCTTACTCTTCATGCAGCCCCTTTACATTGAAAGTAACAGGAGACTTTCATTCAGAACTTCTTGGGCAGCAGTGAAATGGACAACATTTATGTCAATTTCACTTCGCTAGGGAAAGCTGCAAGCAGCACTGGAGTTTCTCACACAGGTGAGGAAGACCAACAAAACAGCAACTGAGTGTGTGTGCATGCAGGGCCTAAGGGTGGGCAACCAAGTTGGTCACCTTGGGCGCGCCCTTACAGGGAGTGCTGGACCACTGTGCTGCTTGGCTTTTTGGGGAGAGGAGGGCAGCTGGTTTTGATCAGTTGATTGGCCGGCCCCCTCTCCTCAATTGTGTGGATATTTGTTTTGCTCAGCCACTTATGGGTGTGGATGCCTAAAATGTTTTCCATCCTGGCCAACAAAACAGCTAGGGCTGCTTCTGTGTGTGAGTGTCACAGAGACCAGTTTTACTCTAGCAGCAACCAAGGTCCTGGGGAAGGGAGAGTAGCAGAAATCTTTCCTCTTTTCCCCTTAACAGTCAGAATACTCTGACAGGGGAGTGGGAGAAAGAAAGCTCCTTTTTCATTCCAGTGGACAGGTGCCTGGGCTACTAATTTATCCAACATCTACTGGCTAAAGTTTGATACAAAAGATGACATCCAACACTAATGCCATTCTGGAGCCACTAAAATCATAGGCACTGACGCTTTGAGTACTCTGGGTCTGGAGCACCCATGGGGAAAAACAAACAGTGGGTGCTCAGCAGCCCCCCTGATCAGCTCCTCCCCCTCTCCCCAGCACCCATATATCAGCGCCTCCTCTTCCCTCCCCAGCGCCTGCCGCGATCAGCTGTTCCACGACGTGCAGGAGGCGCTGGGGAGGAGGGGGAGGAGTGAGTGAGGGGTCGGAACAGGGGCAGGAACAGGCAGGGTGGGGGCAGGTCAGGATAAGGCAGGGCCAGGGTGGGGCCTTGGGGGAAGGGATGGAGTGGAGGCAGGACCTGGGATAGAGCAGGGGTCGAGCACCCCGCGGCACATTAGAAAGTCGGGGCCTCTGACCAAAATTACTGACTCCTGTTCTGTCCCTCACCAAAAGCAAACAAAAATAACTCTGACTGTCCATGATGATCACAACCACTCTGCATTAATATAAATGACCACCACAATTTCAGGTTTTACAAATAATAAGCTTATCATGTGAACTTCAAATACTAGCATTGCCATACCAGATAAGTCAAGTGGTCATTCTACTCCAGTATCCTGTCTCTGATAGTGGTCAGTTCACTTATTCAGATTCTTCATTTTTACATTTTTATTAAGTTAGAAAATGATGAATGATGCATTTCTCACTTGTGATTTGTGTCAAGCTCTTTTTGGATGAAAAGTTGAATTCAATTAAAAATGCACAAAACCAACATTTTTAAAAATTAGTTAAATAAAACTACTGTAAATATGCTGGATACATAAGAAAAAAGGTTTATCAAAACATGCTTTTCATTTAAATCTAACTGATTGATTAAGCAAAGGAAGTATTATCTGTAGGTTAGTGAACTGAATTGATTGTTTCCAGCCACCATTGTCCTTCAAAACTGGCCAAAACTATAACAGGGTTCAAAAAAGAACTAGATAAGTTCATGGAGGATAGGTCCATCAATGGCTATTAGCCAACATGGTCAGGGATGCACCACCATGCTCTGAATGTCCTTAGCCTCTATTTGCCAGAAACTGGGAGTGGACGACAGGGGATGGATCACTTGTTGATTGCCTGTTCTGTACGTTCCCTTTGAAGCACCTGGCATTGGCCACAGGATTCTGGGCTAGATGGACCATTGGTCTAACCTAGTATGACTGTTCTTATGTTCAAAATTTTAGAACTTGTAGATCTCAGCCTCTCACATATAGTTTTCTTTCATAGATAGGAAGAGGAATACAAGCTTTCCTGCATTTTCAACTCCCACTTGGCTTCTTAACTATGAATGAACTAGTCATTGAACTGAACTAGTTGAATAAACTGACGAAAATATTCTCTCTGTACCCTGCAGAAAATGCTACTGATGTTGACAATTGATTATAGTAAGTTTAGGCCTTAACATAGGCTACCATAATTTCAAGTTTAATTTTAAAAAATAAACCTATATTTAATATAAATGTAAGTACTTTTTTTAAGTTATAATTTTTTATCCACCCTAATATTTGTTATTGTAACTATGGATACTCCTTTTACTATTGAAAACATCAAGTCCTACCCTCAGTACATGTACACTCTGATTTAAAAAAAAACAAAATGTGGCATTGAGTCTCAGAGTCCAGGTCAGCTAACTCAGCTCACAGGGCTCTAGCTATGGGGCTATAAAATTGCGGCGTAGACATTCGGGCTTCGGCTGGAGCCCAGATTCTGAGACCCCACAAGGAGGGAGGGTCTCAGGCCCTGTGCTCCAATCCAAGCCCAAACGTCTATGCTGAAATTTTATAGCCCCGCAGCCCAAGCCCTGCAAGCCCAAGTCAACTGACCCAGGCCAGCCACGGGTCTTTTATTAGTGTAGAGATCCCACAAGATGTCCCTGGGTAATACATTTCATAAGCTGGTTGTGCATTGTGTGAAAAAGCATTTGCTTTTATAGTTTTGAATTTGCCCTTTCAGTTTCATTGAATCCTCCATTGTTCTTTTATAATAAGAATAATTTTGTGTTGTCTGTAAACTTTGCCATCTCACTGCTTACCACCTTTCACAAATCATTAATAAATATATGGGATAAGACCAATCCTGGTACAGAATCTTGTAAGCACCCCACCGTTTACCTTTAGCATGATGAAAACTGACCTTTTATTCCTATTCTTTGTTTTCTATCTGTTGCCAGTTTCTGATCCATGATAGCATTTTATCTCTGCCTCACGACTACTTCATTTATTTAGTAGCTTCTCATGAGGGACTTTGTCAAGGGCCTTTTAAAAAAGTCCAAACAAATATCAACTGGCTCTTTTTTAGCCACTATTTTATTGATCTGTTCAAGGAATTTTAACAGATTGCTAAGGGGCAATTTTCTTTTGCAGAAGCCATGCTTGTTAATTGCTATCATATCATGATATTCTAGGTATCATTCTATTTTTAATTATTGTTTCAGCCAATTTACCAGGTACAAATGTAAGGCTTACTGGGCTGTAATTTCCCAGAGCTCCCCATGTAGTATCCT
Organism: Terrapene triunguis; assembly: GCF_002925995.2. Taxonomy (NCBI): domain Eukaryota; kingdom Metazoa; phylum Chordata; order Testudines; family Emydidae; genus Terrapene; species Terrapene triunguis. The sequence goes on from NW_020664446.1 coordinate 29,769,818, forward strand.
GTATAGTAACAGATTTTCATGACAGACTGTCTGTTTTTTGCTAGAAGCTCAAGTACTTCATTTTCAGGGCCTGTCCCTGTCAGTTTGAAAAAAAAAAAAAAAACAGAATGTTGTCTCATGGTTTTTGTCAGCCCTAGGAGAATTGTCACCTGAATAGCCACTGGCCAGCTGAGCTGGTAAGACAGACAACAGGATGGGTCAGTACATATGCACCTCAAGGAGCACTCCAGCTCTGACATAAGTCATGCTGCCCTCCTGTCCCCAGGAAGCCTCACAACAAGCAACCTCTTCATGATAATCCTCTTCCACACAAAGGTACTGTCTACATGAGGAAGGCTTTGCTAGTATCAGTATCTGCACTGGACAGGGTTTGCTGGAATAGCCCTACTGGCAAACCCTCCTAGTGGAGACATAGCTTATACCGGCAAAAAGTTATTTCACTGGTATAGCTTATATCAGTTCCCAAATGAAATAAGCTACACCAGCTAACAGACTTTGCCAGTACAACTCCATCTATACTAGGGCTTATGCTGGCATAGGTCTGTCAGGTAGGGAGGGGTGAGATTTTTTTTTTTTTTTGCACACTCTTAACCAACATGCCAGCAAAACATTTAAGTGTAGACCTGGCCGAATGGACGTAAGCTGTACTGGCGTAAACTGGTAAAACCGCACTTATACTAGGACTTTTGCAGTCACAGCTATGTCAGTAAAAAACAAACATCTCCTTAACCAACACAGCTATACTGGTAAAAGTTTCTAATGTCGACAAAGCCAGAGTCAGATCCATGCAAAGTGCAAGACTCTGGACACTCTGCAAATGGTGAGCCTACGAGCAGTGCAGCCGCATTAACACATGCAGGCAACCGCTGATGAAAAAAGTCTGGGCTGGTGTTAGAACATAAGAACGGCCATACCGGGTCAGCCCAAAGGTCCATCTAGCCCAGTATCCTGTCTTCCAACAGTGGCCAATGCCAGGTCTTCCTGCTTCTCCTCACAGTCTCTGGGCCAAAGGTGAGCACAGAGAGTGTAGTATGATGGTGGCAAAAGAACAAAAGGAATAAGAGGGACTGATTAGAGCAGGTCAAAATCTTTCATTCCATATTTTTTTTAAATTAAAAATGGCTTTTTCATCAACCTGGAAATTTGTTTTCAATTATTAATTATTATTGTTTTCAAAAATTAACAAGCTATTCGGGGTTCTTAATTAAAACCTGAAAACTTTTGAAGAAAAATCTTCTAAAGTAAAAGTAAAATTTTCATCTTTTTTTCATAGGAACAAAACGTATTTCCCAGCCAGCTCTAGCATGACTAGTGAATGTGATAGAAACACATTGTAGAGGGAGAAGAAGGAGACACAAGGGTGAACTAGGGTATTCCACCTCCATCTTTGGGTGCCTAACTTTAGGCACACAAGTTTGAAATATCTGGTTTACGTGACTTAACAATGGCCACAGATAGAGTCAGTGCCTGAGCTGGGATTAGTCCCTTGCTCTCAGGCCTTTGATTAGTCAACTAGACCACATCGGCTTTCATACTACCGAGTTGCCCTTCCTTGTGGTCACAGGTCATGCAGGGTGCTCAGCAAAGGCACTGAGACAGGCCCAGGCAGCTAGCTATTAGGGAGCTTGCGGTGGCTCTAGTGCCTTCAGCAATAGTTTACGTGACACTGATTACAACCACAAACTCGGTATGCAGTCTTCACCACCACTCTAACCCCTCCTCCCCCCACAAAAATACACCAACCCACAAAAATACACCAAAGACCTGGAGTTTTGCTTTTTTCTGGACACCAAATCCTAAACCGGGATGACTGTTAATAACCCACAATGCTTAGGAAAAAATCAGCTCCAAGCTTTAACCACTAGCGATTGGTTCATATCCTTTTACATTTTCAAGGCTATCTTTGCATGGAAGAAGACTTACTCTTTTCTTCAAATCAAGAGATTCAAGCAGAGACTGGGAATTTTACCAAACAGACTGATGGCCTGGAATGGTATTGCCTCGCGTACAGGCTCATAAGAAAATTAACATTCCACCACTCACTAGCTATCAGGTTTGTAATTACCTGTGTCTTTGCGTGTGCCTTCCAATTCTCAGTGTGGTTTTATTTCCCTAGATTACTGCCACCCACTGCTAGCCTGTAATTGACCGCCCCTGTGAGTCCACTCTCAAAGCCTATGGAACTCCTTCCAGTTTTGCTGAAGTGAACAGCTTGTTTTGAACCCTGAGAGCACCACCACCTTTTGAAGCACAAGTTGAAGAGACATGTTCAAGAAAAGTGACAATGTATAAAACAAGAAGAGCGACTGGATAGTGAATTGCTGTCAGCATTGCACTCTATAGACTTATGCTGCCATCTAAATATTTCATAGCAACCACTCTTAAAATGTATGGCTGCAGCTGATGCCCAGGTAATATCCCTCTGGTATCTCCAGACAATACCATATGATTGAAAAACAAGCTATAGACAGTAAGGAAGGCACATTATCACAGATATGGACCAGTTATCAAATAGTGAACTATAGGTCATTTATAGCACGCTGAGTAAATGCTGCGGTCAGCCAACTCTGCTTTGCCCTGCTCCTTTTAAACCACGTGTCACCAGGAGGCATGGAGCACCACACTTTTAAGAAAAGTAACACTCAACCTGTTGCAGCAGTTGAAAAACCAGATGGGACTGTCACTTACTCAAGTCACTGAGCCCTGGATTCATTAAATCAACCAATGGTGTCAACATAGTCTGAGATGTAAAGCATGACGACTGTACATGCACATTCCTTCCTTGCTGCTGGCTGACCAATGACTTCCCGTTCTGATTAAAATGGAAACAAATGATTTCCAACATAATATGATCCAGGCTTCAGTGGCCAAACATATATTATACTTCAGCCTTATATGGATACTAATCTCAAACTGTGATGGTAGTTCTGGTATCATCTTTTTTTTCCAGAGCTTCCATGCCATGTGCAGCAACGTATTCAGGCAGAACACCAGCCAGAGGGACAGCAAGAGGACTACTAAAAGTAGCAATAGAACATCATGTCCCTGCCACCCCAGACTCCTACAGAGCATGTAGAACACTTTATTTTCTCTTATAAATTATTATTGCTAAATATTTTTTCTTTAAAAAAGTCAACACATAAGGGAAGACATTTTGATATATCCAAAAATAAAAAGTTAACTATGGTGCTAACCTCACCATTCCCATCACCTCCACCCCCAGCCAAATATCCAAAATGTTATTCTCTGAGTTGCTCACCACTCAGTGTATATTTTGAACACCCTGGATGTTCCAATGTTACTGACAGTTCTGAGCATGCCATTGAATGATATTTGGCAAACCCTATGCTTTTAAAGAAAAACAACTGCCTTCCAATTGCCACTGAAGATATTCAAGCCAACTAAGAAGCCAATAAAGAAGACCCCCTTGTTCACAGTGGTTTGACCTGTAGTTTCCTTTTTTCACGCACATCTATACTTGATGCCCCACCTTTTTGATGGGCTTATTAACAAACTTAACCCCCCCCCACCACAGCTGTATATTTGATGAACTATCTCCTGTGCTCTGTCTATCCTTGAGTGACTGGGTTTGACAGAAAAACCACAACTCACAAATATATTTTCCTCCTCAATATTTTCTTTTTATATTTTGTACTTTTTATACATCTTGGTTGTTTGTTTTTGACTCCTTCATGCTTTAGCTGTAGTGCTGAATTTTGATGAGACAGTTAGTGCAACCATTTTTGTTTTTAAGAGTACATGTGTCCAGTAGTAAGATCACTTGTGATTATTTTTGTTACTTCTGACATACCTGGGCTTATCAAATATTTTCATAGAAGCCTCCGTTACACTAATTGACAACAATCTCTCTTCATTAAACCTGCAAGTTATGAAAGGTCAAACCAGATTCTATTTGAAAGGTTAACACCACTTCTATTATAACAACAGCACCCCTCATTTTCCTCAGTCACTGTGCCTCAAATAAACTTGCAAAACATAACAATTTGTCTTTTTAGTACAGACATCAGTATTTTTGCACAATTGGAAGAACAAAACTTTTGTAGTTTTTGCAACTTTCACTGTTTCCTGCCATAAGATTTACATATAGGAATCACACTTATTACAAATATTATAGATTGCTAATATTAATCCAACATAAATATTATTTGCATATGTACAGACACAAGCCATCTGTTTAAATCTGCAAGTATGACTAATAAAATATAGGCAAGCTTAACTGATGTCACAACAAAAAAATCTAAATTTTTATCTTAAAGATACTATAACATGAAACAAACGATTTTCTAGAACTATACCAGTCTATAACCAAATTCCCCAATTAGTGAACGAATATCAGCCATACCGATAAGAGATTCCTATAAATAGCGATCACATGCAATCACTTTTGGAGAAAAAAAGTAACAAAATATTGGCTAATCTCATTTCATTCTCATGAACCAAAAACTATTTAAAAGTGTTTCACTTGGAGTAGTCAAAAATCTACAGAGAATGAAGTTTACTACAATTTTAAAAGGGTGATTCAGAGGATCAAGGCAGTCTATATACATTTGGCATAGATTTTCTTTTTTAAAAAGAGAAAGAGAAAGTGAATCATTATACTGGGAGCTGCAGCTTTTCCAGTCAAATTTTCAGCCATGATATAAATTGGAGAACATGATTTTGCATGCCTACTCTCCAGAATTTTGACAGTGAAATTTAACATAGCCCAATGATTCTCATTTTATCATTGACAGGTGTCAAAATAAAAGGATGCATTTAAGTCTAAAACATAATCCTTATATTATGTCACCCACTTTTGAGACCGAGAAATATCACAGTTTAACAATTTACCCAATATTATGTACTCTAAAAGGATTACCTGTATTTGTATCAGAACAAGACAAGAGTGCTCTCTTCAGAATTACAATAAATAACTGCAGTTTAGCTTTAAATGAAATGAGGTACTTTGGATCTAACCTGAGTTTAAATGGTGTCTGTCTTTTCCTAGTGGAAAATTTAAATTCAGCACTTGGATTCATAATTCCACAGATCTCACAAGCATAATCTAAGGCAACCACTTTACATGATTTATGGCTGTTCTCTAGATTCAGATGACAAATCTCTATGGAGCAGGTGCAATGGGGTGTGGTTCCCCCCCACGAAATAATTTCCTAGTATGTAAATTAATTAGCAAGTCTTCATTCCTATGGTGTAACCAGGGAACTATGAATGTACTAGCTGTGTTTATTATTTCATATATTTTCAAGTGACCTGGAAGTCCGGAGGTTTAAGTCACAATGTTTTTGACAGCATCAGTAGCCGTAAAAGTAGGAATGAATCATGCAGAGTTATGCAGGGAGAGCCGATTCTTAACTATTGAAAGGATTAAGGACATCAGGCTACTTGCGTGTCTGTTACTACTCTTCCTAGGCTACCAAGGGATCTCTAACAATAAAAGCAGCAGTTACTCATGCACAACCATAAGCTGCCCCCCAAATCCAGCCCTGTTTCCTGCCTGCTGCTGGAAACAGGAGCCAGGGATTAAGCCAGTCCCTGGCTTCTACGGCAAATCCTTACTCTCATTACCTCCTCCGGAGCCATAGAGAGCGACGCTTCCTCGGCGTCAGGGTATGCCGGGCTGGGAGCTGGAGCAGATGCTGGAGGGAGCGGGGGGCAGGCGCGCAGTCGCTTCACCCCACAGTGCTGCGGCTGCAGCCGGTGGCCCCGTCCGCTCCAGATAAATGCAGGAACAGCAGCAGCCCCATCATGATTAATTAATCAGCGCGGGTGACCAGAGCAGGAGACGCGGCGCGAGGGGAGGGCAGGCGGCTCGCACGGTCACTCCGGAGTTGCTGGAGGGACGCATGGCTCCCCGGCCGGCCGGGCACGGAGCGGAGGGGGGCCGCTCAGCGGGGAGCGCGGCGCTGGCTCCGAGAGTGGGGAGGAGTCTGGGCAGGTGACTAGACACCCGCTGTCGGAGCGAGCCCGGCTCCTCCTTACCCTGCCTCGGGAGGTACCGCTCCCGCTCCGGGGCCACCGCCGGGCTGGGCTCGGGCGGGCTCCGGGCGCTGCCCCGCCCGCCCGCCGCTCTCGGGGAGCAGGCTGCGGTGACTGCCGAGGCGCTGGGAGTGAGGGGGCGGGGGTAGCGCTCAGCTCCCGGGCAGGGAGGCGGTAGTGCCGGCGCATCCAGCGCAGTACCTAAGCCCCTGCTCCAGCAAAGCCGGGCTAGACCGCGGGGCAAGTTCAGGCTCGCCCGTGGAGAGGGACTCAGGCGGGCAGGGCGCTGCAAAGGGGCCGGGCGGCTGAGCGGGTTCCAGCAGCTTGCTCGTTTGAATGGTGAGGTTTGGGGATGTTGGACCAAACCACCTTTGACTTCAATGGCACCACCCGTGGCTAGTCCTTTGCCCCACATGGTGCCTTGCTTGCTGCCAAATAAAGAGACAGGCCCCTTGTCCCAAGCAACTTACAAACGAGGGTCCGAATCCCGCAGCGACATTAATGGGGCTCCAGGTGGGAACAGGGCTCTCCCCAGGATTTGCAGAATCAGAAACTAAGGACCAATTGCCCCTTGGTTACATCAAGTGGATGGGGAGCAATAGGGTTACATTGGTAATTGACGAGAATATAGCCCACATCATGCCAAATGAGGACAAAGTCTGAGGAAAGAGAACAAAAGACAAGAGGAAAAGGGAAAACTGCTCTTAGAGGAATTTAATTTACATGGTACAGTGTTGTTTTATGTTTTCTTTCTTTCCTTTTTTGTGGTCGATTTTTAGGTGTTGGCTATATTCAAAGGAATAAGCACTAGCAATTCCACAGTTGAGCTTGGATTGTGGTTTGTGCTTAAAGCAGCCCGTTTCATACTTGACTGAATGAATTTAGTCTACAAGTTTGGCACAGTAATACTTCATTACTTGTCCCTTCAGAGGACAATTGCATGTTCTTTGTTTTATATTAATTTTTGCAGAAGAAACATTTTCAAATTCTTCCTTTCTGAAATGTTACCATTTTCCTCACGTCTGGGGTTGCTGTAATTCTAACCACCAAAACTCAGGCAAAGGCCAGTTATGAACTTTTAAGCAGACACAGTTATTCTATTAGTTGTCACAACCTAATTCAGTTTGACCAAGGTGATTCAAATGGATGACTACTTCTGTTTCTGCCTTCAGAAACTTCCAGCCTGGCTCCCTAACATTTTAATTAAACATGAATAATTTGTTTGAAATTTTAGGTTCTCTTTTTCATATAAATTTAATTTTCCATGTAACTTTCTGACCAGTTCTAACCCTGACTTACCAGTAGTGCTCTACACATATTCCTAGGCTTCAGGGAAGAGTTGGTGGAAATTTTTTTGAGAGAAATTTCACGTCTAAAAATGCAGTTTCATCAAAATTGAAATATTTCATGGGAATATGTCAATTTCAACACATTCTTTTTGATTCATTTCCTTTTGACTTTTGTTATATCAATTTTAATTGTTATATTTATATAAATGTTATGTAGAATATATATTTAATTTTTAATAAGTTTAAAGTGTTTTGACACTATTGGGACCATTGGCCCAAGGTTTTATTACTTTCCTTAGAAATTTTCTTCACAGTAGTATAATAAAGTGAGCTTATTCAGACAAATATGGATTTAAATTTGCATAAAACTCACAGGAACTTCATCGTATTAAACCTCAGGGCTTGACATCTGCAGCATCTGGTATTCATGCAGTGCTAACCTTTGAAAGACTCCAGAGAAGTGCATCTTCTCAAATATTTATTTGGTAATTGGGTATTGTAATCCATGACCTCTTAATTATCATGAAATGACTTTTCTCACTGAAGTCATAAGACAGTTAGAAATTCTTATTAATATTAAAGTGACAGACAAGTTAGTTGGAGTATGTCAGTGTTATTCTATGAATATTGGAATTTCTTTTCATAAAATGGGGTGATCATTTCACTCTTCAGTGGCTAATGAGGATATTCCTATTGAGAACAGATAATTTCTAAAACTGCCACACATATTACTTATTCTATTTCCCATTTTAAATCTACTCACTCTTGCATCCACTGCACTGTACTGAGTTGGTCCTTCTGAGAGACTGAATTGAAGAAAAAGAAGGGAGAAGAGAAAACAGGAGGGGTGAACAATTGGAGTGGGTATGGACTAATGAAAGATTATATAAAAAAAGGAGACATTTCTCCAGATCCTTGGGTCTCACCGAGCTGTGCAGGACCAGGGCAGAGGGTGAATAAAGGATTAAAACCACCATTGCACTCCCTTGCTCATGCAGGCAGCCACAGGCCAGTCTTAGCCCCTGGCATAAATTAGAGTAGCCATAAGTCTGTTTATAAATTACACCGACTCTTAACAGCTTCTCGAGGCTATTACAATAGCCAAGGATCTTTGGTGTGCAATGTGCTACAGCCTGTGTGCCTTCTAACCAGCACCGGTACTGGACATGGAAAATAATAGCCTAGAGGATTTCCCTGTGCCACTCTGCAGCACAAAACGGACTTATTGGAGATTGAATAGCTAGCTCAGAGTCTTTAACTGAACTATGGTTTGTAACAATATTTATGGTGGCAGTGATAATATTCAGTTATATGGATATACACAGTCTCACTTCCTGCATTCCAAACTTCTCAAGTTATTTTGCAAAAGTGAACCTTAGAATAATTTTATATATCCAGGTATCTGATGATCCTAGTGCAATAAATGAATATTCTTAGTGTGTAAACAGCAAGACATACACCTGTTAAATCATTGCAGAGTGTGCCAGGGCAACAGTGCTTGTTCTCTCTCTCTCCCCACCCCCCTTGTGCCCTCATTTCTCTCCCTGCTCTCCTCTTCTTCACTTTTACCAGACAGATCTAAATACAACTAATTAGCTAACTTATATAATGACAAAGTCTGCTTCTACCAGGAAATGTAATGGTTTGGCAATACATTTACTGGGGGATCACAAGGTAGGCAATGTTGGCTAATTAACAGTGCCAGAGTTCTTTAGTAAATTTATTGCAGCACAACTGGTGGCTTTACTGCTAATTGGTCATACTTTTTTGCAGCTGGAAAAACCTGAAATCGCCAAAATGTAATATAAAGCACACTCATGAATTAAAACATTTGCCTTGCTAAAAAGGAGGCCCTTCTAAACTTTCTACGTCTTACAATGTACGTATCATTTACACAACATGATGGCTGCTTTAATAATATTGCATGTTTATAGTTCATCTATAAGGATCCCACATCATTTAATATATTAACATATTTATATAACTAAATAGATAAATAACTGGAGCAGAGATTGTCTTTTATTATATGTCTGTTGAATACCTTGCACAAATGGGGTCCCAACCCTGTTGGGGCCTCTAAGCACTACTGTAATACAAATAATAATTACATATATACACACATCTTTATAGAGTAATTTTGTTCAGTACTGAAAAGCAGCCATCATTGAGATGGATGGTGGCAGTTGTTTAACAGCTCACAGAAAAACTACACAATAATTTAGAATAGTGAATAAAGAAGACTTATATGCAATGGTTTAATATGATTCAGAAAGAAGGAAGAAGGGCAACTACTGAATCTCCAGCACCATTTCAAGCAGTATCCTGGGTTTTCCTTGGAGATCTAGCCAATTACTAACCAATGCCAACCTGCTTAGTTTGTGAGATCTGACAAGATCACAGCCTGAGGTTGTATGGCTGCTGGGATTTAACTTTTATCTAGAAAACGTAATTAGGAATGTTTTTTTTTCCTGCTCTTGATTACTAAAAAAAAACCACATACACAAAACAAAGAATAAAAGTGAACCACAACAGCCAGCAAAGTTAAACGCTACAGAAACATCAGTGCAGGCATTAGCACTTCAAAAGAAAAATGCTATTTTAAAATTTAACTGCTTGGCAGATACAGCAGACAGAGCAAGAATGAAAGGGAGGTAAGGATTCATAGATTCTAGGACTGGAAGGGACCTCGAGAGGTCATCGAGTCCAGTCCCCTGCCCTCATGGCAGGACTAAATACTGTCTAGACCATCCCTGATAGACATTTATCTAACCTACTCTTAAATATCTCCAGAGATGGAGATTCCACAACCTCCCTAGGCAATTTAAATTAAAGGAAGGGAGAGTAGGAAGAGGAGAAAAGTAACTGGGAGGAGGGACAGGAAATAGATGAACCTTACATTATTCAAAATAAAAAAAGCCAATCTATGTGCTCTGAGGGTGAAATCCTGACTCCATTGACGTCAATGGCAAAACTCCTATTGACTTTAGTGATGCAAGATTTTCCACACTTTATGGATAACAATGTGTCAACACAACCCCTCAACATATTTATTTCTTTTTTTAGCTCACAGTTGCCTATCAATTATAATACCAGAATTGTAGAAAGATTCTTAAGATGAGGAAGAAATTGACTCTTACTTCTGTTTTCAGTACTCAGGAAAATGACCCAGAGCTGAGCAAATTTTTTCAGACAAATAGATTATTCACTGAAAAATACAGTTTCAGGCCAATCAAAACAATTTGCAAATGTGGACAAAAGTAAGTTTTGGGCTAGATTCACAAGAAGGCTTAGCAGCCATTCACAAAACAAACAGTGATGGTGCGGCTACCCCATATAACATTTAGCCTGAAGGTTATGTTACTCACCTGGGATATGGGACACCCAAACTCAAATCCCTACCCCAAGGATTATTTTATTAGTGATACAAAGTGAAATAGCTTCAACAGAAGAGATTGAGAGTAACCCACTCCAGACTACTCTATAGCCTGGTGGTTAGAGCAATCATTAAGGAGGGGCACAGACTCTGGGTTCAAGTCTCTGTTCCAGAGTGGGGATTCAGATCTAGGTATCCCACATCCCTGCTGAGTGCCCTAACCACTGGGTAAAGTTTATCGGGGGCAGAGGGCACCCACACCTCCTCTGTTTTGTAAATCTACCCTATCATTTTCTTTGCTTTTATTTAAAGGGGGGGGGAAGGTTAAAAATGCCCAGAAACAAAATGAAACATTAGCTTTGGGTCAGATAAAATGCTTCATTTGACCCAGAATGAAATTAATCAACTTTTTGGGTTATCGAAAATGCTGAAAAGTTTTGGCGTTGGTTTTCACTGAACTGAAGGGTTATATTGGTTAATTCATACAAGGACCTAGTCTAAGTTGCTGTTCACAACTATCGTGCTATACAAACATTAAATAACCATTAATAATATATTAAACTCATACATTTTCAAGAAATCACAGAGTTCTAGCCCCTTGATTAATGCATTGACATTATCAGGCATCCTAGCACAATGATTGCAACACATAGGGAATTAAGACAGAATGCTCAGTGAATGAGTTTGTCATGCAAGATATATGGCAGACAGTTTGCCAATCTATACTGTTGCATAACTGATTATTCTTCAAGGTGAAAAATATATTGGGTCTGATTGGCGTGATAACACTGACCAATTAACTTTATGTTTGAATAAACTTACCTGGCTCATTAAGTCCTTGTCCACGGTAAACATTTTCTTAAACAATTTACTGTTGATACCGGTTGTACAGTTCAACTGGTAGTAGTAATGATAGAAACCCTTGTGCAGATAAACCAGGAGTGTTTCAACCACCATGACATCTATTGGCAGACCTTCTTTTGAGCAGGATTAGATGATATGGTTAAAAGGCCAGTCACCTGTCTATGCTGGCATCACTGTTGTTGCTACTTCTGGGTTTGCACAGGTGGAAGTACAATGGTGGGAAGTTTCAGACACATCTTAAGGACCAGACTATACCTTGATGGTGCTGGCCCCACTTGGGGGCATTGCAGAACCTCATTCCCCGGGGCAGTTGTGACAGGAATTCTGTTCCAGGAAAAAACAGTCTCCCCTGGATTTCCAAAGATCACCATGGAAGATGAACACACACTATCATCCATTAGGTCCCTATACCAGAGCAACTCTGGTCAACAGACTCCATCTCCTCCATTCCCCATTGGGGTGGCTAGAGACACAGGGTGTGCTGAAAAAGGAGCAGTCCCTAAACTGAGTGGAGCACAGAGTCTGCAACTGTGCCTGGCTGTTGTGCCAGGGCTGTAAAGGGAGTAAGGCTCTTTGCAACTTTACCACACAAGGGCCAATCACAAACTAGGCCTAAATGTAAATATATCCCTTGGCACTGGGCAAACAATTTTCTCTCCTTTCTTTTATGAAGGAGAAATAGGGACCAGAATTTGGTAGACAAGAATTACTTAAAAAAATATTTCCTCCAGTTTTTGAAAGTTGCAGTTAATCTCAGCTTTATTCATCTAGGTGCTGAGAAAATCGGAGACAGGGATTTTATTTATCCAGACATTGGGGAATGATCATTATCCTCTTTATCAAGTAAAATATTCATTATGGTTTAACAGATGACAGTGATAGATACAGAAGAGAAAAATGCAGAGAACAGGCAAAACCCCACTATTTTCCAAGGAGAATGTGAAGTCATATCAATCAGCATAATGAAACAGAGGTTAACTGATAAATGATTACATTTACAATGAAAGAATCACATTACATACCTTTAACTTATTCACTAAAGTTTTTATGTTCCTCCACCTATTTATCCCTGCATGTACGTAACGTTTCAGGCCATAAAAGCAGTTCAATTTCCCCCTTTATCTGCATGGTTGCGTTAACAGTTATTTAATTAAATTTTTTAAAATGGTTTTGAGCCACAAGCTTAAAACTTGAACTTTTCTTATGAAAGAAAGGGTTTGGAAGCAGGATCAGACTCAAAAAGAAAAATATTTCAAATGAAATGTTTGGGGTTAAAAAGAAAGAAATATGTCTAAAATACAAATGAACTAATTTAATATATAAAGCCAGTTTGGCTTCTATTCCTGCTTGTGTAGACAGAGTAATTTTAATTTAATGAATGGGAGGAAATGTGAAGGGTTCTAAATACAATATTATGAAACAAACAACACCTCTTAACGGGTTGGTTAAATGTTATTGAACTCTGGGTTAAAATATCTAATGGACTTACCGTAGTTTTCTACTTGCAACTGGGAGACCGGGCCTGTCAAAGTTCTCTTTATAAACTGCAGTTTTCAGAGTTGGTAATTAGGCTGCATGTTCCCAGATCCTCAAAGTCCCAGATCACTGGGGAAATTATATTCATTTGTTTAAATAACTATTGAGCACCTATCATGAAAAGGGCACCTAGCACCCAGTCCTGTATCTGTACAAATCATTCAAGGTTTGTCATTGACTCCAGTGGGAGCAGAACAAAGCCACTAGGTGCAGAACATAAATGTTTAATATTTGCATCATGATACTGATTAGAGACCTGAATCAAAGTTGGGTGCCATTGGGTTAGCCACTTTACAAACACAGTCAAAACACAGTATTTGCCCTGAAGAGCTTATGGTCTAACTGGACAAGACTGACTAAGGAAACATTATTAATCTCATGTTACAAATGGGGAACTAAGGATCCAAAGAAATTAGAGATGGAAAAGGGCAGTCTTTGGGTTATTCAGTTCATCCTCCTGCCTGTGCTGGATTGTATTTGACAGTATATAAATATTAAATAATTCAGGTTTTTTTTTGGGGGGGGTAAACACATTAGTTGGGTCATTTTAACAAATTAGAATACTATGGAACATGGTTAGATACCCAGAATCTATTTCTCACTGGACTCTAACTCATGGGTTAATCCCAGAAAATGATGCTTATGCTGTGAGAAAATGTTTATGGTCCTTTAAAAGAATGAGTTAACACACTCGTCACAGGAGAAATACTAAAACAAGAAAATGAAATGGTATCTATACTCTTCTAATCATAATACTCTATTGTTATGGGTACCACTGTGAGATAATAAACTAGACTTCTACTGCACAATCTCATTTTTGGCTTAGGATCCATAACTCATATCACAGTCAATTCTCTCACAGCAGTGGCTGCAACTATGGTTTAATTAGACACCTTCACCCCCCCAAAACCCCCCAATAATCATCATCGTATTCCTGTTGTTTCAGACTTCACATAGTGTTCCGAAAAGTGAAAACACAGGAAAAAAAATAAACCTTTTGACTCAGACATTTTATAGGCTAAGGCTATAGTGTGGATTAATACTTAAATAATGGAGCCTTTTGCATCAGGATTTTTGGTCGATAGCCTTACTAGTCTACCAAGTCTATGGTTAATGGATAATTGCCAACATTTTCAAAAACATGCCTCAGTTTTGACAACTGTGGACAACTTCGGCCTGATCTTCAGAGTTGCTAAGCAATAAGAGTTCCAGCTGAATCCAATGGGAACTTTGGATGCTCAACTCTTCTGAAAAGTGACCCTCAAGTTCTCTCAAACTGGACACCCAAAAATGGAGGCATCCCAAATCAGAGGCCACTTATAAACATTTTGTTCTATACAACTATTTTAAAAAAATCTTTTTATGACCAATTTTTCACATAATATTCCCAGTCCAACCCATTGGTCTTTTGATACACTGTGGAACAAAAGCATCACATATTGGGAAACACTGAAAAATCACTTTCAGTCACTCCTTAGTCCAGTTTTGTTCCTTGTGAATAGTATGCAAAGGGACAATAGTGCAGGTACCTTCAAATCAGGTTGGCTTCCTAGAAGAAACGCCCACAGTCATTCAGATCAAACCTCTACAGAATGTATCATAAAAATTTCAAAATTTATTTGGAGTTACTTTGTCAATGAAGATTCAAAATGAAGGCATGGGAACATCAATCAACTTCAAGATACACCTTATTAAAATTGCTATAACATCAACTTCCACTAAACCCATGGTTTCTCTAGAAGAACTTGAGGGCAAACAAATTAGATCTATGGGCTTTCTATGTGGTATTGGTTTTGTGCAGAACTGCCACTGAAGTCAATGGAAGTTTTGCCTGTGAATCAATTACAGCATAAGCCTTGTGTTCAAACAACATTAAGGATCAGACAAATCCACAAAAGTAAGGCAATTTGAAGTAAAGGCTTAATTCATATTGTTGTGCATAGATATTTTAGGGGTTTGAGAACATTAACTTATCCTGTATACCACAGGGAGCACAATTTTGTAGTCCTTCCACATGCAAAAGTCTCATGGACCGGAGCGGGAATTTAGTAAATGCACAATAAGATTTGGCACAGGCATTCTGAATGTATCACAAAACCAAATAGTGCAATTTAAAAGAAGAGTGAAAACTTAATTCAGACTTTAATAACAATTCCCATGTTTGTCAGGAGCCCACGGTCTTATTTTTCTGTGTGCTGCGAGACAGTCATCTGGGCACCTTCTGTAGAAGTAGAGATATTCACCCCAATGTCCTGGCCAAATTTCAACTTGCGTAATTAAAATGTTCATAACTAATTTATTCCTATAGTTTCAAATGAATAAAATATTCGTCACTTTCTGTCCTAAATGGCTATGAATGTTATTTTGTGCTATATCGCAGTGGCTATTTTCACCCCAGAGATGGATACATTCCAGCAGTGGAAGAAGTGATCCTTGTATATCCCATGGTTTGTGTATTTCAGTCTAGTAAATGCCAGATTCTCATACCCTTTCTTTTGTTGAATGTACCTTACTCTGAGAAGTCCTGTTCTCTGCAATGAGACTACTCAAGGATCAAGGCACTACTCAGTGTACGTATATAAGAATCTAGCCCTAAATTTATAAAATACTTGGCAAATTCTTCTAGATATAAGGTGCTATGCAAACATACTATACCTATTCAACTCATTCATATTCACTACCTTCATAATCTAAACAAACATCATAGTCTAAACAAATATTGAAAATAGATTTTTAAAAATAAAATATTCTGTTAAGATAGCATGAGGTAAAGCTATATGTTAGCTTTTGACACGATATGCCCGCTATCATGCAAAACACATGCACTTTCCATTGACTTTTACACAATGCCTAGAAATATGACATTTTCAGCAAAACATTGGTTATTAGACTATTAATATAATGCATTGAATACAATAAGCAATTATGGTAATTGCATGGAGAATCACCGAAAACAAGGAGTGCAGAAAATGCCTTGCTTATTTGATTTAGGACTTCAAAACCTGCATAATTAGCAAGGGCTCTTGTCTATTTACAGAATCTGAAAGGAGCCTTTTATCATTGACACACTTAATGCATATTTTATACATTTTATACCAGTGTTCAAATTGTGTTTGAGCAGGTAGGGAAAACGAAGCATTTCCAAAAAACTATAGCCCAGATCGTTCCCTGGAGACACCTGTGTCATGTGGGCTCTTTATGAACTGACTTTCTCTGGTCTGCTTAGGAGCAGGGTATCCTTGGATACTGCAAAAAATGATCCATGGAGTTGTGGCCCACATGTTGCGGAGAAAGCTAAGATGTGGGGCTGTCACTTCAACGGACATAGCATCCCACACTTTGTCACCACAGGAATACAGTCAGGAATTGCCTCAACAACTAATTCATCTTCAAGCTGTTTTTGACAGAGAAATCTTAGTATGAGCCCCTTGGGCAAAAATTTAAAAGAGAGCACTTTTCTAAGGGAAATGTTTAGTCCCAAGCTCTTTCCACGGGGAAAACTTTGCATGCCAGCAAGTTTAAATAAGGTGAATTGACTCCTGCAATCCCCAGACTTCAGCACTTCAAAAAAAAATAAAAAGCATGAATAATACCCATAGAACAAGTTAGACAAACACCTGTCAGGGATGGCCTAACGGGATGTACTTCTTAAGGTCCCTTTCAGCCCTACATTTCTATGATTCTCCCCTCACTTCATGCTAACTCCTATTTCCCTAGAGCAAACTATGTCTGTAGGCCTTGGTCCACAATTCACTCCCAACTGATTCAATCCATGTGACTCCTCAATATCAGTTCTGGGACTCAGACACATTTGGTCCATGAAGTGTATCTAACAGAGGAAACAGTTATTTACCTGTACTGTAACTATTTTTCTTTGCATAGGCGCTGACTTCCACTGTTCCCGGTGAGTGTTCGACCGCGCCCCCCACCCTTGGCCCTGCCCCTGCACTGCCCTCGCACCGCCCCCATTCCACCCTTCCCCCTTCGCATCTTCTCTGCCTCCTCCCCTGAGCACGCCGCGTCCCTGCTCCTCCCCCCTCCCTCCTGGAAAGTCCTAAGCGTTTGGCGGCGGGAAGCGCTGAGAGGTAGATGGAGGAGCGGGGACGCAGCACGCTGGGGGCGGGGGGAGTGGAGTTTGGCTGCCAGTGGGTGCAGAGCACCCATTAATTTTTCCCCGTGGGTGCTCCAGCCCCGGAGCACCCATGGAGTTGGCACCTATGGTTCTTTGAGATGTAGGTGCAAGTGTGCATTCCATTCAGGCATGCGCAGACTCAGCACATCGAAGATGGAGAACTTTGCAGAGCAGTACTCATCAGGATGGTACGTGCATCTTATGCCTCCACTCATGGCCCCCTCCCAAGACTATTTAGGAACAGCACCATCCTGAGCCCCCTCAATTCCTTTACACTGTAATCCGTGTCTGAAGACTCCAACACCGAGGGGACAGGTGGTGGTTTGTGGAATACATGTCTGCATCCACATCTCAAACAACAGCAGTTACAGTACAGGTTAGTAACCATTTCATCTTCTTTGAGTGGTTGCAGATGAGTATCCACTCGCTTAATTCACAAGCAGTAGCAGAAAAAGGTGGGGTTCAGAGTCTATTTAAATAGTGACTGCAGAACTGCTCTTCCAAAGCTTGCATCCGGACCTAGAAGCAGTCATGATAGCATAATGCTTGGTAGAGGAATGCATATGTCCAAAAGGGGAACATCCCTAAGAAACATAACTGAAGCATCTTAGGCCCTTATCAAATGAGCCAATAGCCTTTGTGGAAGTGTGGCCTTTGCTACATCATATGCTGTCATAGTGCAGAAAGTAATCCATCTGGAAGCTGTCTATGCTGAAATCATTTGACCGCTCATCTGCTCCACATAAGGGCGATAAATGAAACAGTTTACTCCTGTCCAGATAGAATACCCGGGATCATCTTACATCCAGTGTATGCAGGTGCTGTTCATCTGAATCAGAGTGTGAAAGACAAACATAAGCGGTGAATTGTCTGAAACTGCTTATGTGGGAGAAAGGCCCTTGAACTTTAGAGTCTAGCAGTGCCCCCAATGAACTTGATTTTTTGTGTTGGAATTAATGTGGACTTTCCTTTGTTTAAAATCAGCCCCAGATGATTGAAGAGACATAGCGTGAACTGGATGTGGTAGAGGACTTGGTCTTTGGACTTTCTCCTCCCTAGTCAGTCATCCAGGTATATGAAGATATGAATCCCCATTCTCCTGAGATGTATGACCATAGTGGCAGCCTATTAGTAAATACCTATGGGGCTGAGGACAGAACAAAAGGGAGTACTGTGTATTGAAAATGTTGACCCACTACTGCAAATCTCAGAATCTTCCTGTGGCTGGTAAAGTTTTGGTGATTGAGGGCAGCAAACCAGCTGTTGTGATTCAAGGAGAAAGGGATTGTGGCTGAGGTGACCAGGTGGAGTCTCATATATTTGTTGTACTTGTCAAGACCTTGGAGGTTGAGTATCAGTCTCAACTCCCCCTTGGACTTTGGAGTTCAGGAAATGTGAATAGAACCTCTTTCCCCAGTGTTGGAGGGAGAACTTCTTCTGTGGCCCCTGAAACATGCAGAGTCTGAAGCTGTTGAAGCAACTTGTGAGATGGGTCCCTGAAAAGGGACAGGGTAGGACGATGTGAAGAGGGGATGGTTAGGAATTGGATGACATATCCCAATCCCACAGTGCTTAAGACCCCTCTGTGGTTATTGCTTCCCAAGAATTGAAGAAGTGGGACAGCCTGTCCACAAACAGGGGATATGACTGAGCAGTCATAGATAGCTGGAATGCTAACCTTGAGAGAAGATTCAAATTGCCTGTTTGCCCAAATCTGACAGTTGTTTAAAGTTGGAACCAGAGGACCTTCTCCACTGTGATTTGTGTCTCCTCTTGGAGAAGTCTTGCTGTCTGGAGGAATAAGCTAGCTGTCTGAGAAACTACTGACTATTGTCAATATTGTTGCTGTCCATTGTTATGCACTCTCTTAATGGGTGGGGTATAGACTCCCAATGCTTGCAAAGTGGCTTGAGAGTCTTTAAAAGAATGCAGTCTTACCAGTTTTATCAGTAAACAAGAACCATCTATGAAAAGGGAGGTCCTTCTATATTCTGTCAGACATCAGAAGCAAACCCAGAGTTCTGTAACCAAGAAGCCCTTGTAATTGTAAAGCTAAAGCAATAACCCTAGCAGCAGCATCTGCCACACTGACTGCTGATTGCAGTGATATCGGCCATTAGTTGACCTTCTTCCAAGAATGGCTTAAAATCTCCCTTGGCATCTTTGGGTAACTTATCCATAAATTTGGACATCAAGATCCAATTTACAAAATCTTATTCAAATAAAAGTACCCGCAGATTAGCCATATGCATCTGTAATAACAATGTTGAATAAATCTTTCTCCCCATTAAATCCAATCTCGTGGCCTCCAGAGGCGATCTAAAGGACTTCTGAGATTGGTACCTGGAATAGGATGGAGAAGTAGAAGACAACTCTGAGCCCGAGTATGAGGAATTCCCCAAATAGTTTGCAGGCAACTGATGGGCCGAACTTGTTAGGGACATCAAGTGTCCTGATCTATCGGAGGTTCAGTGAGAAAGCCACATTGATACCAAGGATGATACATTAGTCGGTATTGAGAGTACCAGTTGGGAAATAGAAGCTACACTAAAATTCGGTACCAGAAAGGCCATTGCTACCAGAGCAGAAGTTGGTACCATATATGAAGAATAAGTCAGTACCAAAAGTGTGGAGACTCAAGTTAGCATTATCACTGGGGCAAAGATGGTATCAATACCAAAGAAGGATGTCTTGGTGCCAATGACAGGACCAGATTCACCTCCTTCTTAAGCTTCTTAATCAGTACCACAGAAGATGCTGGCAACAGTTCATAGTCCAGAGCAACCAACCTTCACTGTCTCTGGGCTGCCAGGAACACTATCACAGCTGAGGACTCCTGTTTCAGAGGAGAGTCTGTGACAGAAAGGCAGAGTAAATCAGCTGCTGCCTGATAAGCCTATGGACTTGATATCATTGGTGCCGGAATAGATGTTGGTACAGCACTCAATGGATGGTGCTGGAGTCAAGGGCACAGTGCCTGTCTGTTCTCATCTCAATACTGGGCAGCAGATAGATGGTCATGCTCTATCTTGGGCTTCCAAGGAATCGCCGTGATGCCAGCACTCCTCAGAGAAGAGGCGAAAGAATCCCTAGAATGTCTCCAGTCAATCTGGTGAGTTCTCTTCCTCTGAGGATCAGAGAAAGAAGAATGGTCTCTTCTTCTCTGTAGAGAAGAATCTGAGTTTGGCAGTCAGTGCTGGTTCCAAAGTAGTCTGAGGGGCCAGGCAATCTGAGGTCCTGGAGACAAAGCGGGCCCCATGGCTTGTTCCATGAGGTGTTGCTCCAGGCGTAAGTCTCTGGCAACTTGGGCTCTCTTTTTGAATGACCTGCAGATAGAACACTTTTCTTTTATGTGCCCCTCTCCCAGATAGAACAAATACCAAGTGTGGGGGTCACTATTCAGGACAGCCATCCCACATGAAGGACAGTGTTTAAAACCTGGTGAGGGCAGAGTACCAGGCTAATTACTAAAGAACACTAATTAAGGGGGAGGGATAGCTCAGTGGTTTGAGCATTGGCCTGCTAAACACAGGGTTGTGAGTTCAATCCTTGAGGGGGCCACTAAGGGATCTGGGGCAAAATCAGTACTTGGTCCTGCTAGTGAAGGCAGGGGGCTGGACTCAATGACCCTTCAGGGTCCCTTCCAGTTCTATGAGATAGGTATCTCTCTCTCTCTCTCTCTCTCTCTCTCTCTCTCTCTATATATATATATATATATATATATAAGAGCTAAAGCTAACTAATTAAAGGGTACTACTAACTAAACTAGTTATTTAAAAAAGCACACAGAGAAATTTCACTGTGGTACAGTAACCATGAGGAAAAACACACACAGAAAGCTCTGTCTCAAGCCATGGGTGGTGAGAAGGAACTGAGGAAGGGTCAGGGTGGCATTGGGGGAGGCACCACAATGAGGTGTAGGAAGTCTGCACTGCCCTGATGAGTACTGCTATGCAAATTTCTCAGGCTTCAGTGCTCTGGGAGTGCACACACCTGAAAGGAATACACATGTAACTACTCAAGGAAGAATCAATCTCTAGTGCTTGAACACTTGACCTAGACTATTGCATTTAGGAAGGAATGAAGCTCTGAAGCCTTATACTTGCTGTTGGAAGAGGTGGCCTGTGTCAAAAGTAGGTTTAACTCCTGTGAATCTATACTTCGTAGCAGCTGCAATTCATGCTGTGCTCGAAAGTTCAAGAAGGACCCACACCAAACAGACAGGGGACTGCCAAAAACTTCAGTTCCGGATTAGAACATTGCCATATTGTGGGGAACCGGTGTTTTAGTCCAAGCATATTTCTAACAAGAACACCTCATAAAGCTTTCAAACCATCCTGATTCTACCTTGGAATGCCTTGTGTTTCCTGTTAAAAGAAAATATACATGTGTAATAAAGTTTACGATTAATATAATGGCTGAAATCCTGGCCCCATTGAAGTTCATGGCAAAACTTCCACTGATTTCAGTGAGCCCAGGATTTCACATTATTTGTAATCCACTTACATACCACTGTTATTTCATTTCTTATGTTAAAGTTTGTGAATCATTTCAATTAAGTAAACATTTAAATGACCAACATGTTTTAGAGGAAGGATGACCTTGTAGTGAAGGCACTAGATGAGGACTCAAGAGATCTAGATTCATTTCCTAGTCCACAGACTTCCAATGTGAGTTTGGGGAAGTCACTTCATCTCTCTGTGCCTCAGTTCCCCATCTGTAAATGGGGATAATACTCCTTCCTTTCTTCTGTCTTGTCAGTTTAGGTTGTAAGCTCTCCAGGTACAGACTGTCTCTTACTATGTGTTTGTATAAAGCCAAGCATAACTGAGCCCCAGTGTTGGTTGGTGCCTCTATACATTATTGTAATAACTTACAGCAGGCTTTGACATGTTCTTGCTGCAGTATAAGAGATAATCAGACATTTTGAAGATGTTCATGTATCCTGCTCTTTGTATGTTTGCTTTCAATAAAGTATTTCACTGCCAGAACAATGTGCCCTTTCATTGTTCTAAGGAAAGTAAACTATCAATTCTTAGAGAATCAGAAATATTCATTTTTTAAAACATTTCCCCTTAGGACAGGTGTCAATGTAGTCTGTAGTCCAGGAGATTTTTCTACCCATTAAACCTATGTTTACATCAAAACCAGAAACATTTTTAATACCATTTTTTTGTCTTTGGAGCATTCTTCCTTTGGGCTTTTTTCTCAGACTTATACATTCAAAGGATAATATTTATAAAATCACTGCTACTGCTGTCTGTAACATGGTCACAAGTAAACCGTACCTGAGAACCTTTCAACAACATCAGTAAGCTTTTATTTCAAAGATTAGTCCCAGTCCTAGTTCTTGGGAGTTAAGGCTCTGCACTATACAGAGTAACAAACAAATATCAATATAATCTGAGTAGCTAAAGAACGGTCAGCTTTGACTTCTTCACTTAGCCAAAACATAGACACATTTTTCAGTATTGCTAGTGTAACCCTTCTGCCCATCTAAGTTGGCAGCAACAAGGGCCGGGTTCTGTATCTAGGGGTTCCGTTTCAATAACACAATGCAAAACCGGCTCGAGCCCCCACCCAGTGACCTGGGACAATTACATACCACCCCCCTGGGTACCTCTAAGAGGCAATACTTCCCCTCTCGCAAGCACGGAGTCTGAGTGTAGCAGAAAATGTTTAATAACATGAGGTAAACGACATCAGCATAAAATTGGAAAAACACCACAAACAGGATTCATAACACAAACCATGAGCAAAACCCACCCCAGCAAATGGGGCTGTGTCCTTTCCCTTTGGTTCTTGAATCCAGCAACCCAAAAATCACCCAGAGTCCCCCAAGTCCAACAGCCCCAAAGTCTCTTGGGTCCAGCAACCACCCAAAGTCCCAAAAGTCCAACAACCCCCAAAGTCTCTGTCCCTGGTCAGTGCAGCCCCAGAGTAAAAGGGGGGGGCACGCAGGATGTTAAGGATCCTTATGTGATCCGAGGCTGGCCAGCCGTCTGTTTCTCCGTGGGGGTTCCGCCGCAGCCTTCACCACAAGCCAGTCCACTTTCCTGCCACCCCACGAACTGCTCCGCTCTACAAGCTGCTCCGCTCCGCTCCGCTCACCGGCCTGTGAGCCATTCCAGCCGTCCCCGCAAACAGCTCCGCTCGCCGTTCCTTGGGCCACTCCAACCGGCCCCGCAAGGCTCCACGCCGCTCACTGCTCCTCCAGTCGTCCCCACAAATTGTTCCGCCAGCTGCTGAGCAATATAGCTTCAGGCTCCCCCACTAGTTAACACAGCACTCAGTGATCTCAGCTCTTAATAACGTCAGCTCTTTTGTGATTTCAGCTCTTAGCGATTTCAGCTCATAGTATAGTAGGGGAGCCCCAGTGCTGGTGCACCATTGGCCCAAAGTGAATTCAGCTCAGCAGCCTGTATCTAGACTCCTAAGGGAATCAAAGTTAGCTCTGACATTCAACAGTGGAGAGAGGAGGCGGTGCAATTGGTGTTTCAAACCCTCAGAGGGGGCCCATACCATCAGGTACAAATACCTGTCCCCATCCTCTCTCAATTCACTGGGTTTTGTAACCCATGCCCCTTGTCAAGCAAGTGCTACTTAGGTAATGGTGAAAGACTCACTCAGTCCTTCTGTCATACAACAGTTCCACTGGCCTTGATTCACAGAATCAGGGTAACAAAACTTTATTCTTCCTGCCCCAATAATAGAGAAACTGGGGATCCCACACCAGCCAAAGTAACCACTTTCAGTTGCTGTGTTTCATGCCAGGCGAGTGGGTGTGCCTATGCAAACAAGACCAGCCCCTGGAGTTCTTTTCCACACTCGCCATAATTCGCCACCAGATATCAGGGTAGAGCTCATCCTGACTCTGCTTACACTAGGTTGACTGTATTATAGGGAAAACTCTACAAATGCTGTAGTCAAGGTTCTGTCAGTATTTATGTTACAATATTTTTTTTTTTCCTCCTAAGATTCTTAGCTTGGTGAAAATTGCTCTGGGATGAGACTTGTTATATCCAGTACACTACAAGTTCCCAGCTCAGGGACAATGTTTTTCTTGTAAATTTTTGAAGATCAATTCTGCAGCTGGTTAGTTACTTAAGGACAAAAGACAGGTATTTTACCATTTCCATTAACATGTTTTTGAAAACCTGTATTCAGTTTTAAATTAAAAAGTGAAGAAACATGGACTTTGGCTTTTTAACAACATAATTTAACATCTCTATGTTTTATACAATTAGACAGATGTACTTTTGTATTTTTTCATAACATTGGTGATTTACATGTTTGAGTTAGCGCCACAATAGTGCCATACTATGGATTATTGACATGATACACTTTAACATCTCTTTTATAGTTACTATAGCATATGCTTAAGAGCCTGGTATGAATTGTGTCATACAATGAAGTTATGTTGTTTGAGCTGAAAATTGTGGATTAGACTCATTTAGGTAAGAGAAGTCTAAATTTGGGAGGAGGGGGTGGTAACTGGCCACTTGAAAGCATTTTGGGAGAAGAAGAGGAGGGACTCCTCGTATCCATTGATTCCTGAAAGTAGTTCAAGGAACAAATATAACTCATGTTTGCAGCTTCAGTCTGAGTCTTTACCAGCCCCACAGGGCCATTGGGGTTCAGCTGACTGCAGGACTCCAACTCCATCACACACTACGACTGTATACCTTAACCTGGGTTTTATTTCATTCCCCCGGAAGGGTTCTTCCACCACAAACCAGAGAATGCTACAAGTCAGAGTTCACAAAAAGTCCAAGCTCAGAGTCTCTCCCTGCATGCTGTTCAATTCCAAGCCCTATAAACAGGGTACTCTCCATCTCCACCCAGAAAAGCACACATATCCCTAGGAGAAAGGGGGCCTAAGCCCTTCCTTTTAATGGTCTACTTCCTTAACAAGACCCAGCTGTCAGCCCCTACCTCCAGGGCAGTTCTGTTTCTTTCAAGGAAGTTTATTAACCTCTTCTCCACCTGTCTCAGGTACACACACACCATTAAAGGCACACAATGAAATCTGTCATATTCAGGGTCTGTGGCCAGGAATCTAGGCTTTTGTAGATTTGGGGCTGCTGGCAGCAAAGAAGCTGGGAAATAGGGGCACTACTCAAAGAAGAAACCCTATGTGTACTCGACTGTAGGTGTGTCAGCATCCCTGAACTGCTGATCGGAGAACTTTAGTAACAGTGTCCATTGGGCGTGCACATGCACTGTCTCTCCTCATGCTGCACTACAAGGCTAGCCAGCATGCATGGGCTAATCGTCCTCAGGTCCTTCTGATCTGCCCCTGGCTAGAAACAGAGCCTTTAGCTGTCCATTAGCAGATCATTAACTGTCCTTTTCATTTGTTAATCTTTAGCTTTTAGAAACCTTTTAGCTTCCTTCTGACTTGTAATTGGCAGTGCTTTAAAAAAAAAAGAGAAAAGAAAAGAAAAAATCGAAAAAAGAAAAGACATTGTTCTTGTGTCGACCCTGGTTGGAGGAGTGGGATCCCCCTGGACAAGGGCATGCCTGGCTCTCTGGGCTTCAAGAAATGTTGTACTGGCAGTGAGGCGATCCTGATCGCAGACAAGCACTCCCAATGCATTCGCTGCCTCAGCGAGGGCCACATCCAGCGAAAGTGTTCCTTCTGCCAACAGCCCCGACCAAGATCCTGCAAGGACAGAGAGCTCAGAAAATCATCTTTATGGAGGCGGCCCTCTGACCCCAGCCCTCTGGCGGGTGAAAGTCTTCCCTCCAACCTTTGACTTTGAAGGATAGTGGGTTGAAAAAAAGGTCTGGGATCTCCTCTCACAGGTCAAATAGGAGAGCAGGAAGTCCCCTCAGAGAGCCTAGGGATAACCGAAAGTGATCATCATCTCGCTGGGTATCCTTGGCACCGCTGGCACTGAGACTGTCTGGCACCCACAGCTCAAAACGACCGTTGGTGTCCGGTACTGTTGATAGGTCCACAGACCCTTTGGGCACGGGCACCGAATCTTCAGTACAGAAAGATAAGGGCAAATGCCCAAAGACAGTCCCGGTACACAAACTGACATAGGTACCACCAGCAGCATCAGCCCATCCGGCACTGGAGAGATCAGTGTGGGTGAGGTCTCCATCTCCCCCAGCACCACCACTGAACTGGGACGCTCAGTACCAGCAGAATGTGACCTGGCCATGTTGGAAGCTCCTGACTCTCCGCCCCTCGCCCTCGGAGATCACGGCACTGAGCCATGGCTTACCAAGGGGTATATCTCCACAATCATGCCATGCCCTTCAATGTCAGGTGAGGGATCACACTGAACTGGAAAGTGTTTCCAGTACTCTATATGGGACCCAATATCAACAGGGTCCGGGATTGTACCACCAGATGGTACCGCTACCATCTTGTTATGGTCACCCATGGGCACCTCAACCAGGCCCTATGCCACTGCAGTGTCCATACTGGGATCCCTAGGTGGCACTAGGGTGACCTGACAGCAAATGTGAAAAATTGGGACAGGGGTGGGGGGTAATAGGAGCCTATATAAGAAAAAGACCCCAAAATCGGGCCTGTCCCTATAAAATCAGGACACCTGGTCACCCTAGGCGGCACACTGACAGCCTGCCTTGAGGGCACAGAGCATTGCCCGAGAGCCTCCCAGGCATACTCCCTCAGCCACAGCATCAAGGGCCACAGAACCCCAAGGAATGGAGAGCAGGAGGTGGACACAGAGGGGGAGGTCACATCTAAGGCTATATCCTTAGAATATATGAATTGTGTCATACAATGAAGTTATGTTGTTTGAGCTGAAAATTGTGGATTAGACTCATTTAGGTAAGAGAAGTCTAAATTTGGGAGGAGGGGGTGGTAACTGGTCCAGAGAAGAGCAACGAGAATGATTAAAGGTCTTGAGAACATGACCTATGAAGGAAGGCTGAAAGAATTGGGTTTGTTTAGTTTGGAAAAGAGAAGACTGAGAGGGGACATGATAGCAGTTTTCAGGTATCTAAAAGGGTGTCATAAGGAGGAGGGAGAAAACTTGTTCACCTTAGCCTCTGAGGATAGAACAAGAAGCAATGGGCTTAAACTGCAGCAAGGGAGGTCTAGGTTGGACATTAGGAAAAAGTTCCTAACTGTCAGGGTGGTTAAACACTGGAATAAATTGCCTAGGGAGGTTGTGGAATCTCCATCTCTGGAGATATTTAAGAGTAGGTTAGATAAATGTCTATCAGGGATGGTCTACACAGTATTTGGTCCTGCCATGCGGGCAGTGGACTGGACTCGATGACCTCTCGAGGTCCCTTCCAGTCCTAGAATCTATGAATCTATGAATCCTCTTCCTCACTGGACGAAGTGGTCATGCCATCGCCACCTTCCATGTGGACAACTTCTGCTTATTCCAAGAGCTGGCGAAAAGAATGGTGGACACCCTCTGCATACCACTGGAGGAGGTTAAAGCTATGCACCACCAGCTCACCAATATCCTCCATGCTTCATCTACCTCCAAAATCGACCTCCCAATCAATGAGGCCATCCTAGACCCAGCTAAGATGGTGTGGCAAACCCAGGCTTCGGTGGCCCCCAACATGCAAGCGGTCAAGCAAAAAATATATCACCGCAAAGGAATCAGAGTGCCTATTTACCCATCCACCATCCAATTCCATCGTGGTGGATTCTGTGAAATCTCATGGCCAACAACACCCTACAACAGACATTGGAAGCACCTTGATTTTTTTGGTATTAAGGTGTACGACCTTGACGCGGCCGACATGGCTGCCAGGACCATCTCCATGGCTGTGGTGATGAGACCGGCGTCATGGCTTCACCTCTCGGGATTCCCAAAGGATGTGCAGACCATGGTGGAGGACCTCTCCTTTGAGGGAGTGAAGCTCTTCACCAAGACGACCCATGCCTCTCTTTACTCCTTGAAGGATTCCAGGGCCACTCAGATCACTGGGAATCTACACACTAGAGCAAAAGAGATGCTTTAGCCTTCAACACCAACAGAGTAGTCATCCCAATTCCTGCCACAAAGGCACTATGAGCCCCAGAGGAAAAAGAGAAAGTTCTCAAAACAAAATCCTTCAGGTTCCCAGTCCTCGACCCAACCACCTGCCCTTAAGCATCACTATTGACAAGCAGGTCAAGACACCGCAAAACCACTCCCCACTACTACCTGTGACCACGCACCCATTTAGCCACCATTTGGCAGCGTTCCACAGTGTCTGGGAGTGCATAACATTGGACAGATGGGTCCTAGAGATCATTAGATCCAGATATTCCATCCACTTCACCTCCCTACCCCCTCCAAAACACCCTTCCCCATCCCTCTTCAGGGACCCTTTTCATGAGAGTCTACTACGGCAGGAGATAGATCGACTCCTGCAGTTAGAAGCCATAGAAACAGAACCTCAACACCTACAAGGCAAGGGGTTTTACTCTGATTATTTCCTAATACCCAAAAGGAAGGGAGGTTAGAGACCCATCCTGGACCTCAGAGCTCTCAACAAGTTCGTCAAAGCTCAGAAGTTCAAGATCAAAACCTAGTCCTGAAAGGACTGACTAGGCTCCTGTCAAGGCTGTATCCCCACTTTGAACTTTAGGGTACAAATGTAGGGGCCTGCATGAGGACTTCTAAGCTTAACTACCAGCTTAGCTCTGGTCCGCTGCCACCATCTTAAGAATTCCCTCCCTGGGAAGCCTTGAGAAACCTTTCACCAATTCCCTGGTGAACACAGATCCAAACCCCCTTGGATCTTAACACAAGGAGAAATCAATCTGGTTCTTAAAAAAGAAGGCTTTTAATTAAAGAAAAAGGTAAAAATCATCTCTGTAAAATCAGTATGGAAAATACTTTACAGGGTAATCAAACTTAAAGAGCTCAGAGGACCCCCCTCTGTCTTAGGTTCAAAGTACAGCAAACAAAGATAAACACTCTAGTAAAAGGTACATTACAAGTTGAGAAAACAAAGTAAATCTAAGACGCCTTGCCTGGCTTTTTACTTACAAGTTTGAAATAGGAGAGACTTGTTTAGAAAGATGGGGAGAACCTGGATTGATGTCTGGTCCCTCTCAGTCCCAAGAGCGAACCACCCCTTAAAACAAAGAGCACACACAAAAGCCTTTTCCCCCCCAAGATTTGAAAGTATCTTGTCCCCTTATTGGTCCTTCGGGTCAGGTGTCAGCCAGGTTACCCGAGCTTCTTAACCCTTTACAGGTAAAAGGATTTGGAGTCTCTGGCCAGGAGGGATTCCATAGCACAGTACACAGGAGAGCTGCCACCCTTCCCTTTATAGTTATGACACGCCCCCCAAATCACAGATAGTGTTGGACATTTGGTTCCACACTGGCTGTGATTTCTTCCTGGAGTTCTAGGAGAAAACAGAGTTAATAAGACACATGTATCTTTAGACATACTACTGATTATATAAAAACTAACAATATGTTTCATTCCAAGAACAATTGTTAACCAGTTAACTCTGGGAAACTTTCCCGGGAGAGTGCATCAGCCACTTTGTTAGAAGCTCCCGAAATGTGTTGTATTTCAAAATCAAAATCTTGGAGAGCTAAACTCCACCGAAGAAGTTTTTTGTTATTTCCCTTGGCGGTATGAAGCCACTGTAGCGCAGCATGGTCTGTTTGTAGTTGGAAACGCCGTCCCCAAACATATGGGCGTAGCTTTTCCAGCGCGTACACAATGGCGTAGCATTCCTTTTCGCTGATTGACCAGTGGCTTTCCCTCTCAGACAGTTTCTTGCTGAGAAACACGACAGGATGGAATTCTTGATCCGGTCCTTCCTGCATTAAAACTGCTCCCACGCCTCGCTCGGACGCATCTGTGGTTACTAGGAACGGTTTGTCAAAGTCTGGGGCCCTTAGCACAGGGTCAGACATGAGTGTTGCCTTAAGCTGGTTAAAGGCCTTTTGACACTTATCAGTCCACTGAACTGCATTTGGCTGTTTCTTTCTGGTTAGGTCTGTCAGCGGGACGGCGATTTGGCTGTAGTGTGGTACAAATCGCCTATAATATCCGGCCAAGCCTAAGAAGGATTGGACCTGTTTCTTTGACTTTGGAACCGGCCACTTTTGGATAGCATCCACTTTGGCCTGTAGGGGATTTATAGTTCCTTGACCCACCTGGTGCCCCAGGTACGTCACTCTGTTTTGGCCTATTTGACACTTTTTAGCCTTAACAGTTAGTCCTGCCTGTCGGATGCGCTCGAAGACTTTTCCCAGGTGCTCCAGGTGTTCTGTCCATGAATCAGAAAAAATGGCCACATCATCGAGGTAGGCAACTGCAGATTCTCCCAATCCCGCTAAGAGACCATCTACAAGTCTTTGGAAGGTGGCGGGTGCATTTCGCAACCCGAAAGGGAGTACATTGAATTCATACACCCCTGCCTGGGTGACGAAGGCGGACCTTTCCTTAGCGGGTTCATCTAGTGGTACTTGCCAGTACCCCTTGGTTAAGTCTAAAGTAGAGATGAATTGGGCATGTCCCAATTTCTCCAATAGCTCATCTGTGTGTGGCATTGGATAGTTGTCAGGACGAGTTACCGCATTTAGCTTACGGTAGTCCACGCAAAAGCGTATTTCCCCATCTGGTTTGGGGACTAGAACCACTGGAGATGCCCATGCACTGGTAGAGGGGCGGATTATACCCATCTGTAGCATGTCCTGGATCTCCCTTTGTATAGCCGCTTGGGCATGAGGTGACTCCCGGTAGGGTGGGGTTCTAATTGGGTGAGCATTACCTGTGTCAATGGAGTGGTATGCCTGTTCGGTCCGTCCTGGAGTGGCTGAGAAAATCGGTGCAAAGCTTGTGCATAGCTCCTTGATCTGCTGTCGCTGCAGACGTCCCAAGGTCGTGGAGAGGTTCACCTCTTCCACGCCACCATTCCTTTTTCCTTCATAGTAGACACCTGCAGGCCACGCCGCGTCATCAGTTTCCTGGGCTGTAAACTGGCAAACGTTTAATTCTCTGGAATAAAAGGGCTTAAGAGAATTAACATGGTATACCTTAGGCTTTATGTTGGAAGTGGGGGAGGCTATGAGATAGTTAACAGCTCCTAGGCGCTCCTGGACCGTGAATGGTCCTTCCCACGACACTTCCATTTTATGGGCCTGGAGCGCCTTTAAGACCATGACTTGGTCTCCTACTTTGAAGGACCGTTCTCTGGAATGTTTATCATACCAGGCCTTTTGCTCTTCCTGAGCATCCTTTAGGTTTTCTTTAGCAAGGGCTAAAGAGTGTCGGAGGGTGTTTTGTAGGTTGCTTACAAAGTCTAGAATGTTAGTTCCTGGAGAAGGCGTAAACCCCTCCCATTGCTGCTTCACCAACTGTAATGGCCCCTTAACCTCGCGGCCATACACAAGTTCAAATGGTGAAAACCCTAAACTGGGATGTGGTACAGCCCTGTAGGCAAAAAGCAACTGCTGCAACACTAGGTCCCAATCATTGGAGTGTTCATTTACGAATTTACATATCATGGCCCCCAAAGTTCCGTTAAACCTCTCCACCAGACCATTGGTTTGATGGTGATGAGGGGTGGCAACCAAGTGATTCACCCCATGAGCTTCCCACAGGTTTTTCATGTTCCCTGCCAGGAAATTAGTTCCCGAATCTGTAAGGATGTCGGAGGGCCAACCTACCCTGGCAAAAATGTCTGCTAATGCCTGGCACACACTTTTAGCCTTGGTGTTGCTTAAGGGTACAGCTTCCGGCCATCGGGTAGCAAAATCCATGAAAGTCAGTACGTACTGCTTTCCTCTGGGTGTCTTCTTTGGGAAAGGACCCAGAATATCCACAGCTACTCGCTGAAATGGGACCTCAATTATGGGTAGTGGCTGGAGAGGGGCTTTAACCTGGTCTTGGGGCTTTCCCACTCGTTGGCACACCTCACAAGACCGGACATAATTAGCAACGTCCTTGCCCATTCCCTCCCAGTGGAAGGACTTCCCCAACCGGTCTTTGGTTCTGTTCACCCCAGAATGGCCACTGGGATGATCATGGGCTAAGCTCAAGAGCTTTACCCGATACTTAGTGGGAACTACCAACTGTTTTTGAGGATGCCAGTCTTCTTGGTGCCCACCAGAGAGAGTCTCCTTGTATAACAGTCCTTGTTCTACAACAAACCGGGATCGGTTAGAAGAGCTGAGAGGCGGTGGGGTGCTCCGTGCCGCCGCCCAAGCTTTCTGAAGGCTGTCATCTGCTTCCTGCTCGGCCTGGAACTGTTCCCTTGATGCTGGAGACATCAGTTCCTCCTTGGACTGTGGACTGGGCTTGGTCCCTCTGGAAGCGATGCAGGTGCTGGGGCTGTTTCCATTGACTGTGAACCGCTGTCCGCTGGTGCACTATGTGGTATCTCAGGCTCTGGCTGAGCCTCTTGGGTAGGGTTATCTGCTGCTTCCGCCAGTTCAGGCTCGCTGGTGCCCTCTGGCATTGGAGTTGTAGACGGGTTTGCAAGCGCTGGACTCCGTGCCGGCAATGGTTCTGGTGCTGGTTGCGTTGCCAGTTCCGGTTCCGGGACTGGCTTTGGCTGGGTCTCTGGGATTGGATCCACTACGGCTGTTGCAGTCGTTGGCAGGGGATCCGGTTCCACCACCTGGGTTTGGGTCTCCGGTAACACAGACGGGGCCCTGGTGGACGGCTCAGGAACAGGGATGGGGGTGAAAGCTTGCTTAGCCTGGCTGCGGGTGACTATTCCCACCCTCTTGGCTAGCTTCACATGGTTGGCCAAGTCTTCCCCCAGCAGCATGGGGATGGGATAATTGTCATAGACTGCAAAAGTCCACATTCCTGCCCAGCCCTTGTACTGGACATGCAACTGGGCTGTAGGCAAGGTTACAGACTGTGACACGAAGGGTTGAATTGTCACTGTAGCCTCCGGGTTGATGAGTTTGGGGTCCACTAGGGATTGGTGGATAGTTGACACTTGTGCCCCAGTGTCCCTCCAAGCGATAACCTTCTTTCCGCCCACTCTCAAGGTTTCCCTTCGCTCCGAGGGTATGAGAGAGGCATCTGGGTCTGGGGATCTTTGGTGTGATTGGGGTGTAATGAACTGTAATCGGTTAGGGTTCTTGGGGCAGTGAGCCTTTATATGCCCCAGTTCATTACATTTAAAACATCGCCCTGCTAAGGTATCACCGGGGCGATGTTGGTTGATGGAGACTGGTGTGGTGGGGTGAGAAGGCGTCTGGGGTTTCCCTTGGGATGTGGGTGGGGCCTTGGGTTGTCCCCGGTGGTAAGGTTTTGTTTCGGCTTGCCCCTTCTGATATTCGCTCCAACTGCTACTAGCTTTTTTCTTTTCTGTCACCTCCACCCATTTGGCTCCAATCTCCCCCGCCTCGGTTACAGTTTTGGGCTTCCCATCTAGGATGTACCTTTCTATTTCCTCAGGAACACCCTCTAAAAACTGCTCCATTTTTCCTAGGGAAAGCAGATCTTCCAGAGATTTAACATTTGCTCCTGATACCCAGGCATCACAATTTTTGTCAATGTGGTAGGCATGCCGGGTAAATGACACATCTGGTTTCCACCTTAGGGCTCTGAACCACCGACGGGCATGCTCGGGTGTTAGCCCCATTCTGAGTCTGGCCTTGTTTTTAAAAAGTTCATAATTGTTCATGTGTTCCTTAGGCATTTCAGCCGCCACCTCTGCTAAGGGTCCACTGAGCTGTGGCCTCAGCTCTACCATGTCCTGGGTTGGAGGGATGCTGTATCCAAGGCAGGCCCTTTCAAAATTTTCTAAGAAGGCCTCAGCATCATCGCCTGCCTTGTAGGTGGGGAATTTCCTGGGATGGGAAGTGGTACCTGGAGAGGAGTTGTTAGGATGGTCTGGTGCATCCTGCTTAGCCCTTGCTGTTTCCAGTTCATGCTTCCTTTCTTTTTCTCTCGCCTCCTCTTTGGCTTTTTCCAGCTCCATCTCTCTCTTGTGGGCCTCCTCTTTGGCTTTCTCTTCTCTTTCATGGGCCTCCTCTTTGGCTTTTTCCAGCTCCATCTCTCTCTTGTGGGCCTCCTCTTTGGCTTTCTCTTCTCTGTCTCTCAGCTCCATCTCTCTCTTGTGGGCCCCCTCTTTGGCTTTCTCTTCTCTGTCTCTCAGCTCTATCTCTTTTTCTTTCAGCTCCATAGCTCTCTTGTGGGCCTCCTCTTTAGCTTTTTCTTCTTTGGTAGTCATTTTCCTGTTTTCTTGTGCTGGGTCACACCCTCTGCAGTTGACTGAAACTGGGATGTACTTAGCTCTGGCTGCTGCTGAGTTAACAGAGACTTTCTAACAAGCTACTCCCGAGGATGAAAAAGAAAAAAAAACCAATTCAACTTGTAAATTACCTTTACCAGTTCAAAGTTTGCTCACTGATTGAACCCTTCTCTTAACAAAGGCCCTCGTTAAAAAAAACTTAACACCTCTGCCTTCAGGCAAGGAGAGATAAGATATGCATCTACCTTCAGCTCTGCTTTCCAAGCAGCTAGAAGGAAAAAAAAAATCTCTTACTGGCTTTTGGGTCTAAAACGATCTCCACCGCTGTGCCACCATGTCAAGGCTGTATCCCCACTTTGAACTTTAGGGTACAAATGTAGGGGCCTGCATGAGGACTCCTAAGCTTAACTACCAGCTTAGCTCTGGTCCGCTGCCACCATCTTAAGAATTCCTTCCCTGGGAAGCCTTGAGAAACCTTTCACCAATTCCCTGGTGAACAC
>NW_020664446.1:29829683-29887964 GCF_002925995.2 Terrapene triunguis
GGTGCAGGGTTAATTCGATTTAACACTGCTAAATTCGAATTAAAGTCATAGTGTAGACCAGGCCTATTTGTTTCTATGGCAGGAAGGTCTAAGGGCTCAGCGATATCAGTCCAAAGACTCTCCAAGTAGGTCATAAATTGCATCAGACAGTGCTACCAAATTTGTAACATAACCACTCCGGACTCGATCCGTACACATTCCACAAGATCTATCTCATCTGTCACCTTCTTTAAGGATGTCACTATCTCAGAGATCTGCAGAGCGGCAATGTGAGCATCAGTCCACATCTTTGCAGAACATTATGCGATCACTGGAAACTCTGCCTCTGATGCCATCTTTGGCTGCCCAGTCACTATCACCTGTGACTAACCAGATCCCAAAACTGCAGCCATCCAAGAGGGGTACTGCTCGGGAGTCACCTACAGTGGAGCACCCATAGGGACACTACTCGAAGAAGAGAAAGAAGTTACTCACCTTGTACAGTAATAATGGTTTTTCGAGATGTGTCCCTGCATGGGTGCTCCACTACCCACTCTCCTCCCTTCTACTTCAGATTTCTTGCTTTGACTCTGTGCTAGAGAAGGAACTGAGGATGGTTAGCACACCTGCTGGCTAGCCTTGTGGCACAGCATGAGGAGAGACAGCTCACGTGTGGGCCCAATGGACACTGCTACTGAAGTTCTCTGTTCAGCAGCACAGGGACGCAGACACACCTACAGTGGAGCACCCATAGAGACACACATCTGAAAGTGCCATTACTGCACAAGGTGAGTAACTTCTTATGAAGAAGCTCAAGTCTATCCACAAAACTTTTATGTTGTGTCATGTCAAAGATCCATTCTTGTAGCACCTCAGGGATCTGTTACAAAGCCCTGGACCTCTGCAGGCTTTGATGTACACCTTGAGGCATTGACCTAGCAACAAAGCATACAGTGAAACAGAACTTCTTAACAGCAATTATTTTCGACTTTTTAGATATAACACATCATGGTGGCTACCCAGGGTGAGCTGAGGATTGTGTGGCCTCTCTCTTGTTAGAATCAAAACCTTAACATTTTAAAGTATTTAATAAGCATTTTAGTATAGCTTGCTAGCATGGAGGCTGCTCATTACGAGCTAATTGTTCAAAGAGCTGCTGAAAGTGCTTAAATGTTAAATACATGCTACTGTAAGCAAATATTCACAAGCCTTTCAAAACAGATGTTTGAAAAATGGGAGGCTATCTGCTAATGTTAGCAGTACACAAAAGACAAGCAGCAGCAAATTTGAATTGAAATATGCTCACAATAAATTGATGCCATGCCACAATTTATTTTTTATTTGCATTTAAATACATTAATTTATTTTACCGATTCATTTTTATTTTATATCCTTGTGGGTTTTGTTGGCTTTTATGCTACATAGTAGCAATTGGCTGTATAAACAAAGAGCCAGGTATGTGCATTTCTTTTTCTTATGGTTGTCACATTTGTTTATTTATTTCTCTGACTCCCAGTAGCACTTCACAGACATGCAGGAGAATGGTCTGTTCCCTAAGGAGCTTACAGAACCCACACTCACAGAACCTTACTCCCATAAAGACTCCTATTGAAGGATTGGACCATAATCAGACAGACACTTTTTTCTCCTTGTAAATCTGTATGAGTTCCAATGCTACTTCTAAGGCATCTGACACACAATGGATTATAGTCCAAAATAACCCTATTCTTGGAGCTCCTCTTTACCCTTATTTTATATCACAAATCACTGAGGTAGGACTCTAGTTTGAGTTCACTTTTCATTCACTTCCTGAATTGGAGTGAATGAGACCCCTTTGGTCTGACTAGCAAAACCAGCAGAATAACTCTGCACATGATAGACACCTGACAGACATACAAAGAAAAGTAGCTAAGTGTGACTTAATTTTTTTTAATTATACTATTTACCTTACACATTTGAACCCTTGCCTTTTATTTATTGTAACCCATTACCTCCTTCTCACTTCCTGTCACATTTGGCCCATCATAGCCATGGCATGTTAGCCTTCCTCCATATCGTTCTCTTGACCTCCTGCTGATAATCATTCCCACTCCTTCTCTTTTTTCTCTTCACAGTGTTCCCAGTCACCTGATTTGTCAGAAGCTCAAAAGAGTTAGCTAATCAATGAGTGCCTGGAAAGTTGTCATTGTAATGTATCCTGATGCTGGTGCAATAGAAAGGGAGGGAAAAAGCATCTCCCACGCCAGGATGTCGATTCCCATTGCACTGTCCATATATTTATAAGTTAGTTTTATTTTGTAATATTTAAACTGCAATACACCCCAATCAGGATCTAATGTCCCTTTACTTAATTTTCGTGGGCACCTCCAGAAGAGGAGGACTGAACAGTTAGGGCTTAATCCTGCATCCAACATGCAGATTGATCTTAGTGGGTGCAGAGTGAGCCCTTAATACTTTGTATCATTTATAATAACGCTAGGCTGTTGCAGTTAATGAAAAGAAAACATTTCCCAATAATTATCTAACTTTGCCAGCCTGATCTGCCACAAGAGGGCAGAGACTTGTGTCACTCAGCTACATGTACTGTGATATAGTGAATGCATGCCACTGATTTTTAAATGGGCAATTTATAGTGGAATAAAGAGAGGGTTGAAAAATGAACATCCATTGTCATATCTATTTTTAAAACTGCTTCAGGCTAAAAGGCCAAATGCAGAAATGTGAGCTCCTCAGCCTCCTCTGCAGTGAATAAGATGACGCTATACTTCTATATAAAGGCAGTAATTAGTACATAATTAAGCAAGGGAGGATGCTAGAATAGAAATGTATTGTATAGAGTAAGGCTTCATTAGTTTGAAAAAGGTGTCATGCCAAGATAGTTTAGCTGCAATATAGACAGTGTCAATTGTTTCTTCTTTAATTTCTCTATTTTTAAAAGGTTGGATTTTAGGGGTAAAGGTGTTTGGAAATCAAAGGACATTATTCTAATTTTATGGCAAGTCACATGTTTGGTGTGAACAACTTGACAGTCTCTCTTTAATTATGTTGTTTGCTAGTTTAAGTTGGTGACAGAGCTACGTAAAATCCCCTGGGTTTACGGCATAGATTTTTTCATAGTGAGAACTGATGTTTGCAGCCATTAGCAAATTTTGCCCTGTATAAAACTTGCACCAGCAAGCTCCCAACCTACACTCTGCTCAGCATAAGGACCAGGATTGACCTTTGTACTCTCAGATCAGCAAAACCCAAAACAGTCTTCATGAAGGAATACTGCCCTAAAGTAGTGTCAGCCCAGCCCATGCTCTGACCTTTCCCAAAACAGTAGTGTGGCCACAGTGGCATGGGCAGTGGTTCGGGCTAGCCACCCGAGTATGTACCTGTACCAAGGATCTCAGACAAGATTGTACTCGGGTAGCTATTCAGTGTACCTATTGGGTTCCGGGAAGTGGACGGGCGGAAGCCCGCCCACTGCTAAAGGATTCCCCCCCCGCCCCAGCCTAAGGGGAGGTTCTACAGGACCTGAAACCCAACTGATTTCGGGGGACAACTAATGAAATAACAGGGACAGGAGTGTGGTCAGAGGGTCAAAAGAAGGGAACCTGATGGGAATATCTGTCAGTGGGAGAACCTTGACTTCACTTTCTTTTCCAGGAGTTCCAGAATATCTTGTCTGCATGTAAGCTATTCAGTGTACTCCGGCAAGCCACTGCCAGTGCTGCTGCAGCCACACTGCTGTTTTTAGTGCGCTAGCTCAGTCAGAGCTACTGTGTTTAGATCTACCTGAGCTGGCAATACACCTCTGAGCTGCAGTGTAGATATAGCCTAAAGGAGTGACTCAGAGTGTCCTTCTGCTAACTGGTGTACTCTGAACAGAACTGAGTAATATCACCCAGTCCAATCTCTCCCTCCCCCGTCAAACATGTTTAATATTATTTATAATTATACTGAACACTTATTGAAGGCTTCATGTTATTCAAACCACTGTACAAACATCCTCACACCACCAGTGTTAGGCAGATTCATATTATTACATAGGTTTTTATGTGGTATCACTAACTGTGTTAACTGGGAAGTTACACGGGGACAGGGCCGTCCCTAGCTATTTTGGTGCCCTACACAGCCCCCCCCCCCCAGGAGGGCTGTGTGAGGCCCAGGCCTCCACGGGGGGGGAGCTGGCCCCAGGCCTCCGCTGGGGGGCTGTGTGGGGCCCTGCCCCAGGCCTCTGCAGGAGGGGGGACTGGCCCCAGGCCTCCATAGGGGACTGGGGGGGACGGGGGCTGGCCACTTACTGCAGGAAGTGGAGTGACCCGGCCCCAGCCTGCTCTGCTCCCCTGGCTCCCAGGCTTGGAGGGAGGGGGGAACCACCCTCCAGCACTTGCCGGTGGCGCGGCTGGGGCCAGGTCGCTCTACTTACCAGTGAGTGCAGGCCCGACCGCTTCTGGAGTCCTCAGGGAAGTGGGGGCGGGGCTGGGGCAGGAAGAGGTGGGAGCCCTGGGGAAGAGCCGGAGCAGGGGCTGGAGCAGCATGCAGCTGTGCACGGCACCAGGAAATTTGGTGCCCCAAATTTCCTGGTGTCCTACGCAGCTGCATACTTTGCGTATGGGTAAGGACGGCCCTGTATGGATAAAGTAAAAACAAGAGAGATGCAGATGAGTGCCTAGTAGGATATTCCAAATCAATGGGAGTTAGGCACATATGAGCTTTGGAATATCCCAATAGGCACTTACCTGCATCTTTAGGTACCTTTACAAATCTGGTCCAAAGTGACTTGCCCACGAGCAAACAGCAAATCAGTGGCAGAGATGGGATTAGAAGCCATGAACTTTTGACTCTCAGACCTCACTCCAATAGACTGTGCTAGCTGGTGGCTGATGGGAGGTAGATCAACTCAGATCAGAATGGTAGCATTTAACACTCACATTGCACTGGTGTGACTGGCTGTATGAGGAGAAAGGCAATGGAAAACCAGGGTCGGAGTTTTTCCACTGGGAATTTTTTGCCTGCATACCCTGATTATCGCCATATCAAAGTTTATTATAAACGTGAAACTGATTAAATCATTACTTGTTTTGTCTGACTTTTCATCAATGGTGCATGAAGAAAGCATGAGCAAAGACTTTTCCAGTTTAACAGCCTGTATTTGCGCACCGTTTATTCTTGACATAATTAAACTCAAGTTGAAAAGAGAATAGATTTTTCCTACTGAATGTCAGATAGTTTAATTATTGAAATGAAGCCTTTAAAATTTACACACAGCAAATTTGTCAACATAGATAGTTTCAACAGAGCAGGAAGGCTTCCCCCTCCCCCATCCCCTGCAGTGGATACTGCAGCTATAAAATAAGAACTGTTCTTGAGGCAGCATAGCTCAGACACAGTTTACTCATAAGCATCAACTTAGTGAATGAGTATGCTCTAGAGGCAAGTGAAACAGGAACAGTTAATGCTGTTTGCAAAGTTTGGCAAAGTACAGATTTCTACCTGGGGAGATCAGCGCGACATATTTTCTCCAATGCCTTTTTAAAGATACTGAAAGGGAAAGGAGCTAAGGGTGGGAGGAAACACGAAACATAGCCCTGTTCATTTACAAGCTTACAAACCCCATGACAATAATTTCAATAAGCAAGGACAGCATAAATTAAATGGTTATAAAATTTCATAAGTAACATTAATGAGTTAATGCAGTATTAATTAAAAAACGACAGTTTATTCAAGGAAAAACCAGCCTTTTCTTTATATTTCTGAATTTATAATGGAGACTAGGAAAAAAAGTTCTTCCTTTGCTAGCTCTAGGTATGCAGAATTCATATCCCAGAAGCTGGTATTACAAGTCTCCCCATAGGTGGGGATATGGGGATACATCTCTGGAAAAGAAAGTTTAATATACCTAAGTCATGCTGATACAATCAATGGAAGTGATTCTAATATGGTCACATTATGCCACTAAAATATCAGATTGAATGAATGCCAAATTAAACACATTGACATTTAACACATTATGGTTGTGTGACTGCACCTTCACCAACTTCAACTGGCAACAGTAAACTGGGTGTAAACAACACGAATTTGCATCTCTCATTTACTTTAGTGCACACACGACTAATTATGTTATATCAAAAATCAGTTCTTTGGAAAAAATGCTTGAAAAGATTGAATCCAACTTTCAGAGAAATGACATTTTCACAATTGCAAGCACCTAGGATTTCTTACCTACATAGCTAAAATCAGATACCGAATGGTGCATTTTAAAAGCAATGCACAGGAGTAATATAAATCTTATTGGTTGTTAACAGGATTTCTGAACATATCTTCCCGCCCCCACTGCTATGAAATATTACTGACTTGGTTTCATAACTTTCTTGAAGACACAAGTGATTGAGACCTGAACAGTACAAAAGCTTTTCAATAAAACCTTAAAATAACAAGAAACTCACTTATTTTCTGGTTTTATAACCACCTTTAAAATCAGGCCAGCCAGGCTTATTAGAGCTTATGAACCTTTCCTGTGAACCTGGGTTGATTTAGGAGTTAACACAGAAATCACAAAGTTTGATCTTCCCAGGTGCAAGCTGAAAACATGCCAAGGTTCAAGTAAGAGGGAATGCAGGGGAAGACAGAGGATCAGGAGGAGAGCAGCTTTGAGGTAGTGCTGGCTCTCCAGAGCTCTTCCTCCTCTCTGGTGGAAAATGAAAACCCAAGAGGAATCTGAACTGGGAGCTCTGACTTTAGCTAGACTGTGTGGGCATAAGGTCTGCTAATACAACTCTGACTAGGATTAGGGCCTTGTTATTCCTTAAGCGGGCACCTTATTATAGGAGGATTTCTTCTACTCATCTGATCTGAAAGGAAAATGAAAGTTTGTTAGTAGCGGCCGTAAAATTTTCCATGTATGTACAGACACAATGTAACCAATTAAAAATGTATCAGTTTATTGTCAGGTGACTATGGGTACCTCCACACCACAGTGTGTAGCTACACGACTCAATGAAAAGCTGTGGCGGGGGGAGGCAGCAGGGAAAAGCTTCAGCGATGGGGAGCTGCCGGAGCCTTTCCCCAGTGGCTCCCACTGCCGAAGCCCATGGAAAGTCTCCAGAAGCAGGGAGGCAGCAGGACATCACACTGCTAAAAACTGCAGTGTAGATGGGGAAGGTGCTGCTTGTGCATGTAGAGAGCCATCTAGGGTACATATCCAAAATGTTAAGGTGCGTCTTTACTTACCTAAGCAATGCCTCACCATCTACACTGCTGTTTGTACACCTAGTAGGGGGTGGACAGAGTGTATGCTCTACATGCCACCATAAGGAGTGTGCAGTGTAGACGTACCCTAGGAAACACCCATCACCATAGGCGTGTCTGTAAGTACAGCTGCAGCTTAGATGGCGAGAAGCAGGTGAAAAGCTCTGCCTTACTCAGAGCTATCCAGACCTGGCAGAGTCTTGTTTGCAGCCTATCTACATCGTAGGGAGACCAAAGAAGTGGAAACCATGTGACTCATTTAGCAAAAATCATATAGCAAAAATGATACACAACAGCTTGTCAAAAAAACCGAATATAGTGCACTCACATGGTATAGTGCCTTCCCTCCAAGAATCTCAAGGTACTTGACAAACATTAAGGAATTAAGCCACAAAGGAAGCTTTATTAGCACTATTTTACAGATGGGAAAATGGAGGCACACACTAGATAACTTTATTGGGCCTTTAAGAGAGCCATGTGTGGGGGCTGTACAGAGAAGATCTCTTCCTGTGGGAGCTCCTGGAGGCATTGTGCTAGCATGGAACCAAGATTTCTTGACTTCTAGCCTCTGTTCTCATTACTCTCTCCCAAAAATAAATATGTAATTTAATTTCTAAAGCACTTAATTCCGCAACTGGTCACCATGAAGTATTTTGGGAGTCATCCCCCGTCCCCACATTGCCTTTTGCTGTATTGGATGAGTTATGAAAGGTACAGAAGATATTCCCCACCTTCCCCCAGGATAGAATATTCCTGGTGCCATATGTAAACGGTATACTTTTTCAAATATGCTGTGTCATGACCTTTCCCCCAGAGTTATATGTAATGTCGGATTAAATTTAAAGCCTAATTTATGGTAATTAAGATTTAAAAAATTAGTTGATTGGCCACATCTCTAACAGAGACTCCCGCAAATTACATTCTTTGCCCAAGCCTAATTTTTTTTTAAAAAATCTCAATTTTAAATTAAACCACTGAAAGTTGTTTTTTTTTTTTTTTTAAATTGTGAGGCATTTTATTTCACTTGTGGCATCACCATGTGCCTATCATTTTTAACTCATGGTTTATTTATTTTATCCCATCATATAGCTGTGCAACTTGTTAGTTTGTGAAGTTAATCTTTTGTGATCCAGCATTGACAAATTTGTCTATTCTGGTATAGTAACTCACTAAATGCACTGCCTTGCATTAAGACAGAAGCGGTGGAAGAAGTCAGCTGCGTTGCTGAAGATGACAGCTGTGTTGCAAATTGCAACTCTGGTGTGTGAAGTTTGAAGAAAAAAAAAAGTCTATCCCCCCCCCCCCCCCATTTTTATCTCCTTCTCATCGGCTTTCAGTCAGATCTGATTATATTTCTTCAACCTTTTCCACTGAGAATTCAATCTTCTAGTCACCAGAATACAGAACCCTCTAAAAATGTCCACAAAGAGAGATATTCTGGTATATATTTTCTAAATATAGTCACATCACTTTTAGGCCATGTCTACAATATGGGT
Source organism: Terrapene triunguis (assembly GCF_002925995.2). Lineage (NCBI taxonomy): Eukaryota > Metazoa > Chordata > Testudines > Emydidae > Terrapene > Terrapene triunguis. The sequence goes on from NW_020664446.1 coordinate 29,838,395, forward strand.
ACTATAGCTGCAGCTATGCCACTGTAATGTAGACTTCCCACACTGGTAATCCACCTCCCCAAATGCCAGTAGCTAGGTCAATAGAAGAATTGTTCCCTCAGCTGAGCCACATCTACACTGGGAGTGGGGGAGGGCTAGATCAGCTTAATTACAGTGCACAGGAGTGTGAATTTTTTACACCCCTGAGTGATGTAGCTAGGACAATCTAAATTTTAAGTGTAGACCGGGCCTGAGTCTCTCAGTAAAATATCTTTATTTTCAAAGGGGTCAAAGAGAAAGAAGAAAAGCCATCTGAAAATGAGAAAATTATTAGTCTAACTTCTTTCTTAGCAGGAGGGGAAAAAATCAATCACTTTTTTTCTTGGGGGATGAAGCCCCACTGTGCATTAAATCCTTGCCTGTCAATCCCTGCCCCACCCACAGACATCTATTCTGAGGGAGACATAATCAGCATCATCAACCCAAGATACATTCATGGCTCACACTTCTTGTTGAGATGCACCAATTATGTCTCAGGGTACCCAAAGGGTGGAATTAGTAAAAATGAATCTTTTAGAGCTTTCACAGATGGTCTTAGAGCTCTAGACAAGATAAGAATGCATTACAGCTCAAACATTTACTGGTATCTCCAATAGATGCAGGGGGGAAATCTATTTTCTAAGTCTGTGCAGACTAATTATGAACACAGCTAATTTGTGCAAAAAACCCCTGCTTGTCCGTTATCTCATTCAGAGTCCTTGTTATCACCCGCCCCCTCCACTGTTTGTTGGTTACATCCATCTACTAAATCCAAGATTGTCTTTCCTCTACATGCGTGTACAGCACCTAACACAATGAGGGCCCAATCATTGATCTCAGTCGCTCTCTCTGGCTCAATGAATATTTAATTATTTATAAAAAGTGGAATAGCTCCAACAGGCAGGATAGAGAGAGACAGACAGAAATGAAGTCTGTAGCCCAATGGTTAGGGCACTTGGGATGTGGGAGACCCAAGTTCAAGTCCCTAATTGGAGGCCTAGGTGTCCCACATCCCAGGTGAGTGCTCTAACCACTAGGCTATTGGTGCAGCTCTCTCCCTTGGCTTTTGACCAAAAATTTCATCCTGGACCAGAGAAACCTTCCCAAACAAAAGTTTAGTCAAATCTGGCACATTCCCGTGAAAAGTTTTGGTCTTGACAAAAAACTGTTTTGTCAAAAATTTCATGACCAGGGTCTAATGTTAACCACTCACCAAAGGAGGGAGACCCTCTGAATGTGGGAGATCAAGGATGAAAGCCTGGCTCCATTGAAATCAATGGCAAAACTCACATAGACTTCAATGGACTCAGGATTTTGCTCCAAGTAATAATGAAAACAAGGAGTATCTTACACTATGGTTTTTTTTTTTAATAAGCGGACTAATTTTTTATTGCATTTATTTATTTTAAAATGTCATTTTGTATCCAGAAGGTCAATTATCATCCTCACACCCTTTGAATAAGACAGCTGTGAAGGGGGGAAAAGGCCTGGGCTAAATCATTTTAATGAAGTCTCCATTCTTGAATGGTTTTCTTCAGGAACCCTGCACACACAGAAGACCTCAGATAGGCTTTTTGCAGTGAGGCCTGGCTCCTACTCATTAGTTCTGCCAAGAAGCCAAATCCATAACCCTCCACAACAATACAGAAGGCATCCATCTGCTGAATAAAGCATGACAGTTTTATTAATCGTATTTGCCATTTAATTTGCCTTTATATTAACTACTTTACTGCTCTTGGGCTTTTGGATTTTTTTTGGACCACTTACAAAAACTCAAATTGGAATCCTTCTTCCTCAAAGATTTCATATAATTGAAGCCATGGATAGCAAAGCGGGGAATCTGAAAATCCCCACTTGATTGCAAATTTAGGAGTGTTTTTCACAAGCCTCAATGCAATTATTTCAGAGTGAATTAAGAAGAAAATATATAGAAGAAAAATAACAGTTCCAAAGCTTTGATTTAAATTGGAATAAAGGGAATTTCATAAGGTGAAGTGTTCCACCAAAGCAGTGGGCAAAAAAGTGGGGAAAAGCTGGATAATCAGAGTTGGGAAATGATGCAACTTTAGATAGTAGAGATGAGTCTGAAACTGGCCTAAATTCACACACCCTGGATAAGATTTTCAAAAATAACCAAATGATTTAGTCTCCCCAAGTCCCATTTTCAAAAGTGATGTGGCTCTTAGGTCCCACTGACTTTCAGTCTGACTCAGGACACGTCTACACAAAAAAACCCAAACCAAACAAAAAAAACAACAACCCCACAAGAAAAACAATGAGGAGTCTCTGTGGCACCTTAGACACTAACAAATTTATTTGGGCATAAGCTTTCGTGGACTACAACCCACTTCATTAGATGCATTGAGTGAAAAAATCAGAAGGCAGGTATAAATATACAGCACATGAAAAGATGGGAATTGCCTTACCAAGTGGGGGGGTCAGTGCTAACGAGGCCAATTCAATCAGGGTGGATGTGACCCATTCCCAACATTTGACATGAAGGGGTGAATATCAACAGAGGGAAAATTACTTTTTGTAGTGCTAACGAGGCCAATTCAATTAGGTGTGGGATGTGGCCCATTCCCAACTGTTGACAAGAAGGTGTGAGTATCAACAGAGGGAAAATTATTTTTTGTTGCCACTCCCAGTCTTTATTCAGGCCTAATTTGATGGTGTCAAGTTTGCAAATTAATTCCAGTTCTGCAGTTTCTCGTTGAAGTCTGGTTTTGAAGTTTTTTCGTTGAATATTTATTCTTTTCCGTAGAGACTGTCCGGTTTGGCCAATGTACTGGCAGAGGGGCATTGCTGCACATATCACATTGGTAGATGTGCAGGTGAACGAGCCCCTGATGGTGTAGCTGATGTGGTTAGGTCCTATGATGGTGTCCCTTGAATAGATATGCAGACAGAGTTGGCAACAGGGTTTGTTTCAGGGATTGGTTCCTGGGTTAGTGTTTCTGTTGTGTGGTGTGTAGTTGCTGGTGAGTATTTGCTTCAGGTTGGGGGGCTGTCTGTAAGCGAGGGCTGGCCTGTCTCCCAAGGTCTGTGAGAGTGAGGGATCGTCCTTCAGGATAGGTTGTAGATCCTTGATGATGTGCTGGAGAGGTTTTAGTTGGGGGCTGTAGGTGATGGCTAGTGGCATTCTGTTACTTTCTTTGTTGGGCCTGTCCTGTAGTAGATGACTTCTGGGTACCCTTCTGGCTCTGTCAATCTGTTTCTTCACTTCCCCAGGTAGATACTGTAGTTTTAAGAACGCTTGATAGAGATCATGTAGGTGTTTGTCTCTGTCTGAGGGATTGGAGCAAATGTGGTTGTATCTTAGGGCTTGGCTGTAGACAACGGATCGTGTGATGTAGTCTGGATGAATGTTGGAGGCATGTAGGTAAGTATACCGGTCAGTAGGTTTCTAGTACAGGGTGGTGTTTATGTGACCATCGCTTATTTGCACTGTAGTGTCCAGGAAGTGGATCTCTTGTGTGGCCTCATCCAGCCCACGAAAGCTTATGCCCAAATACATTTGTTAGTCTCTAAGGTGCCACAAAGACTCCTTGTTGTTTTTGCTGATACAGACTACCATGGCTACCCCTCTGAAACCCCACAATACTGAGTCTCTGAGACGGGGTCAACTGACTAACACTCGCAGGGCTTGCGCTATGGGGCTAAAAATAGCAGTGTAGACATTCCTACTTGGACTGGAGCCCAGGCTCTGAGATCCTTCCCCTGCACCGGGTTTCAGAGGACAGACTCCTGCTTGAGTGGTAACATTGACACTATTTTTAACCCCATAGCACAAGCCCCATGAACCTGAGTCAGTTGACCCAGGCTCTGAGACTCACTGCCAAGGGGTATTTTTGCAGTGGCATTAGACGTACTATTAGGCTCCTACATGCCTAAATCACTTGAAAATGGAACTTAGGCTCCTAAGTGTAGGTACTTTTGAAAATTTTATCCATTGTCTATACTAGCAGTGACTTCCCTTCTGCTAATGGGTCCACAAGCAGTCAACACAAACCAAACAATGGGCAGTGCTGGCTGGGGAAGGAGCATGACTTGAGTTGTCAGCGAATGTTATGTATCAACACTTTCCTAAAGCAGTCTCCACTGGTTAGGTTCCTTCTACACTCCTGGGTGGAACTAGAAGCTACCTCCCAATGTAGAATCCCACAAATGAAAAACAAACATGGAAGCACCAACAGCCCTGCCCTGTGGATGTGTCCTTCTGTGTATGGTGACACAGGGAGCTGAGTTACTTGTGCATCCTTGCATCAACAGAGGTGAGTCTGGTCCATTGAAAACAAGGGCCAAGTAGGTGAAGAGGCTGTTCGTGTATTACTTTGGTTATAAGCTGTCCCTTCATCCACTCTCTGATAGTTACTCTATTGATCTCAAAGCTCTCAGATTGCAAAACTGATCTCAAACATGTAACACGAACAGCCACTGCTGTAATAAAAGACATACATTGTTTCCTGGCTCTCTCTTTGTCAAGTCTGCTTCTTGTCATGTCCTCATGCTATTTCCTACCACTTCCAGGCATATGTGATTACCCAATCATTGCACTCCGCAAGAACACTGGAAAAGCATTCATGCTCAAGCAGCTGGCATAGCAGGAGATGCTTCATATTTTGAGGGTCTCTGCCGCAGTCACAAGTATTGGGACTAGGGATGTAGCCCATTTGATCATCATGTCTCTAAATCGGTCAACTCCAGTGCAGAGTCTTTGTCAGGCAAAACCTACAAATACTGCTTCAGAATTTAACACTGACATTTAACTCAAAATTCTGTAAGGCAGAAATCAGCTTGTTAGGGATTTTATGGCCCAGTCAGAAACTTGTGAATTCAAAATTCTCCCATATAATGACTTCAGTCAAGTGCCTTGTGAAATGGTAAAAAGAAAGCTATTTTAACCTTTTTGTAAGTTTTAGACATTGTTTATGATACAACACTAAAACATACAGTTGAAATTATCTAATTTTGACAAGATCTTTTCAGGCCTTTTGGGTCTGTGCACTTTCAAATTCTGTCCTGGTATCACTTTCATTCTTTCTTGTATGCAGTTAGTCCCACTGAGAGGACCATATTTTTACTCTTCTATGTTGCATGAATCTTAACATTAACTTTCAGGGCTTTTTAATTTTATTTTCATTTTTAATGCCTTCACAGCTAAGTGTAGTTGTTATCTTCTGCACTGCATGAATATTATGATTTAGTGCACTAAGCAATCTCAAGCCACACACATTTTATGTTTCCTGTGGAATGTACTATGCAAAATATATATTGATTTTTATCAGCACATTCTATACATTTCTCTAAAGGCTGGGTTTGGTGTGTTTGAGTTGATACACTCCTGAAATGCTATCCAGAATAAACAAAATCTAAATGTGAAATATAATTAGGCCAGTATAAACTACCAGGACTCATGCTGTTCTGTGTAGCAGTATAGAAACTTATATTGCTTGAATCATCATTGAGAGACCTTTCTAAAATTACCAGAAATGGTATTATATATCAAAGTTATGTGCATACATTGACTGGAAAATATATCTAACATGTTAATTTAAGCTAAGTACAACCAATAAGAATGCTGAGAGTAGAATATGCATTTTATAACTGGAACTAATGTAATTTCACATAGATATAATAAAAAAATAGATAAAAATGAGATACGTTGATGCACATTATACTGAACATTTTAGAAAACTAGACAACATGAAAATTTCAAGTAACTGGTCAGCTTCCAAATGCAAGATTTTTTATATTTATTATTTTGAAATTAATTCATTTTAAACTATAGGGATGCAGATGTAAGACACTGCTATTAGAATGTAATGTGCCCCTCCCCCCCCCCCCAAAAAATCTTTTTTTTAGTCCAGTAACATACACATATATATGTATGTACAAGCTCTTGTACACAATATGGTTCAATCAATTTACTTCAAACTTTAAAAATCATCAACTCTTCCTTGAGACTAACCAAAAATATTTATGCCTGAATCATTTTCCTTTCTGAAGTTCTCAGGGAAAGGGAAACTTTAACTCATAATGGAACTCTGGTTGGAAACTCAATTTGCCAGAGGCTTTTGGTTTGTCTCCAAGAGACACAATTTGGAAAATGCCAGTCTATTACAGATTGGAACCTTTGGTTTTACCTTACGTGCCCATACGCTTTTTTTCTGCAATACTGTGATCTATATTTTTAAAGAACCAGTCATAATTCCATACGCTAACAAAGAAGAGTGTTCTATTGACAACAAAGAGCAGTCAGGAGATTCTATGAAACATTAACTGAAGAAAATGATCTAATGTCACAAAAAGACAATAGGGGAAAGTCATATTAGATTTCTTCCATCACAGAACTAATTTTAAAAAACAGTAATTAGACTTCCATACAGTATAGTTCAGAGGTTCTTGTTGCAGCAGTGCAAGTACTCATCACCCTCATTATAAGTCTCCTTGTAATGATATGCCCTTTGTTTAAAGCTACTGTACTTCTCCCAATTACAAAAATCCACATTTGCACTCATAGCTAGTTGTGATAGCATTTCTTAGCTTTGTAGAGGATAGTCCAAGGAGAATGAAATACTGGTGGCAGTGCTGTCACTTCAGCGGAGGCTGGCAGAGACTCTGATCTTGCGAACACATGCACATGAGTAACTTTACTCAAGAGAGTCCGCATTGACTCAGGGCACATCTACACTTAAAATGCTACATCGGTGCAGCTGTGCTGCAGTAGCGCTATAATGAAGACATTCTATGCCAATGGAGAGAGCTCTCCTGTCGATATAGTTAATCCACTTCCCTAGGAGGCGATAGCTCTCCCGCTAACAGCACTGTCTACAAGGTTAGTATAATGACGTTATTCAGGGGTATGGATTTTTCACACCCCTGAGTGATGTTTATACTGATGTAGATCTGTAGTGTAGACCAGACCCCAGAGGGCTGATTCTATGTTGCCCTGCCTGGTTTGAAGTCATTTACACCAGTGTAAAGTGGATATAAGACACACTCAAATCAGAAAGTCAGCCTTTTAACACCCACATCACGCTGGTGTAAACTACTTCAAACCATGCAGGCACAGGCAAAGGCTCAGGCCCAGTGGAACTACATGTGCATAAAGTTACTCACCCTTGTAATCATTTGCAAGATTGGGGCCTTACATTTTTCACCATAAACCCAACTTTGGAGTGTTGTACAATGAATAAAAACAAACAATTTAACACACAAACAACAACAAATGCCACCCTCTGAAAACAGGGCACACAAGAAATATCTGGGGCCAGGTTCCAGATCTGGCTGAGCTGCACTCAGCGCAAGACCCAGGGTGGATCAGCTTTCCATTCTGCTGACCAGGGGCCAAACCATTCCCGAGCGCAAGTTTGCTCTAAATTATGCCAGCCAGCGCAGTTCCCTAGGACCACACCACCAAGTGGAGATTGCTAGAATGCAGTGCTGCACGCCTGCCCCTGGCTCCCCTAGGAATGCCACCTTTACCTGTTAGAGTGACTCTCCAGTTCCTTTGTGCTACCAGAACAATTCAAAGAGACGGAACCAGTCCTGGTTCCTTTACTGTGGAAAGGTTTGTTCTGGAAAGGTTTTTCCACTTTTCCTGAAGGGGCTTCAGGCACTGGCTAGACACCATTCAGGAGGCTCCTTATAAACCAGATGAGTGCGGGCCTGGTTGGCCAGTGGAGACCCTTCTGAAACATCCAAACCACAGAGTCATGCCCAGCATGGGTGTGATGGCTGACCAGAGGCTCACTTCAAACCCACCTCTTCCTGTTTCTCCTCCCTTCACCTACAAAGAGCACTCAAAGGGAGTGGGGAGGAGGCAGAGCTGAACTCTGCTCTCTCTCAGGTGACTCTTTCCCTGCCTTGTCAGGCTAAAGCCCAACCCCAGCAAACGGGGGGGGGGAGGGGGAAGCATTGTTCTATATGTAACTGACTTGCTAACAGAAATGTTCCCAGAAAATGCGTAAGAAATGCAAAAGTGGTTTCACATCCAACAAATTATTCATGAATAATTTTAGGCCAGCTCTACATACAATATTATATTATATTGCTGTTAACATTCATTTATATACCACAGTCATTGGTCTTTTCATTTTGAAAGATTAACAGCATATCTGAGACGAGATTTAAAATTCAAAGTTGTGCTCAATATCATTATAGTGCATGTAAATGAAGAGACAACAACAATAGCATGTTATGGAAATAGATATATCTATTATAATTTTAGAGAAAATAAAGACTAAGTTACCGAGGTGCAATCATTTTTTCTTCAGCTACAACATTAACTTGCAATATGAACCACTATTTCATATTGCAAGTTAAAATCAAAATACATTTATTTGCATTTTTATTAGTAGTGAAGATTTTACCAATTTCTATAAAATAAGACAAGCTCTTGTACATTTCAATTGAGACTTTCAGTGGGAGTCAGGCACCTACTGCCATTTGTGCCTTTGAAAATCTCCCCCTTAATCCTTACACTTAAGCAGACTGCCTAGTTGTAGTGTATGAAAAGATAACAGACAGACAAAGGCACCTACATTGTGCCCTAGGCTGTTTGTGTTTGAGAGTCAGAGCATCCTTGGAAAAAGAAATCAAATCAAGACAGCAGAATCAGACTTTATTACAATTTGACTGTAGTGTTATTTCTGGACACAAGCTTATATTTCACAGTTAGCGTCACAAAACTTAGCCAAGTCTCAGGAAGGAAACTGGTCTGTTAGGGGTTTCAGCAGCTGACAATAGTGTTTGAGGTTTTGAATCCCATTCACTGTAGTTTTCATAACATATGGTAACAGTTTTAAGGTGAATAAAGAGAAATCCTCATATTCCTATTAAAAGTCAAACTATTCCGAGCATAGTTACATCTTTGAAAGAAGGGTTTCCCCCAAAGACCTGTTAGGACCTAACCCAGACCATGACTTCACCCAGCCTACTCACAGGATGGGGGAAGCCAGAAGAAGGAAGAGCAAGAATAGGAGGACAAAAATAGTTCTCACTAATATTACCTACTTCTGAGTATGGGGAGAGAAACAAACAAACAAAAAAATCAACTCTAAATAGATCACTCACATCGAATATTTAATTCTGCAAGGTGCTCTGAAAGCTTCCTACCCCAGTGCTGCATGTAGTATATAAACCTAGTTAGCTAGACAGATGAAGCCAAAACACGACTAATCAGAATGTATGTGTGTTAACTTCACAGTCTCTTAGACAGAATGATGTAACATTCCACTTTTACATGAAGTTATACTCCCTTTTACTGATTAGAGAAAAGCATTTTATTCAAATGACGTTATCTAGGAATATGAAATATTTAATAAACCTCCTGAGGTAGGCATTGGGGACTTTAGAAGACAATAGGCCAGATTCTCACCTGGTGTTAATGGACAAGCTCCATTGACTTCATTGGCCCAGTGGACTTAAACAGCTTTGAAACCGGAAGGATCTAGAACACTGATACTTTCTAAAAGCCTTAACAAAGCTCCCATAAAGCCTATTGTTCTGCATATGTGCAGATCCAAATTCAGCTACTGATACAACAAAAACAGGGCTAATATTTTTCATTAACATTTTGGCCAGGTCTTCACTACAGACCTATAATCAGTATTTGGGGTGTGAAAAATCCACACCCCAGAGCGATGTAGTTATACTGGCCTAATACCTTCTCTAACCTCCCGCCCTCTGTTCCCCGTGTAGACAGTGCTATGTCAGTGAGAGAGCTTCTCCTGTCAACTTAACTACCACTTCTTGGGGAGGTGGATTAATTACGCCGATGGGAGAAGCTTTCCCGTTGGTGTAGTCTTCATTGAAGTGCTACACTGGTGCAGCTGCGCTGTTGTAGTGCTATACGTGAAGGCAAACCCTTTGTTTTTCCACCATCTGGATTTCTTCAAACTAGTTTAGAGTCATGGATTTCTAGAAGCAGGGCCGGCTCCAGGCACCAGCCTGGCAAGCAGGTGCTTGGGGCGGCCACTCTGGAGAGGGGTGGCAGGTCCAGCTATTTGGCGGCAATTCGGCAGACGGTCCCTCACTCCCGCTCGGAGCGAAGGACCTTCCGCCGAATTGCCGCCGCAGATTGCAATCACGATCGCGGCATTTTTTTTTTTTTGGCTGCTTGAGGCGGCCAAAACCCTGGAGCCAGCCCTGTCTAGAAGTCAAGGAACTCTTCAACTTTGATGTATTGGAATGCTGGGGTTCATAGGAAACCTCTCTTATATACACAAGCTAGAAATGCGTACATGTGACACTGCCAGTGCAGACCCGAAAAGCCCAATTAAAAATACATTTTAAACTCCACCAAGGCACATTACTGATACATTCGATTAACCAGATATTGAACAGTGAATAGTTATTTGGTTTCTCTTGTTCACAATCACAACAAAATAAAAGAAAGCCGGAAAGGAAACTGTCACTTCCCCTCCCACCTCAGACATTCGAAAGCAATACATTAAAAAAAAAAACAACCCACTCATGCAAAGAAAGAGTCTCTAATGACCTGATCCAATGCCCACTGAAGTCAGTGCAAGTTGCATCAGGCCCTAATGCCTCATTAAAAATCAACACACAGACTGTGATCTCTCCACAGACTTATAGTATAATTATTAAGAAAAACGAACACCTCAATGAGAAACAAAAATACTCCAAAAACACAGCCACAGATTGGGGAGGAGGGAAAAGAATAAAGAAGGGAAAAGGATATAAAATAAACCTGCCTACCGCAGCCACCAGCTCCCTGCAGTAAATGGCTGCAATAATTAGCGACCTTAGCCTCCATCCTTCAGTCACTGATCCAGACAGGAGCCTATTTTGTGGGATTGGCTCCTTCATAGCCTGCAGCTACAGCAGCCCAGGGAACCACACAGATGGTGCGTCCAAATGGTGGAATATATTAAGATTATTCTTAGAGGGAGATTAACACCACAATATTAATTATAATAAAAGAAAGCTTATTTCATATTTCAATGCATTGTATGAAGTGTATATTGTACCTTGATTTTACCATGCCAGAACCACTCAGCAACAGTTCATGCTCCCATTGCACCAAGTAGAAGTATTTTAGGAAACACTATAATACACATTTAGGCATCTGTCATGGCAACATAAATAAAGGTTGGGCTAGCACTACTGGAGCTGAGACTGGCAACTGAACATAGCTCAGCAGTGGCTAAGGAACAGAAAAGAAAAGGTAAACCTGGTTAGTGCTTGAGTTTGAAGGGGCTGGGGTATGTTATGCAGGAATACACAGTACCTGCTGCCTGTGCTGATTCAGTTCTTCCAGTACCAAATTCCCTCAACTGCACTGCATAATTGGGTTAATTTCAATCCTTCTTCCTTTATGGGCAGCCAGTGATGATGCTGTCCCCTGCTGTCCCCAGTTGAGACCACTAGAAGTAGTGCCTATGGGAGAGCTGACTCAGCATTGTGAGGGATGATAATTTGTGACAGTCTTCAGTGAGATTAAAAGCATTTAAAATAACATTACAATAACGTGAACACCTCTTCTTTCTCCTCTTTTTTCTATAGTTTTATATGATTTAGTAAATTGGCACTTATCTGCTAAGTCATTTATAGAGCTGGGTGAAATTTTTTTAGCCAATAGTAAATTCACCGAAAAATGCATTTTTCAGGGCTCCAAAATTATTCGCAAATTTGGGTCAAATTCAGCCAACAGTTTTGGCCAAAAACTCCCCCAAAAAACTAATTTACGCCCCTCCCCCCCGAGAACTGTCAAAATACTTTGTGTTGGCATTTTCAAATGAACTATTTTGACATTTCATGTAAAAAAATATCAATTTGAAACAACATTTGAAATGTTTTGTTCAACCTGAACAATTTTTTTTGTTTTTTCATTTGAGCAAGATCCTCCTCCCCTTCACTCCCCCCACAAAAGTTCTGGCTCAAAGAGTCTTTTTTAAAATTATTTTTTCAATTCAGCCACTGAATCAGAAAAATCAATTAATTGCTCAGGTCTATTAATGAGACATGCTATAAATTATTAAAATAAAGGAAATCTTTCTTTGGCACTTGAAATGGGGAGAGGTACCATTCCCGCTCTCTGTTAAATGGTTTCTAAAACCCTTTTTGTATCCAGACCTGAAGGACTAGGTGTAGGGGACAATTTCCTGGTGCAAGTGCTGGAGGAACCAACTAGGGGCAGAGCTCTTCTTGACCTGCTGCTCACAAACAGGGAAGAATTAGTAGGGGAAGCTAAAGTGGATGGGAACCTGGGAGGCAGTGACCATGAGATGGTCAAGTTCAGGATCCTGACACAAGGAAGAAAGGAGAGCAGCAGAATACGGACCCTGGACTTCAGAAAAGCAGACTTCAGGATGGGCAGGATCCCCTGGGAGAATAACATGAGGGGGAAAGGAGTCCAGGAGAGCTGGCTGTATTTTAAAGAATCCTTATTGAGGTTTCAGGAACAAACCATCCTGATGTGTAGAAATAATAGTAAATATGGCAGGCGACCAGCTTGGCTTAACAGTGAAATCCTTGCTGATCTTAAACACAAAAAAGAAGCTTACAAGAAGTGGAAGCTTGGACAAATGACTAGGGAGGAGTATAAAAATATTGCTCAGGCATGCAGGAGTGAAATCAGGAAGGCCAAATCACACTTGGAGTTGCAGCTAGCAAGAGATGTTAGGAGTAACAAGAAGGGTTTCTTCAGGTATGTTAGCAACAAGAAGAAAGTCAAGGAAAGTGTGGGCCCCTTACTGAATGAGGGAGGCAACCTAGTGATAGAGGATGTGAAAAAAGCTAATGTACTCAATGATTTTTTTGCCTCTGTCTTCACGAACAAGGTCAGCTCCCAGACTGCTGCACTGGGCAGCTCAGCATGGGGAGGAGGTGACCAGCCCTCTGTGGAGAAAGAAGTGGTTCAGGACTATTTAGAAAAACTGGACGAGCACAAGTCCATGGGGCCGGATGCGCTGTATCCAAAGCTGCTAAAGGAGCTGGCGGATGTGATTGCAGAGCCATTGGCCATTATCTTTGAAAACTCCTGGCGATAGGGAGAGGTCCCGGATGACTGGAAAAAGGCTAATGTAGTGCCCATCTTTAAAAAAGGGAAGAAAGAGGATCTGGGGAACTAGAGGCCAGTCAGCCTCACCTCAGTCCCTGGAAAAATCATGGAGCAGGTCCTCAAGGAATCAATTCTGAAACACTTAGGCCTGGTCTACACTAGGAGTTTAAATCGAATTTAGCAGCGTTAAATCGAATTAACCCTGCACCCGTCCACACAACGAAGCCATTTATTTCGAAATAAAGGGCTCTTAAAATCGATTTCTGTACTCCTCCCCGATGAGGAGAGTAGCGCCAAAATTGATATTGCCATTTCGAATTAGGGTTAGTGTGGCCGCAATTCGACGGTATTGACCTCCGGGAGCTATCCCACAGTGCACCATTGTGAACGCTCTGGACAGCAATCTGAACTCGGATGCACTGGCCAGGTAGACAGGAAAAGCCCCGCGAACTTTTGAATTTCATTTCCTGTTTGCCCAGCGTGGAGAGCACAGGTGACCACAGTGTTGTGGAAAAACGACCATGCGTTGTGTTTGGATCAGAATTGCCTGAGGCCTTTTTATTTTCATGCATGCACGGGGGGTACCAGTAAACTAGCAATCCCCCCGACTACAGATTTTCAAATAGCTTATATAGCATAAAACCACAATTAGGTAATGCATACTTTCTTATCAACATTATTGCCATATTTGGAATACACTCTCCAAAAAAGGAATATAGCTTAGCAAGATTTCCTGTTTTTCACAGTCTGCCCTACTGCGGTTCCTAAGCTTTCCTGTTTTTCACAGTCTAGCCTATTGCGGTTCCTAAGCTTCCCCAAAACTGTTAATGAGCCATTATGAATCATAGGCCTTGTAATTATAGATAGTTCTGCTTTTGTACTTTTCCTCTATTCTGCCTCTAAAAACCCTTCTCCTACAATAGACTTAACTAATGTTCAGGTCTGAACCAAAGTCCAGGCCCGAGCCAACTAAAGTTTAGGCCCTAGCAAACTTTTTGCTCCACAACAGAGAGCTCATCAGCACAGGTAACCATGCAGGTCGATAATCGAAAAAGAGCACCAGCATGGACCGTATGGGAGGTACTGGATCTGATCACTATATGGGGAGAGGATTCAGTGCTAGCAGAACTACATTCGAAAAGACGAAATGCCAAAACTTTTGAAAATACCTCCAAGGGCATGATGGAGGGAGGCCACAATAGGGACTCAGATCAGTCCCGCGTGAAAGTTAAGGAGCTCAGAAAAGCCTATCAAAAAACAAAGGAGGCAAACGGTCGCTCCGGGTCAGAGCCACAGACATGCCGCTTCTACACTGAGCTGCATGCAATTCTAGGGGGGGCCGCCACCACTACCCCACCTCTGACCGTGGATTCCGAGGCGGGGGTAATCTCAGCCACACCTGAGGATTCTGCGGATGGGGAAGAGGAGGAGGAGGACGAGCTTGCGGAGAGCACACAGCACTCCGTTCTCCCCAACAGCCAGGATCTTTTTCTCAGCTTGAGTGAAGTACCCACCCAACCCTTCCAAGGCAGTATCCAAGACCATGACCCCATGGAAGGGACCTCAGGTGAGTTTACCTTTTAAAATATAAAACGTAGTTTAAAAGCAAGCATTTTTTAATGATTACTTTGCCCGGAGGACTTGGGATGCATTCGCGGCCAGTACAGCTACTGGAAAAGTCTGTTAACGTGTCTGGGGATGGAGCGGAAATCCTCCAGGGACATCTCCATGAAGCTGTCCTGGAGGTACTCCAAAAGCCTTTGCAGAAGGTTTCTGGGCAGTGCAGCCTTATTCCGTCCTCCATGGTAGGACACTTGACCATGCCATGCTAGTAGCAAGTAATCTGGTATCATTGCATGACAAAGCCTGGCAGCATATGGTCCCGGTGTTTGCTGGCATTCAAGCAACATCCGTTCTTTATCTCGCTGTGTAATCCTCAGGAGAGTGATATTGCTCATGGTAACCTGGTTGAAATACGGGAATTTAATTAAGGGGACAGAGGTGGCCCTTCCTACTGGGCTGTTTGCCTGTGGCTGAAAAGAAATCCTTCCTTGCAGTTAGCCAAGGGCGGTGGGAGGGGAGGGGGGAATTGGTGCTGAGCTTTTCGCGTTTGGCTAGCAAGGATCTTCCCTGAAACCAGCCACGCGGTGGGGGGAGGGGTAAAGCGATCATCCCAGATAATTCATGGCTGGGGCGGGGGTTTAGTTTGTTTTCTGCAGGGATCTTCCCTGATACTAGCCATGCGGTGGGGAGAGGGATAAAGTGATCATCCCAGAGAATTGGATGGGGGGGCGGGGTTAGTTTTTTTTCTGCTGCTGAAGGTTAACAGGAAAACCGCAGCACTCAACGGACTTTGCTTGGTATGTGGGAAAGGAGGGCGCAGAAGCCGAAAGACAATGGCTTACCATGGCCGCATGCAAGCTGAAGTCTGTTGCCCGGACCTGTGTCTGTGATCTCTAACACCAAAGCCACAGGCACTCAATATTAAGACGCAAAATGCGACCTTGCACTGAAATCACA
The DNA here is from genome assembly GCF_002925995.2 of Terrapene triunguis. Classification (NCBI taxonomy): domain Eukaryota; kingdom Metazoa; phylum Chordata; order Testudines; family Emydidae; genus Terrapene; species Terrapene triunguis. Next base: position 29,853,963 of record NW_020664446.1, read on the forward strand.
TGTGCTATGTAATGTGAATAGTGTTGTTCACCGTGAAAGAGTATAAGCATTGTTCTGTAAAATGTATCTTTTTAAAAACTTCTCTCCTTTTTTCCATCCCTCCAGCAGCTGCAAATTTTTCAAGCCTCCCTCCTCCGTCCCGAAGGCTATCTCAGATAAGGCGGTGGAGAAAGAGGACGCGAGACAAGATGTTCTTGGAAATAATGGAATGCACTCGCAATGAAAGAGCTCATTTGAATGAGTGGAAGGACACGGTATCTAAGTACAGGAAAGATGCCAGTGAGCGTGAGGTCATGAGGGACGCTCGAGATGAGAGGTGGCAGGCTGCAATGCTGGGGCTGCTGCGTGATCAAACGGACATGCTCCGGCATCTGCTGGAGCTTCGGGAACGGCAGCAGGATAACAGAGTGCCGCTGCAGCCGCTGTATAACCTCCCTCCCCGCTCATCCTGTTCCATAGCCTCCTCACCCAGATGTGTAAGAACGTGGGGGGGGGAGGGGTGTGGCTCCATGCACCCTCCCACTCCACCCCAGTGGACAGCCCAACCAAAAGGCTGTCATTATATTGAATTTTTTCAGTGGCCTTTTACTTCCCTCCTATCCTCCTCCCAAACCCCACTCGGGCTACCTGGTCAGTTCTCTCCCTATGTTTATAATCAATTAATAAAGAATACATGATTTTTAAATGATAGTGACTTTATTTCCTTTAAAAGCAAGGTGTGATTTAAGAGGGGAGGGTGGTTTGCTTACAGGGAATTAGTCAATCAAGGGGGCGGATTTTCAAGAAACAGAACTTTCACACCGTAGCCTGGCCAGTCGTGAAACTGGTTTTCAAAGCTTCTCTGATGCGCAGCGCTTCCTGGTGTGATCTTCTAATCGCCCTGGTGTCTGGCTGCGCATAATCAGCAGCCAGGTGATTTGCCTCAGCCTCCCACCCTGCCATAAAGGTCTCCCCCTTACTCTCACAGAGATTGTGGAGCACACCATTCTACCACCATTCTGCACTTGCTCAGCCTGTAGTTGAACAGCTCCTGACTCCTGTCCAGGCTGCCTGTGTATGGCTTCATTAAGGGGTAGGCTGGGTCCCCAAGGATAACTATAGGCATTTCAACATCCCCAACGGTTATTTTCTGGTCCGGGAAGTAAGTCCCTTACTGCAGCCGTTTAAACAGAGTAGTGTTCCTGAAGACACGAGCGTCATGAACCCTTCCCGGCCAGCCCACGTTGATGTTGGTGAAACGTCCCTTGTGATCCTCAAGTGCTTGCAGCACCATTGAAAAGTACCCCTTGTGGTTTATGTACTGGGTAACCTGGTGCTCCGGTGCCAAGATAGGGATATGGGTTCCATTTATCGCCCCACCACAGTTAGGGAATCCCATTGCAGCAAAACCATCCACTATGACCTAGACATTTCCCAGAGTCACTACCTTTCGTAGCAGCAGCTCAGCGATTGCTTTGGTTACTTGCATCACAGCAGCCCCCACAGTAGATTTGCCCACTCCAAATTGATTCCCGACTGACCAGTAGCTGTCTGGCGTTGCAAGCTTCCACAGGGCTATCGCCACTCGCTTCTCAACTGTGAGGTCTGCTCTCATCTTGGTATTCTGGCGCTTCAGGGCAGGGGAAAGCAAGTCACAAAGTTCCATGAAAGTGCCCTTACGCATGCGAAAGTTTCACAGCCACTGGGAATCGTCCCACACCTGCAACACTATGCGGTCCCACCAGTCTGTGCTTGTTTCCCGGGCCCAGAATTGGCGTTCCACGGCTATAACCTGCTCCATTAACAGCATGATCTTCAAAGCGCTGGGGCCCGTGGTTTGATAGAATTCCATGTCCTTGTCCTTATCACTCTCGCCGCCGTGCTGTATGAGTCAACAGTATGCCCTTGTTGCCAAGAAGGCTAACGGCATTTGGGGCTGTATAAGTAGGGGCATTGCTAACAGATCGAGGGACGTGATCATTCTTCTCTATTCGACATTTGTGAGGCCTCATCTGGAGTACTGTGTCCAGTTTTGGGCCCCACACTACGAGAAGGATGTGGAAAAATTGGAAAGAGTCCAGCGGAGGGCAACAAAAATGATTAGGGGGCTGGAGCGCATGACTTATGAGGAGAGGCTGAGGGAACTGGGATTGTTTAGTCTGCAGAAGAGAAGAATGAGGGGGGATTTGATAGCAGCCTTCAACTACCTGAAAGGAGGTTCCAAAGAGGATGGTTCTAGACTGTTCTCAGTGGTAGCAGATGACAGAACAAGGAGTAATGGTCTCAAGTTGCAATGGGGCAGGTTTAGGTTGGATATTAGGGGAAACTTTTTCACTAGGAGGGTGGTGAAGCACTGGAATGGGTTACCTATGGAGGTGGTGGAATCTCCTTCCTTAGAGGTTTTTAAGGTCAGGCTGGACAAGACCCTGGCTGGGATGATTTAGCTGGGGATTGGTCCTGCTTTGAGCAGGGGGTTGGACTAGATGACCTCCTGAGGTCCCTTCCAACCCTGATATTCTATGATTCTATGACTACAGAAGGCAGGAATTACCTAAGCCACCCAACCATCACGAGATGGGCAGGTGACAATATAAAATCAAGGTGTGATAAGTCGGTGACGTTATAAAACTCCTTGAGATGCCTCTGCAAGAAACCTCGGTGTGGGGAAGCTCAGAGAAAAGAACCTCTGTGAGCTGTAATAGTGAATGTGGGCCAGAGTAATATGTATGCTTCATCCTAAGGAACTGTCTTTACACCCTGTTGTAGGCAGGCTGCAGTAAACCAAATACTGCCCCAAGCGGTTACCCCGGCTGGTAAACTTCATTAATCCCAAATGCCTACAGCCTGCTTTTAAATAAGTGTCAAGGAGCTTATCTTTTTGTCTGTCTGTATAAATCTAAACAAATATATAAATATATCATACAAGTGTTGTGTCTTTGTGCTCTCCTGAGATTCTCTCCCACTCGCTCTCTGCAAAATGTGTACTCTTGTAACCCTTACCTCAGAAGGATTCTGCTTGTGCGTATTTGCCTCCTGCAGGAATATGTTAATACAGATCACTTGTGGTTTTAAGAGAAGACAGTACGACAAAGAAAGTATTAGTTATACAGTGCCACGGGAAAGGCCATTGCCCTGCAAGAGCTTATAATCTAAGGCCTGGTCTACACTAACACCCCAATTTGATCTAAGGTACGCAACTTCAGCTACGTGAATAACGTAGCTGAAGTCGACATACCTTAGTTCGAATTTACCGGGGTTCAGACGCGGTCCACACGCGGCAGGCAGGCTCCCCCGTCGACTCCGCGGTACTCCTCTCGCTGAGGTGGAGTACCGCAGTCGACGGCGAGCACTTCCTGGTTCGAATTATCGCGTCCAGACCAGACGCGATAAATCGAACCCGGAAGTTCGATTGCCAGCCGTCGAACTACCGCGGTAGTGTAGACATACCCTAAGGGTCATAGCCTAGCCATGTCACAGTTCATTGTAGGCCAGCTCTAACACTGCACCTAGGAAATTCCTATCCATTCCTTTACTGAAACTTTCTGGTGCTCTGTAAAACCGAGGATCTGGTCCTAAGGATGACATGCACCTCAATGTACAACTGAAGTCCTCAGAATACGCCTTGTGCTGGCCCTGCATATGGGTGAATTTCGATCTAAGGGCCTGCTCCTACTGAAGTAAACGGGGAAACTCCTATTGACTTTCCTAGGAATAGGAATGGCCCATGATGCAATAAAAAGATCATGCTGACTGCTTGGGTTTGCTCTGTGCATATATCTTTTTTTATGGTAAGATTCATTCCAAAATAGGCATATGGCATTTCCTGGGCTTCAGATGCCCATGGAAAAGCTGAGGATGTGATATTTTCGGAGCAGAAAATGGACATTTTTAGACATCGAATTTGTTATATTTTCAGTGAGCCATACAGACATTCCTAGTTGTTCACAGTCTGAAAGGGCTCCATCTAGCATGCTGCTGAATGCTGCTGAGAGGTGTGTGGAGAGGCAGAGTGCTACTGCTCAGCAGTTCATGTAGGGTGACCAGACAGCAAGAGTGAAAAATCGGGACAGGGAGTGGGGGGTAATAGGAGCCTATATAAGAAAAAGACCCAAAAATCGGGACTGTCCCTATAAAATCGGGACATCTGTTCACCCTAAGTGCATGCTTCTTGGGATCAATGGCCATGAAAGAGTCCTCCACATTTTAGAAACATGTCCAACGTATGACAGCATGAGTAAACCTCTAAAATGAGCACTCGGGATTAGTGGGGCATGGTGGATGGGCTGAGTCAGGTTGAGATAGGGTCTGCTCATTGGCTTATGGCCAATCACAGGCATGCAAATAAGGTGCATAGCTGCCACTGTCATTATGTTAAGTTATTCCTGCCACCATGCTGAAGTGCTACTTCATTCGAAGATGCAGAAGGACTCATGTTAGGGGAAAGCTGGAAACAGGGGAGCCACGAGGGACAGCCACTGACAGAAATACTGCCAAAGGTTCCCATAAAACAATATATTCCAGAGCCAGCCCCTCAGTGCCTCCTATAATATGTTGGGCACCACGTTCTTGCTGCCCAATCCTTCCAGAGCACCTGCTGACTTCAACTGATTGGATTGCAACAAAGCACTATGTTCTGCAGCTTTGTTAGGGATGGGGAAATAACACGGAGGTCGTGCCTTTTCCTGTTTTCACTGAAATTTCAAAACAATTTTGACCACCTCTGCTCTTTCACGACCCTCACTGATGCCACAGCAAAATCCAAAACTGCACAAATAGTTTGGTGCAATAGGACTTTTGTGCAGCCAGCCAATTCATAACAGACCACCACAATACAAAACAGTAAATATTGATGCCAAACAATCAATCAGAAGTATCCATTTTCTTAGTGTAGCAAACTACAATGGTGAGAACGGCTTAAATACAAGAGTAAAAAGCTTAAAAGGTCACATCAGTGGAAATTAATGTCTGTGATCAGCATAGATAATGAAATTTTGTTTCTGGTTAGTTTTAATATAGGGCAAGTAAATGAGCTGGAAAAGATAATTAAATAGTGTAGCAGTTTATTTAAAGAAATAATACTAAACATTTTAAAATATAGGCAGCCTGTGGTTTTGAAGTCAGATATTTCATAATGGTTGCCTTTCTTTGGGGCCATAAGCCGAAGAGTGTCACCTTAGCGTTGTGCAGTAAGGCCTAGAGCAATAAATGAAAAGAGAAATCATCCAGCAGGAAAAGACTGCAGCTAATAAATATTTGATCAGATACACAAATTCACAACATTTGATTATGCCTTAAGAAATTTGCCATCATTTATTAACTCCTGTCATGTAAACGTACAGCACTATGTTTCTTAAGAAACAGCAAGCCAATATAAAGCTATTACTTTTTTCAATCAAATATTTTGCCAAATGTATATACATCTGAAATGCTGTTGGACATAACTTGTGTGGGTGAAACAGAAAAAATGCAGTGACGCCTCTGCAACACAGCAGCTTCAGAATCTCTATGTTGTTCTGAAGAGTTAAGCAGTTTACAAATAGAATTATAGATGCTTCTCACAAAACAAACCACTTTATTTCAAACAAAATAATATTTTGGGACCTAAAATAGAAAATTTCAGCACCTTGGACTAAATCTGGAGACTGACATTTGATTTCTCCAGATATACAGCCACTACTTCAAAAATGAACAAAAATATCACATTTTACCAAAATGTCCTGAAAGTTACTGAAGTCAATGGGAGTTGTAGAAGCAACATATCTCAGGATCAGGCCCTATGCTAGCAGATATGTTTTCTATAGTTCCCTTCCTAATGCTGTCAAGAACTAAGATATTCCTGTGGACATAGAATATGTTTCTAATCAGTCTCCATTGTAGGCCAGATTCTAGTGCTCTTGCTCACTACCCCACTGAAATCAAAGAGCTGCTCAGAGAATAAAGCACTACTCGGTTTAAGAGCATTAGAATCTGATTTCTAGAGATGTAACAATTCATTGTTTGCGATACCCGAATTCACTATGATGCTAATGAAAGAGAATGAAATCCCTTAAGGGATCAGAAGTTTGTATTATCTTTGTGAGAAAAGACTGTTCAAGAAAAGAGGTTAAGAGTTAAAGGAAATTATGCTTCTGTATATTGTATACATTTTCCCCCCCAACAAAACTTGCATGAGTATGGCTTTGGCTTTTCAAAAGAATGCTGAATGTCCTTTCTATGAGCAGGCAGGTTTTGGCAGAGGTGACTTTACTCCAAAGAAAAGGAGTAGCTTGCTTTCGTCAATTAAGGAGTCTCATTGACAAGTTTTGAAACAACTGGCATTTAGTCCTCTATAGCTGGACTGACAGAGGAGTGAAGAGAGAATTTAGAGTAAGAACCATTCTGAAAAGATCATCAGGACTTCAGAACCTAGAGTGCATGGACTAGGACTTCCCTGAGGAGAATATGGAGAGAAAATCCTTTGCAAGAGTCTAACAAATCTTTAAGCTGCAGAAGGAACTTCACTGCATCTGGCCCAGGAAAGATCACCCCACTGCAAAAGTGCTCCTACAATGGTACAGAGCTGACTTCAGGATTCCTTGCTGCTAGTGTAATGGAGGAAGGTAGGCATGGATGGGATGCCCTTATGCCACACTGATCCTGGACTGCATTTTTGGCCCCCTTTGACCATAAAAGGCTAGTGCAAAACAAGAGAACTCTAAGACAGGACAAGTGGAACAGCCATACACACAGCAGACCCAGGAGGAGTGAAAGTGTACAGGAGAGCCCTAAACTGCTTTCTGAGACCTGCCACTAACTTACCCTTTGTATACCTGCCTTACACAATGTTTTTACTTTTATTCACTTTGGAATTTTAGGGACTAGGTTAATTATCTAAAAAAAAAAAAGAGTTAAAATAGGATATCAACTATCCATGAATACTGCTACATTACTCTACATGTAAAAAGGTAACCAAACTGGTATCCAAACGTCTTTGGCAACAATAAACAAGCCACATTAAAATGAACAGGAATGGATCAAATAATATGTCTTCCAAATAATGCAAATTTGTGCCCATGGCCAGACACTCATCTGTAGACTCCAGGGGAGGGCTTAAGAAATATCCATTCACATCCATCCAGCTCTCTCCATCCTGGATCCCTTTAGGTAAGCGGATTATGGATCTCTCCCAGATTGCCTGCCTCCCTCCACTTCTGAAAGCCATCTTTGGGATGAGCAGGGCCTTTTGATACTGTATTCTTCCCTCCAAGGTTCTTCTGGTGGAACTGACAGGCACACTACTCCATTCTGGGATCTTTGAGGGTGGTCAGCTAGCCTGGTCCTTACTCTTATATCTTTAGGAACATTGGTAAGGTATGGGCAGACTTTCCCTAGACCCTCTGGAATACTGTGGAGTGGGGAACAGCAGAGGAAGCTTCTGGAGAGGTGGAAAGGAAAGGCACCACTGCTCACTATTCTTTGCTATGGACTGGAGCCCAAGACATCCCAAATTACCACATACAGCAACTGGGGAAATCCTGAAGTTTATCATGGACCTTCCTATATATCTTCTATTATGTTCCCCAATCATGCACACAGTGAGATACATTGCCCTTGTCATGCCAGTTTTATTTGCCCCTTACATGGTCTTTAAAGGGGAAAGGTATTTGTTTTACATTTTCAAAATACTGGTATATATCTAAATAATAGCATACGGAACAAGAGTATGAAACACATGTATAAAACTCTTCTCATCCCCACCCTCCTCAAAAGGACAGTTATTTCATCTGGACTTCTGGGGCGCACCTGCATAATTAAAAGTGCCAAAACTAGAATTGCTGTACCTGGCCGAGTTTCTTTTTATAACTGTAAAAATATTTAAAAAACAAAAAAACTTCCCACAGGTTTTGGCCTAACTAATGTTCAAATGTGTTTTTTAATTACAGCCTTTGTGCTAACACTAGATAACATTGCATTTTAGGAGGAAAAGTTTACTCGGTTATCCCCAGTGTGTCTGAGTTACTGAAACACATTTATTTTGCTCCTTCATAATATTAAAAAACAAACAACAACAAAACCACCCTTACCTGAATCTTCAATACCCCTCACATCTCATCCTTTTCCCCCAAGCATGGATAGTTTCATGGTTGTCTATTTGGTTTAGGTATAAACAGGGAAAGTATTTTAGGGTTAAAATCCACAAAAATACATTACAGCTTCTCTTAAGTATTTATGTTCCTGTTAAAACTGAATTTAAGAATCTATGCCACCCATGCAGTAAAAAGAAACAGCATTAAGTTCTATTGATCCTAATGCACAAGAGTAAGGGAGAATTATTGTAGATGAAGCATTTTTAGGGATTATGGTTTGAGTTGTCAAACCTTGTAGCTTCCAATTCTCACAGCATTCTGCAGATTTTCCAGGGACCAAATACCAAGTTATATATTCAAAAATAGTTTCTTGGGTGTATTGGAATTTGGGAGGGGAATTCTTGCAGTTGTGCCCTATGTGAATTGATAGGTTTGCCTGTGAGAGTTTTTCAGGATTCCATCGTTAACAATACATAGCTACAGCATTACTGAATCTGATCTGGGCACTGCAAACTACCCAGCTGAAGAGGAACAAATCAAAGTTTGACAGAATAATGAAATGAAACAGCAGCAGGTCAAATTAAATTAGTTGGAAAAATAAATCACGTTTTCAGCTGACCCTGGACATTTTATTTCTACAAATATGTTTCATATTTCAATAAAATAAAGTCAATTGTTGAGGTTTCAGAGTGTGGCAAAATAATTTTAATTTCTAGATTTAAAAATAAAAAGTTGGGGCAACACTCTTATCCCAATACAAAAACAAGGTAGGGGCAATGGACGGGATTCATAGTTACAAACTCAATTCCCATTGAAACTTAACATCAGTTGGGTCACTTAGAAAACCCCATTCAATGATTTTATGCTTATTAAAGGGTTTTTATTTCCACTACATACTTCCTTAAATCCCAGTGCATTTATTTTCATAGATGCACTTATATTTAGCACTTTTTAAATGGTGGCAAAATAGATATGTGGACAATGCTGAATATTTATATAAGCCCCAATCCTGCAAGCTGATTTCTGTGAGTGTAAGAGTCCACCGATCCAGTGAAGCTATGTACTGGTCAGAAGAAAAACTGAAAAGAAAGTCTCACATGAAAGAACAAAATGGCTGGCTTTGACGATAGATGTTTTCCAAACTGTAGTCCAACCAGATGCACCACCTTCCTGAGTTCCTGGGGGGTGCTTGATCCTCCACTCTACCTCAGGCCCTACCCCCACTCTGTCCCTTCCCCTAACCCCCCTTTCCTGCCCCGCCTCTTCCCATCCCCATTCCGTCCCTCCCCCGCCTCCTGCACAGCTGATCACCAGTGGGCAGGAGGTGCTGGCGAGGAGTGTGGGAGGAGAGGGAGGAACTGATCGGCAGGACTGCCGGTGGGTGCTGAGCACCCACTATATTTTTTCCGTGGGTGCTCCAGCCCTGGAGCAACCATGGAGTCGGTGTCTGAGTCCAGCGCACTCTCATCAAGCCACAGGTGTGCATTGCACCATCCACTGCCAATGTGATTGTTCGGCCTGTGAGTCCATACCTTAAGATGGACTTGTGCATCTGTTTATATACTTACCATACAGTAAGCAGCCAAGCTTTTTTCTCCTTAAAGGCCAGAAGACAAAAATTAAAGAGGTGATGGCACAGCAAGTTGATTGAGCACTTTTTAAAGGTTAGTAAGACTCACAGGGCCTAAAAATACTTTAAAAAAGTCACTGTACATGATATGCAATTAGATGGAGGAGATTCTGTATAATTTGGCATATGTCAGAGATAAGATTCCCCACAGAGCTGCCTTGACTGCAGAACAGAATGGATGTGATCTTTTAAGGTTGTAAAGATACAAGCACAGTTAAGAATCACATATTCCCAATTATTACAAAAAAGGCCTAAATATTTTCCAATATAAGAAATACTGTTGGAATAACAAACGAGTATTCAAGGCAAAATTAGGACCTAATCCACTTATCCTCTGTGGGCTCAGTTTTGCAAGGTGCTGAAGACACTGACCCCACTTCAGCAACCCATTTAAGCCCAATGCTTAACTTTAAGCATATGAGTAGTCCCATTGCATTTAGTCAAACAGTTCCCATGCTCAAAAACTTTGATGGATCAGGACCGGAGTGCACAGCACCTTGCAGAATTCAGTCCTATTTGAATAGCACAATTCATTCTGGCCTGATGGAGCCTAAAGACTGTTTAAACATGGTCTACTTGACACTTAGCACATCCCTACCATGCGTTCTGTACATGAGCAGGGGTCATGGATAATGTGGCTCTAAATTACACTTATACACACACACACACACACGTGCTAAGTTAACTTGTCTTGACTTGCCTGTCTTGCAGAGAGGAAGTTTCTCAGGGCAGGGACTGTATCTTCATTGCTGACACCAAAGAATAGCAGAATGAGGTTTTGTCAGAGTTTTATCATGCTCTTTCCCTATCAGGGAAACTGTCTGCCTACTAAGGAATTTCTTGCTACTGACAGGCTATCCCTAAAGTATTCTTGGTATCTGATGAGGGTACCCTGGGCCTGAGGTGAAAGCTTCTCACTGGACATCCTGCTCCTCTAGGGCTTGATACAAACCCCATTGAAACCAATGGGTGTCTTTCCATTGACTTCATGGGCTTTAGATCAGGTCCCTAGAGACGAAGAAGCATAGTGAAACTCACTGCAGACATCCTACGCTGGCAAGCCTGGGATGTCTCAGAAATGGGACATATGGGGGTAAGAAGGGGCAACTGGAGCTTGGAGAGAAATCTGAACTGGGCATGGTGGATAAGGTGTTGGACTTGTGAAGACTGGGAGGCTGAAAAGAGAAAATATGAATTTTAAGAACTGTTTAACATAAAAAAGTTACATGCTGTAAATGGAAAACATCTAGTTCAGTCTGAAATCAGATTTCATTTACCAGATTCTATTGTCTTATTAATTACACAGCTAAGTAAGTTGAAAAATATGATTTTTAAAATTAATGCAATGTTGTTTTAAGAATGATGATGCCTTTTTTATACAATTTCACTAATTCTTGGCATCAAAACAGACTGAGAACTATTTGCAGTAATGAAATTCACTGCTTTCCCCAAACTCCAAATGAAGTCTGAAATTACTGTGAAGAGAAAAGGAGTGTGATGAGATGGACACATTGATCATGTGTCTACTCAAGGCAGCGTTCAATAAAATACAAGTGCCAGAAAGGAAATGGTATAGCCATGGGAGCTGGGCAGTCATGAACAATGGATTAACCTCTTCTCTGCTGGAGATCTTAAAATGCATAATGGAATGTCAGGACATGCTAGGTATGTTTGGCCAGAAAGGAGGTATATACCAGTCAGTCATAGCTAGTATGTTTGGAAGGTACATGAAGCAGTTAAAAAAGGTAGAGCTCTGGAACTGAATGTTGTAATAAGAAAAGTTGTGATACATTATACGACAGAGTCAAAGAGTGAAGGACTTTAGATTTTTTGTTTTAAACAATGTGTACATTTTTAAAAGGTCAGTGCATGTTTTTCAAATATCACTGCACATCTGTGCATCAGTGCATTATTTTTAAGCTCTGGTCTCTCTCTCTGTCTCAGTGACCTATCAGTGCTGGGTACCTCCACATTCAAAGATTTCCAAACCAGGCTGGCCTATCTGTAATTGAAATGGTTTTGAAGGAGTTGTTATGAAGTGAACAGATTTGTGTTTCACATTATGAGAGGTAATGAAAATACTAGCAGTAGGTCTATAGGGGTCTGCCTGCCACTGGAAGTACATGAGCTTCACCAATGGCTGTGTGACTGGTGTGTAGCTGAAGGCTTTGGCTGTGTGACTGTAGGCTTTGGTTTGTGGAGTACTGGGCCATGTTTCAGTGGGAAAGAGGCTTATATGAATGGGACAGCCTGTATTTCACAGGAAGGGGAGCTAATCTTCTCTCTTAAAGGCTAACTGGAGCAGCCAAGAGGGCATTAGTGCAAGGGGAGAGTGCTAAGAAGGCAAATGCATTACAAACTCAAACTCAGCACATCATGAACAAATTGAACCAATGTGACAAAGAATGTAAAGAAGAACATTTTCAATTACTTATATAGCAATGCTAGGAGTCTGGATATCAAGTAGGGGGAATTGGAAATTCTCACAATGAGGGTAATTAACCACTGGAACAGACTTTTAATGGAAGTGATGGAGACTCCATCCTCAATGTCTTCATACCAAGACTGGATCTCTGGAGGATGTGCTTTAGCCACACATAAGTTATGCTTTAGTCAAATATACAAGTTATTGGGCTCAATATAGAGGCAGCTGCATGAAATGTAATAGACTGTGGTGTACAAGATATCTGACTAGATGTATCTAATGGTCCCTTCTGGCCTTAAACTCTATGAAGCTCTTCTCAGTTGTTTCCAATATTCTAAGGGTTTGTCTACACTTGAAAGTTTTGTCACCAAAAACTGGCTTTTGGCGACAAAACACCAATAGCGTACATACTGCAAGGTCACTTTTTTAAAAAAAAAAAAGCCAAGTTTTGGCGGAAAAAAAACTTCCACCCCTGTGAGAGACTTTTGTCTTTTCCCCTCCCTTTATTGTCAACAAACAGCCAGTGTAGACACCACAGTTTCCCCCCCGATTTTATTGGCCTCCAGAAAGTATCCCACAATTCCCCTGCTGCCGCTCTGGTCAGCGGTTTGAACTACACTGCCCTGCAGCCAACCCACCCCTCCCCCTTGCAAGCCCTGGGACTTTTAAATCTCATTTCCTGTTTGCTGGCTTCCCAGACGAGCTTCTCAGGTGAACATGGCTGGCTATCACCCCAAATGCACTCCCACTTGGACTACCCCTGAGTTGTTGGATCTGATCAGTATATGGGGAGAGGAGTCTGTTCAGTCGCAGCTGCGAGTGACCTGCAGGAATCGGGACACATATGGGCAAATTTCTCAAGGCTTATGTGAAAAGGGTTATGATTGGGACATGCAACAGTGTAGAGTGAAGATAAAGGAGCTGAGGCAGGCGTACCATAAGGCGCGGGAGGCGAACCATTGCTCCGGTGGTGCACCAAAGACCTGCTGCTTCTATAAGGAGCTGAATGCTATCCTCGGTGGTGACCCCACCTCCATCGCCGATTGCCCCATGGATACTTTGAAGGCTGCTGAAAGAGGGGGTAACCCTGAGACTGAAATTGTGGATGAAGAAGTCAAGCTATAAGAAGCTGTGGTGCTCCCAGTGGGGTCGCTTGGTGGGACATGCAGCCAGGAACTTTTCTCAACTCCAGAAGTGCTCAACGGGGAGCAGGAAGCAGACTAGACTCCAGGTAAGTTGCTATGGCTTGTGTAGGGAATCAAAAAGTGGGAGGCAGGTAGTGTGTAGCTAATCTGCATGGCCATGCAGGGTGTCAATGGACATCGAGACCTGCAGGGAACCCTCCAGAGAGAGGCTCTGGAAAGTTTCCAAGGGGGACTTGTTAATCCTCTGCCGCAGATTCCAAAGGATTGCAGCCTTGGTAGTTTCCCCATTGTAGGAAACTGTACCATGCCTTTTAGCAGTCACTGGAGCTGAGACCAAAGCGGCACATAGCTGAGCTGCATATAGACCGGGGTGAAAGCCGCAAGCATTCAGAAGCTGAGCCCTGGTTTCCCTAGTCACCCTCATCAGCGAGATGTCAGCCAGCAGGTTGGCCACCTGTGAAAAATTGTGGGATAATTTTATAATGAGTTCCCTGCAAAGCTCCTCTGCAAGCCGAAACCTTTTTGTCTGTATGCACAGCCGACTTTTCCCCCACTCCCGAAACTCACCTTAATTGGGGTGCTCGCGGAGCTGTATGCCAGCCTACAGTCTCAGAGAGAAAGTGATTTCTACTCGCAAAATGCCCTTTTTACTAAAATGTTTCAGTCATTTGCTGGAATGTAACAGTCCCTCTTCTGTTCAGCACAGACCTTGAGGAACACATCACGCACCCCCGTGGACCGGCTGCAACAGCTAAGAAAAAATCCTAGGTGCAGCAAAGAGGAGATGTTCCGCGAGGTACTGGAGCACAATGAGAGACAGACCAGGGCACGGAAAGAGTGCTGGGAAGCCGAAAGGCAGGACAGAAAAGAAAATGCTGCTTTTGCTAGGCAAGCAACAGAGCAGATGATAAAAGTTATGGAGGATCAAACAGAGATGCTCAAGTCCTTGTTACGGCTGCAGACTGAGCAGATCCGAGTTCGAGCGCCTCTGCAGCAGATGCACAATTCTTTGCCAACCCCCCAGCCCCTCTATGCCCACACATTCCTTTTCACTCCCCAGCACTCCTGAGTTTCTCCATCACTCCACCCCCTCTCACAGGTTGCACAATGAAAGCTGGAGCTACACACAGTTGTGAAGTTTTACCCTTTTAAACAATAAATAAAGGCTAAGGTATTTAATGGTACAGCGTTTTTATTCTGTGTTCTACAGAAGCGTATAGCAATCAATTCACTCTCGGGTACAGGCTTCGAAAGCATTGTGTTGCATGGATCTTGGGCCCCAAAATTGTACATAGATGCAACAGGGAAGCAACTCCAAAGCAGACATGTGTTACTGCCCCTTATTGTCAAAGTGGTTCCTCAAAGGTGCCCCGAATTTGGACATGATGTGTCGACAGAGGGAGCAAATGTAGACACGCTTTGGCGACTTTGCTTTTGTCGATTTTTCCTTGTTGACATTAGTTTCATTGACAAATCTTGCCAGTGTAGACAAGCCTCTAAAATGATGTTCAAATTCCCAGTGAAATAACCTACCCAGCTATAGATTTACTATGGTACAGCTGCTCTAGCTACACGTTTTATACTTCTCTCCCATTTCCAGTCTTAATTACTTTAACAATGGGCACAATTTAAACAACTGGATAATTCCTTCTTGAAATGACTTTTCTTAAAAGAAATGGAGGCTCTTTCATACAAGAGGTACTTCACCGCTCATTATGAGTCGTTAACCTGTAAAGGACCAAATAATTGCCAATCAGAGGGATGATAATTCCACTGAATGGTTTTGGTGCTGACCATTCATGAGACTGAAGCTTGAATAATTTTTGTAATTACCACAGTTCTAAAAAAGGGTTATATACCTCTGATTCAAAAATGGGTCTGCTTTTAGTATTATAGAGCACTGTATTATGGATTCAACTCCATGCTTCCCCTCACAAATTATGGCTTAAAACAAAAACTGTAAAAAGTGAAGAAAATTATACAGATAACTATCCTATAAATACCTATTATAGCTACTGATGTTTTTAAAATATTCTAAAGCCAATGGAATGTTAAGGAGAACCTGCTCTCTGACTGGTTTTTGTACTGGGGCCAGATCCAGCAAAATCTTTGCTCATCCCTATCATCATTGTGCTGGGTTGCTGGCAATAGAGATACTTGCATGACTAACAGTTTGCAGGATTGGGCCCTTGGACCGCAATGTTACTACTCATGTATTAAAGTTGAGCATGTGTGGAAGTCTTTCCATGATCAGGGCCTTGAAAACACAACACAGTATTTATTGAAACATGTGGTTCAACTTTTACACCCAAAAAGTTACTTTTTTCTCTACATTTTAACATCTTTACGGTTCATTATAGCAATCATGAGCTTCAGAGTTGAGAATTTAATGTAAACTAATGACAAGATACCATTGTGCAGAAATTACAAGAGCCTTTTCCCACTGACTTTAAGAAATTTGGTGAAAATATGTTTGCCTTTTTGTTCTTGCCCCAGCATTTTTTTACAAGTTTTTTTTTAAAGTCAATTTCACATTGAACTATATGAAATGTCAAAAGTTTTGATGCAAAACTGTTTTGTTGAACCAAGAACTCAACATTTAAATTGTAAAGGTTTGGACTCAAAATGGGATGCATGTTTGAACAAAAATTTATAAATAAATAAATAAATAAATAAATAAATAATAATAATAAAATAGCCCTATTACTGAGGAAAAATTGCCAGATTTTACAAAATAGATTCAAATTTCCCAAAACTGCAAAGCTGAGAAAATGCAAAACCCTGAGTTGAAGGTTCTCCACTTCGTGTTACCTGAATTCATCAGGTTCATGTAATCTCCACCTGCAGAGATGAAGGGAATAATGTAGTCCTGTTTGTACATAAGGTCTTTCCCAGTCTTCCTCTGTGTCCTTTCCTTTTTCACATCCTTATAAGATATTCTTAGCCACTGCCTAGACAGATGTGCAGATAAAACCCACTCATCCTCAAACAGAGAATTCTGTAAATCCTATTAAGAAAATAAACATAAGGCTTGAAATTAATTGGAAGTGTTTGCTTTTTACGTGGGGCAGGAGGAGATTGAGATGGAGGAACAAATTAAGGCACTTTTAATTCTGAAAAATGGAGTTGAGAAGTAGGTCCTGAATATGGTTATGTATTGAAGAGACATTTTCTCTACTGTTTACTAATAAAACTACACTGATAGTGACATCGTTTTTATTAATTAAAATCATTCTGAAACACTAAGACACTCTACCCCACCCCAGCAGGCTCTCTCTACACCCTCTCTGTCACCCTCACTGCCTCCTGTTTCTTTAGCGCCCCCCTCCCTTTGTTTAACCCAAACACAATGCACAATACTGTGGCTACACACCTTCACAAAGCCTTTCAGAAATATATCTTTGCCATTTTCCTATATTCTGCTAGATAAATGAATGACAAGAGCTATGAAATGAAAGGATATTGTATTTGCACTCATCCCTTGAAGAATTCAAAAAGCCACCAGTCTGAACTGGGAATGCAGCTTAATTGGGTGCTTTCAGAAATTATGTAATTTCAATTGAAAAGGAAGTGAAAAGTTTCCTAAAGTGTCTCATGGCACTATTATCGTAGAATGATCACCTAATTAGGAGATACTTTTCTAAGCATTCTCCTTAGTGAGCTTCTAAAGTGCAGAGAGATGCAAAACTATAAAAAAGGCTATTTCCCACATGTAAATTAGCATATGGTGCACAATAGAGGTTTAAGGATGGATCCATGGATCGGCACATGAAGGGATGGGTGTACAATGAGTACACCAGAGTACAATGTTTTATTGTGTAAAAGACTACCATGAAGCACATTAGGATGCTGAATATCTGATATATATATTTATCCAAATATCCAAACTTCAAAAACCTACGGTGAATAATCAGAGGTAAGGGTCAGATCAGGCTCCATGTAAGGAGCAAGTAGTCATTTTTAAGTACCAACTGTGTACCATGAATAGGTACCATGTATAACAGAGAACAACAAGTATTTGTTTCTGGTTTCAGAAAATCCAAATGAATACCCAGTAAAGCCATTCAGAAAATTTTTCCCCTTGCCAAAAATTTAGATAAAAACCACTTTTTTTCCTCTTTGAATTTTTTTTTTTTTGAGTTTTCAATCGAAAACCTGAAAAGAACATTTTTTGGATGCTGAGAACCAAAACATTTTCTTTTTTTGTCAAAAACCAAAACATTTTTGACATTAATGGAGACTTTTTTGTGAAAATTTCCATTTTGTTGACAAGACAATTTCCATCTACAACGACTTTGATAGAAAATTTTCAACCAGCTTTAATATTCAGAAATAGGCATTCTGTATGGGACAAACAGAAAACAAATTATGATTTGACTCCTTTTTTTTAATTAAATCAGTCCTACTCAATAATCCATTAAATTGGCCTAAATGAACACAAACTCATGGTGTCACCATTTGCATGGCAAATTGAATTGTCCCACTCTAAACCCAGATTAAGCTTCTAAAGACCATTAACTTCTCTGTCTGGCATAACAGTAACATATAACTGCTGACTGGTCAATAACTTACCCTGTGAGGACATCAGATTTGTTGTTGTTCATCATGTAATAATCTACAGTCAATTATATGGATCTGATAAGAAGTACTACAGACATGGGTATAAAACTGCTACACATCTTTGGGCTGTAATTTGATGATCTGTGGTGCCATGTGTTTGAGTCCCTTAGTTTGAGACCCTTCCTTATGACATTGTCTGCCAGGATCAGTGGTGGATTAGCCACTGGGCCAACAGGGCTCGCGCCCTCATTGGGCCAATTAGGTGGCTCAGGGTCAAAATGGGCGCCTTCATTGCCCAATCTGCTCTGCCTGCCCAGCGCTCCTGCTGGGGACAGGGGTCGGGGGGCTTGCCCTGTTCAGCCCACCCAATGCTCCTTCCAGGGAGCGGGGGAAACCCCCCACCCCAACACCGCTCCCTGGCAGGAGTGCCAGGCGGGCAGAGAGGGACAAGCCCCCAGGCTCTGACCCTATTTCCCTGGCAGGAGCACTAGGGGTCCAGGGGGACTGCAGAAGGGGTGGGGAGGGGCCTCCACTTGTTCTGACCCAGGGCCCCACAAAACCACAATCCGCCTCTGGCCAGGATGTTAAAGCTAATAAAAGACAGTTTATGCATATGCATGGTGACTAGCAGTGGTGAGATACCAACTTCTCATAGGCTAGCTTGTTTGGTAATTACCCACAAAGTTTCAAACAACAGTATTTGCTCATTTCCCAAATCTAAATACCTGAGGGATATCATCTGCATGAGAAGCAGGAACAGTCTCCTTCAGGTTAAATTTACCACTTAGTGTGAAACTTGCTCTTTTCTAGCTCTTGCTTTTTTGATTTAAGGTTGCTGGTCTGTCTATCCCAACATCACAGCTACACAAAGCAAGGAAATAAGCAGTTAAGTCATTCGGCATCTCCACATATCACTTCCCCTCCTCATCCTCAGTTACCTCCCATCCCATACTCACATCCAACGTATCTCCACTTTTGTCCTATACAACAAATGTACTCAGACTAGATGCACCATGTTCATGTGCACTGATCATTATAGAGGGCTACTGTGCTTTCGTATTATTTAGTTCTGTACATGGATTTGTATCAGCATGTGTAGGTGAACTGGACATCGGCATTGTGGATGTGTGGAGTCTATACCCTTCTGTACAGTTGTTTTATCCAGCAGCAAAATACAGGCTTTGCAGCTCATATTAATGAATGAAACCCTACAGACTTGTTTCAGCTATGATTTTGTAATCAGTCCCTCTGTCTGTACATACCTCTGTTTTGGGTCCCACATTTAGTTAACATGCTCTTACCTGGGCTTCTCACCCCAGGTCCATCTACCGCCTTTCTTTTCTGAATTGCTGATATCAGCACACTTGTAAACATATAAGGTCATATGGAAAATGACTGAACTAAAAACCACATACAGCTCGCCAATAATTTCTAAATAAATTAGGCTCTGAATAATTTGTGTGTGTTTATAGATAATGAACTCTCCATGGCTGAGGATGAAAGTGTTGACATGCCTGAATTGCATGCTTAATAGTAATTTTATGGGGAATAATAACTGGCATGAGAGTAAGCAATCACTAGCACATATGAGGAGCGCTGTGTTAATAGCTAATAATGCCACCATTAACCCCTGTCATTACTGTACTGTGTATAATTCATATTAAGCATACAGGATCTACTAAAATGCAACCAACTTGAAGTCCAAATTGTAAGTAAGACTGCAATCTATACAGAAGCATCATCTCTTTTAACTTTCAGTTATTGGGCTAAATTATGCTCTCTCATTACAACACTGCAGCCCCAGTTGACCAATGTAAAAGAGGAGAATTTGGCTGATAAAATTACTTTAAGGTGATTCATTTTGTATTTTATTGTAGGCTTATGTGCTACAACAAAGTATGATGGAGAATAATGAAATGGTAACTCGGTGTTAGCTGTGTGTTCCCTGACACTAATTTGGACAGCAAGTTCTGAACACAATCCATAGCAATTATGGGGCTGAATGCACTCAAACAGTAAAATGTCCATAATGCAGTGTGCTGCATTTTGCACATTACTTAAATTGTATTCACTTAGTTTGGAATCTGAGATGCCACCAACAACCAATTTACAATCCATTTGCTCCCTGATGTTTGCTTTGAGAGATGGTTCAGAAAAATGGCCTTTAAGTAGAGGTGTACTTAGATACCCACCACTATACCACTGTGTATTTGCCACCTGCTGACTTTATACTACTTCTATAGACCTGGTCTATATTAGAGGACTTGCTTTGATGTAACCAAATTGATTTAAAACTGATGCAGTTACACCAGTGTAAATCTCTAATGGCTTTAATTACCAAGTTGAACTAAAATTGTTTAAACCCCACTTTGCATAAGTGCAGTGTTACAGGAGTTTGTACCACTGTAACACTGATTTAAAATCAGTTTAGTTACAACAGTGGCAGTGCACATTTTCTAACATAGACAAGGCCTCTGTCTGGAAGATCTTATCTGGAATAGGAATCAGTGATATCCAGACATATAGAAGGAGCAGGAGCCTCTTCGTTTAAGAATTGGACTTTATAAGAGAATTAATGAAATATGGTCACCTTTCCTTATAACACATGTGAGAATCTCCCCCAAATCTGGCTGATACTGACAAAAATTTCACCAAACGTATAGTTTGCCACATACAGCTTATTGACTCTGTCTTTTGCACTTTAAACCATGGCCTGACTGTTTCAGATAAGCTGGGTTGTACACCTGATCCACTAGAGTGAGAAGATTTGCAGCAAATGGCCAATTTTTTTTTCTTCGCTTGGTTCGTACTTTATCTTATCACCTTCTGTTCTTTGGAGGCTGAAGGGAACCACTTGCTCTTTAGCTTCATGACTATGTGGCTGAATGATGCTCCTTAGTTGAACCCCAGCAAAGTTACATAAAATAGATACCAAACAGCTGAGCAGAATGTGTAGGGTAACTGGCATCTTGAATCCTGATGACGTATATTTCATTCCTTCCCCCTATCCTGTGGCTAAATGTTATGTATCCTATACAGTCCTGTTTTTCTACACTCTGTATATTTTCTAATGCCATACTGTGGAGTAAGATTTTGTGTTATGATGCCACTTCATTGTTGATAGAGTTTAGCAATTAGGAATTCATCATTTCAGATGAGCCATCACAGGTAACCCAGTGAAGAAATTCACTGCCTTAAAGTCAATTTTGTATTCCCATTGCAATTAATTGAAAACTAGGTCAACAGCCACTCCAGACAGATGATATTAAATTGGGGGGGGGGGAGGGGAGAGGACTTATAAAGAAATAATTAAGCACTTTTTCTATTAAAATGTGAAAATAGTCTTTCAACTGTGTCAACTGACATATAAACTTGAAAGCAGATTTTGGTACATATTGTATCCAGTTTCAGGACTGCAACACAATGAAAGCATCACTTTTCTTTGGAGCTTCAGTAATTGCCATGTGATAAACATGCAGGCGTACTGCATGCTAATGAGTGGACTTAAATATAGAAACTAGTAATTATTTTTTATTTTTTTACTGCTCTAATTGGTAGTTAATTTATGCACCTGATTTTTCAGGTGCTCTATGCACTCATTAAAAATGACCTCCAAGAAAAGTAGGAATGCTGAAAAAGAGGCAAAATGACAGGTCTGCTGCAGCTAAGCTTAGCCTTTTTTCTATGTTGGGAAATGCTTTTGTAAGTACTGTAATTACACAAGATGGAAATAGTAGGGCAGTTTTAGAAACTTCTCACAGTTGGCACTATTACAGCAGTGTAAGTTACCACCAGCATAGTAGCAGACCTGTCACTGTCAGCATTTCTTTTCTAACCCCTTGTTTACCACTTGGTTACAAAATTCACTCTATGCTGAAATTTGGTGTGCACTGGATTAGTTTAGCCCTGCAAGAAACAGTTTTGCAATTAAAAAAAATTGCAGTTTTTCAGTAAGAATGTTAAGAAAACAGTTTATTGCATTCTAATTTTATGAGGAAAGGAAGTAAATTAAAAGTTGTTTTGTTGTATTAATTGAAAAATATGCAGATTAAATGAATTAGAGAATTTAGAATTATCATAAAACTGTCAAACTATATACAACTGGCTACAGCACATGTACAATGATTTTATCGTATATCTTTTAAAATTCACATTCCTATACTACTAACATCCCAATGGCTTCATACAGACATGGGCAAGTTGTTAGGCACTTACGTGCTACTAAATTCTGCTGGTAAATAATGCCCTGGGAGTGGGGACAGATAGAGAGAATTGCCCTGTCGATCTGCCTCATGGCAGATGATAAACACCTCTTAAACATTACAGATTTTAAAAGTATAACATATTTTTTGCATTGTAGACTACATTGGCTTCAAAGAAAACAATCTAAAAGAAGTCAGTATTGTTTTCTGGTACAAGCTTGGAAAACATGGATCATGATGCTTTCAAAACTTATATATATGAAATCATTACAAAATTATTGTGCTTCCGATGTGAGGAGCAAGTGCTTTGTTCATTTCACTGGGACCCCTCAAGCAGTAAAGGAGAAGCACCAATGGGACTCTCACCTACTCTCCTTTGGCCAAGAAGAAAGTACCCCATAAAGTCAGGAGCGAGAGAAGAAAGAGACAATCAGGGGAATTAATCCAACACATGGGGGCAACTTCAGTCTATTCAGAAGCACATGTCCAAATTTGAATGCAGTCTGATGTCATCTTTGTGGGTGAAGCTACTTACAATGATCCACCAAACTAATCTGGCAATTGAAGCATGCAATTCTACACTTGATGTTGAGAGGGATAACACTGAAAGTCTTATCAATGACATTCAACAGATTTGTGACCAATTGGATGCGATCTTGACCGAGTACAAATTAGTAACACAAAATATTGGCATTTCATGTGAGTTCTCCACCAATCACAATTTACCTACTGAATCTGATGCTGAGCAGCATTATAAGGTCAATGTCTTCCTTGTCATCATTGACTCTATTCAATCCGGTCTTACACGTCTATTTGAGTCACTGCGACTAATTTGTATCCTTTTTGGTTTCTTTGGCAGTTCAACAGACTGAGTAATGAAGATCTACTTTCTGCAGCTGAACAATTTCAGCAACAATACAACAAAGAAATCTCAAAAGTTCTCAGTGACGAGGTGATCTTCCTCAAACTAGTATATTCCACAAACTTTAAATTGGATTGCAAGCCAAAGGAATTGCTTCAAGAAATACTTGAACTTGAACTCTCTGGGGTGTTTCCTAAAATCACAATTGCATTGTGTATTTTTGTCAGTTTGCCTGCATCAGTGGCTTCAGGTGAACGCACCTTCAATGTGTTGAAGCAGGTAAAGAACTATCACCATTCAACTATGGGACAAGAGCGTTTGAATGGGCTTGCCATGTTTAATATCAACTGTGACATTGCACGAAAGCTAGATTTTTCCTCAATAATTAGTGCATTTGCACAGGAAAAAGTTAGAAAAGCATTTGTTAAATAAAAAATATTCAAATTATGTCTCACTCTTTTTTTGGTGCCTTATTTTGTTTTCATGTGTCGTCATTTTTAATTTTTATTATGGCTAGGGGCCTCAAAAGCTGGAAGTGGCTCGGGCCTCTCTGGACTGCTGAGAGGGCCTGAGTAGATTAGATATAAATTCTCATTCATGCTGCAAATAACAGGAGGTAAATATCTGAGGAAAGACGTTAATCTTATTAAATAATTAGGGACATTCTCTTTTTTATTTTTCAGTTATTCAGATGATGTTACTTTTGGGAGCAGGAGTAAAGTTTTGAAAAGTGTCCCATTTAGGAATTTCACTCCTATTGATTTCAATGGAACATAGGCTCCTAAGTCATTTAGCAACTTTTGAAATAATTGCTTTTTATCTTATGTCCATACTTCTTGTACAGAATTTTCCACAAACTTTATAAAGGGAATCAATTGCATCTTATTTCTCCCACTGACAAACAAGCCCTTCTTAAAGAAATAGAGATACACGTTACTGTGATATCTCTCTTCCTTTCATAGCATTTAAAGGGCTAAATACTCCACTCCACTGTATTACCCTTGAATTTCCTGACTTTTCAGCATTTAAATTTTAAATCTCTGTCCTGATCCTGCAAAGTGAACTGTATGGGCAAGCACCAGATGGGTGCAGGGTCTAGCCATGCCATTCTCTTTGCAGCAT
The DNA here is from genome assembly GCF_002925995.2 of Terrapene triunguis. NCBI lineage: Eukaryota > Metazoa > Chordata > Testudines > Emydidae > Terrapene > Terrapene triunguis. Next base: position 29,877,954 of record NW_020664446.1, read on the forward strand.
CATTGCCTTAATATTTACTATGATTTTTTTTTTGCATTTGTGTGTCAATAAGTGCAGCTGTGGGGCTTATTTCTCCCCACACTATTACTCACAGGAGCAGTTTGGATTAAACTGAAAACCGAAGCTCACTCAAGAAGCAAAAAATACATGCAGCAGCAGCAGCTATATATTAATAATACATTATGAAGAATGCTCAAGGATTTTGTATAACTTAATTTTGGTTTAAAAATAAAATATTAATGTCATAATTAAAAGGAAAGTCCCCTACCCCTCCACCCCCCAGGCCCTTTAACTAGCAAGGTTCTATAAGAGGAGACCTGGGATTTATTCATGACTCTGTCAAAGCTTTCTTATGTAATGTAGGACAAGTAATCAATTATAAAAAATAATTCAGATTAATGTTTTTGTGTATTCCAATGTAGATAAGCCCTAATATGTTAAAATTTTAGAATTTTGGGTGGCTGTTTTTGTTTGTCCAACATGAGATGCCTGTATCTCAATTTCGGCTCCCAAAGCTAGTAACACCTTTTGAGGATGTTGGTTTACTGTAGCTGTGTTTGGGTTCCCCATTTGTAAAATGAGGATCATACCTCTCGGGGTGTCATGCGGATAAAGTCATTAATGTATGTGAAGCCATCAGATGCTATGGGAGTGCTGAGCACATTGAAGACTCTCTAAATAGAATGCAATTTAAAAACAAAAACAAAGGCAAAATCCCTTAACTATTCCACTGCATGAATTGAGACCAGGATATTAAGCCAATTGAGCGAACTGAATTGCTGCACATTCTTGGATGTTTTATAATTAAGAATTAACACATGAAGAACAGTTCAATTTCCAGACAACTCTAACAGGTTTTGTCTGACATTAAGGCACAGGACCAAAGATCAGGTAATTTAAACTTAGACTGTGAACTCTTTAGATCAGGCATCATGTCTTCCTTCAGTGACTAACACAATAGAACTACAGTCCAGGTATAACTATAAGGTAGATATTAAATAGCAGCAAGTATTCAAGTAGCACTGTAATATCTCTAAAGTGCACAGCCTGAAGTGTCTTATATATAGATATATATACATATATATTACAAATAGAATTTGTAATAAAAATAAGCAATAGTAAAATGAGCATTGATTGAATATTAAATATAGTCTGATATCACTTTCAGCCTACTTCCAATTTTGTGAAAGGTCCAAAAATCATTTAAAAAGAGAAAACATATGGTAATATCTAGGGCCTGTTCTAGAAACATATAGTTTCCTTTTCCATTTTAGCAGATACTGGATGTTTCATTTTAACATACACATTGAATCCTACTGTGTGTGTTGTAATGGAATGCTCTGGGCCAAATAAATCCCTAATGTAATGTAGTGTGTTCATATCATACTATTATTACAACTTCTAATAGCATGAGTTCAGGGTGACTGCATTATTCATGTATGGCATAGCTAAGCATGGGTTATTCAGTTCACCTCAAACATTTAGAATATTCTGCAGTCTGGGATTGTACTTTTTACATATGTACTTTTCAAATGTGTGTTTATTGGTAATACTTTTTATTGATTGGTACTAATTTTTTTCTTATACCCCTCTATCCTAGTTACCATTTACAGGTTCCAGAGTGACATGTATACTAGAATAAATTTTAAATTAGAAATGCCCAAAAGAAAAATGCAATGTCATAGCAGATTCCCACTGTTAAAAGTTTAATGGAACACGTTTAATGTGTTTTCTGTGTCCTGTGGCTATTCATTTTACATATTCATTATGTTGGACATCAAGTCATGTTCAGGCTTTCACAAGACCCTGTTCTAATTTTTAGCAACAAAACTTTTGCTGAATTCTGTTCACAGTCAAAATTCTGTTGTGTACAACACCAGCAAATCTGTAAGAAATATTTTTATGTGTATATTATTTGGCACTGTTTAACAATAGCCTTGATGGTGTTTTACCTGGAACTGCCCTAGGGGTATAAAACTACTAAAGTGGCTCTGTGCCATCCCCTCTCCCAGCTTCTGGCATAAGGGATGTGGCCAAAGCAAAGTGGCAACACAAGTACTGCACGCCAGCTATTCTGGCTTCCAGGGCTGTGGTCACCTGGTCACAAATTGGAGAAACGAAAAGAGTCCATGTAACAGGGTGCATCACTTCCCTAGCACCCCCATGTGACCCGGGTTGGCTCTGCAGAGGACTGTTATGGTTTCCCCTTCTCTTAGGGCTCTGTAGTAAACTCCATGCAGGTTTTGTTGTGCCTACCAGTACCCTGGCCTGGGGCTGGTTTAACAACAAACAGTTCAAAATAATCCTCAACAACCCAAAATAAAGTCCATCACCACAACACAAAAGTTCATACTCAGCTCTGCCATCTTCAGCCAGTCTGGAGATGATCTTCTTCTGACCCAATCTGTCTTTGCCAAGCAGCCATTCCCAGCCTTTCCCAGCTAGAGCTCAGCCTTCTTCAGCTCTCCCCCCCTCTGCAGCAAGCCTCCCAACTTGAGTCCCCAGACTTGTGCTAGTGGGGCTTGCACTAGCTTACTAAATATGGTGAGTAGACTTTGCTTTGATATTGCGGCTTGGGCTCTCAAGCCCACCCCCAGCTTGAGAGCCCAACCTGCAACATCTACACAGCTATTTTTAATCACGCTAGCGCAAGCCCCACAGCCACAAGTCTGTGGACTCGGGCTGGGAGCCTTCGTCCCAGATGCAGTGTAGACATACCTTCTCTGTCTCAGAGAGGTCAGCAGGCAAAACCCCTCTGCTCCTCTCCTGGTCTTCCCCCTATTACTCAGGGTGATCTTCAGAAGCCTCCTGCTCTTTTCGGTCTCTACCACAGCTTCCTCTAGTCTAAAAGCACCCTTACCTCTCTGGGTTGCAAGAGGTCAGAGTAGCCTACCTCACCTGCTGCTGACTCCCCCTTTTTAAGATCCAGGTACCTTCCACTAAGACCAACTGAGCACCGGACCCCCATTTCCTCTTAAAGGGGCAGCACCCTGTGACAGTCCTCTAATTTACAATATGGACTAAACAATCTTTAGCTTCTCAAGAATCTGGAGTCCACAAAAATGGGGTAGAGTGACGTCCCAGAGTTACACAATCTGGATCTTTCTCTCTCTTGACTTCCCTTCCAGCAGATAAAAATAAATGCCTAGTTCAGAAGAAGGTACATAGAAATTGACCCTCATTTGCTTCATATTCCACATTTGTAATATTCAAGCACAGAATGTGTAAAGTTGCTTTGAAATAACATTTAAAAGAACATTGACTAACCCCTCCTTATCCCCCAACTCTATTTTCAATCTATCTGTTTAAGTGATGGTAAGAGAAGTGTCCTGACACTGGAAGGCCACAAATGTCCCTTGAGAAGACTGGGGAAGTGTCTGAGTGAGCTTTGAGTTGGGGGGCACTATGACCTTTAGAAACATGGAGAACAGCATCATTCAAAAATGAGGCACCAAGCTGAGGCTTGAAATGGCCAAGAGAGCTGCAGTACCTAATACAGAAGCATATTAGCAAAGAACAAGCATTGTCCATGTTCTGCTTTGAAAAGTCCCCCTGCTTTCTGAGCATACAAAACTAGCTGGCCAAATTCTTTTTATTCAGAAAAAAAAGGCCATGCTGATCTTGCTTTTCAAGTAGTTATCCTGTGTAAATTATTGAAAAGATGAGTCACTATTTCTACAGTTTCCTGCAAACACACAAATATCTCATGCTTCCCTATGGGAAAAGAATTTTTTAGAACCATAAAATCATAAACTTATAATTAACTTCTGTAATTCCTGAGTATCTGACACGTAGGTCAATTTTTTTTCTTGAATGAAAAAAGATTTACATTTGATTTCACAGAAAATCAAAGGATTTTATTTCATAGCATTACATTTTAACCATTATTTATTTAACTTTGCTTATTCTTACCATATTACTGAACATTTGCAACCAGTGGAATATGGTATGCAAAGACACTGAATTGTCACATGCTTTCCTGCTTTCTCCTCTAAATATCCCTGTATGCTCTGAGCATTAACCAGGAAAAAATTAGATATTGTCTCTTGTGAAATATGTAATTCAAGGACTCAGTAATGGCCTTTTACATCTAGACCCTGATTTAAGAGCCAACACAGCTAAAAGCATAAGATAATATGCTGCTGTAACACATTAAAAAGGTCAAATTTAAATGAGCTCATGTTGAGATGTCATTTTTTATCTTAGTGAGGACTCAATTATGAACTCTACTTCTGTAACATCATTGTATGCACTTCCCAATGAGCTCAGTTTGAAGGAGGCCTCCTGCTCACCCCACCCCCATTAGCAAGTGGAGGACCTTGGTCCCCCCACCTTATGGTGAAGCAGCAGCTGAAATACCAGGGGCAGAAGAGATACTTGTATCAAGTGCTTCTGATGTGGGCAGGGACCTATCTTCTGAGGTGGGGTTCACAGTCTATCTGCCTTTCCTTTTCCTCAGTTTGTTTACATGATATGACTGCTTTAACTAGGGAACTCAGGGGTGTGGCGGGAAAGGGAATTAATGAAGATGGACGACATCGTCAAGGGAAAGGGATCATTAATACATCAGGACAATACTAAACCAATAAAAATCGGGACATAAGGAGGAGAGAGATGGGGAGGGAAAAAAAAAAGTCTGGGTGGGAAAAATGAGAAAATGCTCCCAAACCCCATAAACATACATTTAAAAACTTTTGATAGTTATAAATAACAAAGTCTTTAAAAAGTCTTTAAAGTGGCACCTCAAGATGCAAAGCGGAATCCCTAAGGACACTATTGTAAATTGTTGTCCTCCAATTACTCCTGCCCCTCCTACTCTTCCCTACTGCCATTACCTCATTGTATAAAATCAAATTTAGGTCCTTAACCTGAAATGGGATCTATTGTGCCTGTATAAAACCCCAGTGAGGTCAATGGGTCTCCCTAAGGGTCTGTAAAAGTGGATCTTGATGCAAGACTGGTGCAGAGACAGTAATTCTTAAGAAATATGCAGTCTGCCCCATTTGTCTGCAAAGCATCATGCATATGTATTGTGCTATGTAAATAATAATTATGAAAGAAGTCCAGACCTGGGATTATTCCTGTTTGTACATCCTGCTTCATAGGAATCAATAGGACTTTTGCCATTGACTTCAATGGGATCAGATTCAAGCCTTTGGAAGGAACTATATTTGAAATCAATAGTATTTAAAATGTCTTCCATGGTTCAGAAATTCAAGATTTGAATTTCAAGATGAGAAGCTCAGAGTTTATGCTCCCCTACATGAAAATAACCTGAAGAGGGAATATAAAGCCTTTGGATAATTATGTATTCAATAATATTTAGCATCTTGATGACACTTTTCATCTTCAAAGTGCTTTGCAAACATTAACTAATTGTCACAACCACCCTCCAATATGGGTGATTTTGTATTAATTATCCCTATGAGTTGTTGCTATACATTCACCAACATAACTAGGAAGTGGTGTAAAATAGGACTTTGTAATTACATTTCTGTAAGTAGCATTAGGAAAAAATGCAATCTCAGGGCCTGTATTCACTATGTACTAAACTTCCATCAGTGAGGGTTCGATAATGCAAAAAAGGACACATCTTGCTCAGCACTACTTGGCCCATGGACTGGGAAGGGAAACCTGCTGTACAGAGCAGCTGGCCCCGAAGCCTTAACTGTTCCTTCCCAAACAATGTTTCTATACGTCAGTTGGAGTTCCCACAGAGGGGCTTCTGCATAATCATGGAGAGGAGCGCATACTGCAAAGGCAGCATGCCCCACTTCCATGACTTGCCAAATCAGATCTGTGGGTACAGACACATCTGTTTGAAGAAGTGAATGGGAACATAAGGCCCTATTTTATTTATCACTAATGATGTTAGTTTTCCTTTAAGTACATATTATATTGGAAATTCTGTGTTCTTGCTGTGTCCTTCTAATTCCCAGCCAATAGGAGTTATGCACAGAGATGATCAGAGAAGCGGCTCTTTTGCAGTATTTCAGTGCTTAGTAGCATTTCTCAATGGAGTAGCTAGCTAAGTTTCCTAGTATGCTTTTCAAGCCAAGAGTATTTTCTTAACACTCACTCAGCATTCCAGAAAAAAGCCATAAATGTTCCAGTATATTATAAACCATGGGAAAGAATGTATGGTCAAAACCGCAAATTTTAGCATATATAACTGCATTAGGGAAGATTGAGCCTCACTTTAATACATAAACCTTGCAACCTCCTACTCAATACTGAACGCATAATATCAAAATGATAGCTAATGCAGTTCTGGTGTATAGCTTAAATCAAGATTAGGATAGCTGGTCTCTGGCTATGGGGAAATAAAAGTAATAAAAAGGTAAGATGGTATTGGGGTCTTGGATGCAACTTTCAACATTATAGGCAAATATAGTTTTCGGAAGAGTTACAACCATGTATGTAAATATAACATACTCTATCTCTAAACATTTTTATTTCCATTTCCATAAAAGGAACAAAGCAAACACTGAACCTTTTTATAGTACATTTGTTTATTTTTACAAAGTTATATCTGCAGTGAAAAAAATTTAAATATGGAAAAATTACTTCATAGAACTTTTTCTAACTTCTCTTTAAACTTGTGAGTGAATTTAGTGCTCATGCTCACATAGTGCTTTGAGCTGGGGGCACAAGGCTGGCAAAGTTTGGACAATTTCTTTGATATAATGTACCTCAATCCTGACTTGCAACAGTTGCAGGCCCTTCCACAGTAGAGATTACCTGTCTTGAATGATGCCAAATTATAAAGCAGTTTGATGATATGGATAAATGGAGATTGGAACAAGACCACAAAAGTAATTTCTGCTTGTAAATTCAGACAGTGATTGAACTCATTTATCCCAAGGATAAAATTACTGCATGGTTTTGTAGAAGCATTTTTAATTATGTAGAAAGTTGCTTGTGGGAAATGGCAGAAAACTACCAAAATAAAAAGAATTTTTTTTTTTTACTTTTTTTGGTAAGTACCAGAAGTACATAACTTGCTAAGAGACTTTTTCCATTGGTATTATGGTTCTTTAATTAATCGCTCTGACCCAAAATTCCCACTCCTTTTAGGCAAGTGGTTGAGTTTGCAACAGAAGCAACCCTAGAGCCCTTGGAGGACCTTGCCTCCTGGCTGTGCAGCAGGGAGCCTGGAAGCCTTGAGAACCCTAACTTGACTCAGACTTTCAGGGCTTCCAGTCTCTCGACTGTGGAGATGGCAGCATGGAAGCTCTAAAGACCCAGCTCTGGCCAGGGCTGTCAGTCTATGTGTATAGCTCTGCAACAGTTAACCTGGAAATCCTAGGGGCTATCAGGACTTGCAGGCTCAGCACTGTGGGGATGGTAGTCTACAAGTCCTGGAATGGGCTTCCAGGATCAATGAAATCCCGAAATTTCTAGTGAAATCCCAAGTTTTGCTGAGCTCTATATCCAGTATTGCAGTCTTTGCATTCCAAACCTACAGATCCAAACACCTCATTCACTGAGGAACCAAACTTTGCCTCCAAGTTCCCTCTCCAGCAGATGCGCATATACAACAGTAGAGACATGCAGCATAACTATTTATATGTTATGTTATATGGAGGTTGTGGAATCTCCATCATTAGAGAGTTTTAAGAGCAGGTTAGACAAAAATCTGCCAGGGATGGTCTACATAATACTTAATTCTGCCATGAGTGCAGGGGACTGGACTAGATGACCTCTTGAGGTTCCTTCCAGTCCTACAATTCTATGATAATGTAATTAAAATTGAGGGTCAGACCTAGTGGAACTATTGATAACAGTCATGTGAATCTAGCAACAGTGCTGCAGCTTCCTGAAAAATAGTACAACTGATTCCCCATGTAATGGAGATATGAAATCTACACTTTAGGAGGACCTACCATGAACTGAGTTATAAAATATTAATGGGACCCCTCTTCACCCAGCTTGCAACTACGATGTTGCTTCTGGGGATGCTCCTACAGAAGTACAATATTCAAAAATCAAGCATCTGTTAATCAAATGCATGTAACTGTAGCAGTTACATGAGAAACATGCTTTATTCCCAAGGAAGGGTATTAATTCTGAGTATAGGGCTTCAGGATTTTCTGGAAGACAAAAGTACGAGAGAGGGAGAAGTGGAACTGTGTGTATCAGGAGAAAAATCGGAACTGAAAAATTGCAATAGTGAACCTCAGAGAAATATAATGAATCAATCTGGGATTAAGCTACTAGACAGGGCTAAAAATAAGGATAGCACTAGGGACATTGTACAGACCTCCAGGGCAAAGAAAAGACGTGAGAATAAAATTCTGCTCAAAGATGAGATGAGAGAAGGAAGGTAAAAAATAATAAGACTACAAGAGTGGGTAATTCCAATCCTCTAATTACCAAAAACCTCTGAGACAGAGAGGGAGAGATACAGATATGAAGATGTAGTGAATATCATCATCTGAATTAATTAGAAACTCAAAACTCTAGTGCTAATAGGTTCTATATTGGCTTGGTATTAACACCAATGACAAGGAGGGCATTAGTGCTTTCAAAATAGTTGAGACAATACTATAAGATAAGCAAATTATCTGGTGTTAATTAAGCCTATGTACCTCAGTGCATTACTAAATAGGATAAAAAGTTGAAAGTAAAGCCATATATATATATAACTTTATATAGACCAACTTTAAAAATAGGCAATAGAGAGTTGCAATAGAGAGTTTGAACTTGGTATATCACAGATCATTAAATTTAACCCAGTTACCCCTATATTAAGCCCATTAAATTTGTGTGTGACTAAAGCATAACTTGTGCTTGGTTAAAGCTTATCTTCCTGAAAGGTATGCAGACTTGATGTGAAGACATCAAGAGATGGAAAATCTACCAGTTTCCTTGGTAGTTTGTTCCAGTGATTAGTCACTGTCCTTGTTTTAAAAAACACATTTGTACCCTTTTTCTAATCTGAATTTGTCTGGCTTCAGCTTTCAGCCATTGGCTCTTGTTAGGCTCTCTTTGCTAGATTAAAAAGCCCTTTAGTGTCCAGTGTTTTCTCACTGAAGGTACTTAATAAATCGTAATCAAGTCAGCTCTCTTCTTTCTGATAAGTTAAACAGATTGAGCTCTTTAAGGGCTTGTCTTCACTACTGGGGTAAGTCGACCTAAGTTACGCTACTCCAGCTATGTGCATAAGGTAGCTGGAGTCGACGTAGCTTAGGTCAACTTACCCCAGTGTCTTCACTGTGCTGCATTGATGGGAGACACTCTCCGGTCGACTTCACTTACTCTTCTCGGGGAGCTGGAGTACCGGAGTCGACCAGAGAGCATCTGCCATTGATTTAGCACGTCTTCACTAGACCTGCTAAATCAACACCCGCTGCATTGATTGCAGCAGTGTAGATCTCCCCAGTAGTGAAGTCAAGTTTTCAGTCTCTCACTACAAGGCATTTTCTCCAGTCCTCAAATTATTTTATGGCTTTTTTCTGCACTGTCTCCAATTTTTCAACATCCTTTAAAAATGTTGACACCAGAACTGTACTTAGTATTACAGTTTCAGCCTCACCAATGCCACATACAGAGGTAAAATTACCTTCCTATGCCTACTCACTACTCCCCTGTTTATACATCCAAGGATCAATTTGGCTCTTATTGTCACAGCATAGGACTGGGAACTAATTGTAAGGTGACTGTTATCCCCTTACTAACTAACATTCAGTGAGGGTGTTTGGTTGCCTAGCTCCCAGTGCCAAAAGGGGAAGGGTCAATGGGAAATCAGGACCCTGAGACTGACAGTCCCCAGGGGCAATGGGGACAGCCAATGCTCCAGGTCAGCCTGATTGACAGGACGGGCAGGCTAATCAAGGAGTCAGGAGGCCAGGGGGGTCCCGTCCTCCATGTGAGCTGGAATTGCCTGCATCAGACAGAGTGGGGCCGAGCTAAGGGGAGAGCAGGGGCCCAAGCTAAGCTGCTGGGAGCAGAGCTGCAGCCCCAAAGCCAGAGCACAGCCCAAAGAGAACAGACCTGCCCTGGGAGGAG
>NW_020664446.1:29888064-29943906 GCF_002925995.2 Terrapene triunguis
GATCGGTGGCGGCAGTTTGGCGGCAGGTCCTTCGCTCCTAGAGGGAGTGAGGGACCTGCCGCCCCCAAATTGCCGCACATGCCGCCCCTCTCCCTTGGCCGCCCCAAGCACCTGCTTGTTAAGCTGGTGCCTGGAGCCGGCCCTGGCCAGAGGGGCCAGAAAAACAGCCCAGGAAGCAGGTCAGAGCTGGGAGCAGAGTCACAGAAGCTGCCTGCAGAGCAGACCTGTCCTGGGGGCAGAGCTGTAGCAACCAGAGCCAGAGGGGCCAGAGAAGCAGCCCAGGGAGCTGGAGGCAGAGCAGCAGCCGTGCTGAGGCAGAGTGGAGCAGTCCAGAGCCGGGTATGGTGAGCAGCTGGAGAGAGTGAGGGGGACCCTGGGCAGTGGGCCCAGCACAGGGAGACGCCTCAGCCAAGAGGCACTGCAGGCCAGACTTGGAGGGGGATTGTAACCCTGACAGGGCGGGGGTGATGCTGGGAAGAAGGGTCCTGCCACCTCGAGCCTGAGAGCGTGTGGGCACCGCCAGAGCAAGTGCCCAACCCACAGCATCCCTGAAGCACAGCCAGAGCCTGAGAAGGAGCCCTGGGACCTACAAGAAACAGACTGTGAACTGCCCTGACGTTCCAGAGACACTGTTTGTGATGTTCCCTGCCACAGAGCGGGGTGACGTGTTTCCTTTAACCTTTCCCACTTTCCTTATTCCTTTTTAAACTAATTGTTAATTAAATAAACTGTATTGCTTTAAATTGTATGTAATGATCAGTGGGTCAGGAAAGCATCCAGTGCAGAGAGAGTACTCCGGAGTGGGGACACCCTAGTCCCTGACCTAGGTGACCACAGCAGGGTTGGGGTTCGAGCCCCCCAGGAATCCTGGGCCCAGCCTTGTTGGGGTTACAAGGACTCTTCCAGACAGGAGAGTGCAAGGGGAGTCCTCGAGGGCAGGGAGGCCTCTGGTAAAGGAAGTGGGAGTGAGAACTCAGATCCTTCCACTAGCCCATTTCACTGGGGTAGTGCAGAAGCCAGGGAAGTTCCCCACAATAGCAGGACCATTCCCCCGCTTACATAATGTTGAGTTGCTTCTCCACTATAACCCTTGAATCCTTTTCAGAACTCCAATGGAATTTTGCCTGTTTACCTAGCAAACTATTTGGCACAGAAAAACATGATAGGCACAGGAAAGGTTTGCAACTGTAATATGAAAGACACATACAAATGCATGTCTGAATCCCTTGGTGTACCTCAAACTGTATTCCTTTTCCAGGTAATTTCCACTAGAGGCGCAAAAATAGGAATTGCCAGGCATTCCCAGGTCTCACCACTCCTCCTGCCTTGCCCCATCGCCATCTCCTCCATTTGATCACACAGTCCCCAGATCACACAGAGAGGTCTTTGCAGGTTCTGGAATGGGAGACAGTTCCCAAGTCCTCTCCTAAGCAGAGCAGTTAAGATTCATGTATGGAGGGTCCCCACATGTGTGGATCTTGGGAGCATGCCTCGATCTATTGAATTTACCCTCAGTTTTTTTTTTAAATCTGCTAACTGCCTTCCTGTGATCCTGTCACTATCGCCTCGTCTCTTGTATCAGCACTGGAAGGGATCAGTGGCAATGGCTGCTCTTGTGATATAGTCCACTACTTTACATGCTTGCTCATTTCCTACTTTCAAAACATCAGCAATGCAACCAGTCATGCACATTGCGACCAAGACACACATGGTGCTCCAGCACTTAATAAAAACGATTATAGTCCATCAGTACAGACTGCAGCTAAAATTGGTGTTGCATAAACAGACCTTGTCGAGCGGGCTGATTCTGAATACACCATTTATTTCTATTGATGACCTTTTATAACTCACTTCCAGCTCTTCTTTGCTCCATCGCTCATAAGTTATGAGGTCATCTAGAACTCACAAAAATAAATGATGGATCCAGAGTTATCCTTTTATAAAATGTTGTGTTAAATATATTTAACTAGTATCATTTGGATTTTTCTGTAGAAGAGGATATAAATATGTTCATAACATAACAATATATTTCATTCTTGTACTGCGTATTACAGCAATACAATCAGGCAGTCCCATTCGTACCCATCTCTAACACTGCACATGATTGTGAAAAGTATTTTTAGGCTCGTCTGTTTCAATTATTTTAATTCCAATACAATGTGCACCAAGTAACATCTCATTGAGCTGGAAAGAATGGGTCCCCCCAGGCATCCTCCCCAAACCACCATCCCTTATTCACTGAGTCCTCTAACATTTTGTTTTTGTCATTTAGAACATTTTCCTCTTTCTCAAACAGTTCCATCTTCCCAAGTATTGAACTAAATGGTGTCTGGAAATAAATAGAGGGACAGAGAGCACAATTTTCCATCATTTTGTTTTTGCCGGTTCAGATGATCAGGGGCTATTTGTTTACATTGTGTCCAGCATGTGTCCAGCATGAATAAGTTACAAACAAAACTACAATGTATGTACCTGCCCCACAATCAGCCCCTAGCCCCATTCAGGCAAAAGGCTATGTAAATACAAGGGCCCTAATCTTTCATCTACAGCTATGGCACTGCGTGGCACTGGTCAAGAAGAGGAATGCAAAGTTTAACTTTGTACCCCTCAAGATCATGGGGCAGCGGGGGTATGTCTCCTGGTCCCCCAATGCAACTTAGAGCAACCTTTGCCTGATATCAGCCAATACAAAAAGAGAACAGCAGCGTGTAAGGCCACCTGATAAGTAGGAGAGCAGTTTAGGAGATGATACTTGAGATCCATGACATTGCAGGATCCATATACATTGAAGGAATCCTCCCATGGCCAACCCACAATTCCACCAGCGTGGCAGCGCCACAGAAAAGTGGGCTGCTGAACCATACATTTTGGCAGAAGATCAACAGAGTGTGGCTAACTTGGAGCTCTGAGGTCTGATATCTCTTTACTGATAATGATTTACCTCCATCCCCAGACAATCTATGGAATGTTAGCAAGAAACCCCTCCCCCCACCCCGCCCCGCCATCTCAACTGTTGTCATAGCCTAGAGGAAGAGAGACAGTCTTTGAAGTGGCCAGGATCCAAACCAGACATAGAAAATGTAATCAAGTAATGTTATCACTAGTCTTCTTGCATAAGAATGAGAGGGAAAGCAACTGCACGCCAGATATGCAAAGGTAGGAAGATACCCATGTTTGCAATGGCACCACTTATGTATCTGAACAGTCATGCGTATCTCCGATTAGACGGAAGGAACAAAAAACTGTAGATGACGATAAAATAGCTGAAATATACAATGTAGTTGCTTACTCTCAAATTTGTGTAAGAATTTAAAATATAAAACTAGTGCTTTCTTCTTAAATGGTTACCAAAATGCACTATTACCCAGTTTTGTTACTACGATTGATTTTGCATCAACAATTCATATAAACTTGTGTTTTATTGAGCTGGTGTTTTTTAAAAAAAAAAAAAAAACTTTACAAATATTAAATGTTATTTAAAGATTGCTTTTCAAGAATAGAAGTTCATAACAGCACAGAGAAGCATAATAAGTGTTAATGCTTTCATTCTTCTAATTTTTTACAGTGAATCATACAGTACACTTTTAGGGAGTACTTAGACATCCCTGCTCCCTTCACTAGATAACATCTTAATTTTAGAAAATGATTATTCCACATTGGCACTGAAAACAGAGAGCCTAGATTCTCAGTACACTGAGCACTAACTCTTGCCACTGTTTGAGCTTTCCTTCCCCCAAACAATTACAGTTCAACATTGTCTGGAGCAGCTCAGCAAGATATTTATAGAAATCTAAGGATAGGCTTCTGGAATCATTAAAATGCTCAGATTGAAAGATATAATTTTCATAGTGCCTGGAGAATTCTTCCTTCTGAAAGGAACATCTGGAATGGACCACTCCCATTTTTCAATATAAGAAGGTGTTTGCTAATGTAGGTATGGACAGAGCAGAGACTTTCACTCCCAGGAGTGAGCTTCCAGTTTTCATCATTTACACATAAAGCCAGATCCCAATCCCCTGCCTCTGTCCTTTTTGCGCTAAGGGACAGAGCTGCTCTAACAGGGCAGCTAGGGATTCCCCTGAAGTAGATGGATTTCTGAGTGGCATTATGCTGGCGTACCTGGGTCTACGGGATATGTTCACCTCCTCTATGTGTGGGGACCATTCCTGGGTGGAGCAAGCAATAATAGAATCATAGGACTGGAAAGGACCTTGAGAGGTCCTTCTGGTACAGTCCCCTGCACTCAACGCAGGACTAAGTATTATCTAGACCATCCCTGACAGGTGTTTGTCTAACCTGCTCTTGAAAATCTCCAATGATGGAGATTCCAAAACCTCCATAGGCAATTTATTCCAGTGCTTAACCACTCTGACAGTTAGGAAGTTTTTCCTAATGTCCAACCTAAACCACTCTTGCTGCAATTTAAGCCCATTGCTTCTTGTTCAATCCTCAGAGGTTGGAGAGAACAATTTTTCTCCCTCTTCCTTTTAACAACCTTTTATGTTCTTGAAAATAGTTATGTCCCTCTCAGTCTTCTCTTTCCAGACTACACAAACCCAATTTTTTCAATCTTTCCTCATAGGTCATGTTTTCTAGACCTTTAATAATTTTTGTTGTTTCTCTCTGGACTTTCTCCAATTTGTCTACATCTTCCCTGAAATGTGGTGCAAAGAACTGGACACAATACTCCAGTTGAGGCCTAATCAGTGTGAAGTAGAGCAGAAGGATTACTTCTTGTGTCTTGCTTACAACATTCCTGCTAATACATCCCAGAATGACATTTGCTTTTCCCCCCAACAGCATTACACTATTCACTTATATTTAGCTCGTGATCCACTGTATGTCCCAGAGCCCTTTCTGCAGTACTCTTTTCTAAGCAGTCATTTCCCATTTTGTATGAGTGCAACTGATTACTCCAGTTAGGTAGGAATACTTTGCATTTCTCCTTATTGATTTTCATCCTATTTACTTCAAACCATTTCTCCACTTTGTCCAGATCATTTTGAATTTTAATACTATCCTCCAAAGCACTTGCAACCCCTCCCAGCTTGGTATCATTCACAGGCTTTATAAGTGTATTCTCTCCGTCATTATCCAAACCATTGATGGAGATATTGAATAGAACTGGACCCAAAACTGATCCCTGCAGTACCCCCACTTGATATGCCCTTCCAGCTTGACTGTGAACCATTGATAACCACTCTCTGGAAATTATTTACCAACCAGTTATACACCTACCTCATAGTAGCTCCATCTAGGGCATATTTCCCTAGTTTGTTTAGAGAAGGGAGCAAGATTGCACTGTACTTGGGTGATCCATGGTCATCCAAACTGGACCTTTAGCTGCGCTAAGTTGTGCTGGGAGTTGGTTTGGACATTGATTAGGCAGTGGGCCAGGGGAGCAGGAAGCTCTCTCTGAGTCTTACATTGACAATAGCCCAAGCAACTCTGGCCCATGGTATGTATAGCTTTTTAGCCAGCTCATCACATGCAAAAAAATGATACTGTACAACAACCAAAAGAAAATTACCAGTTACTTTTTAAAGACTAGAAAAACATCTCTGCTATTCATAAGATTTGGGTCAGATGTCACCTAACTTTTTCCAGGTAATTAGCAATCAGAAATAGTATTGAAATAATAAGTAGGTAGAAGATATTTCAGAACTAGCATGTCTCTAAGGACAAGCAATAATTTAATAAAGGATAACTAGCATAGTACAGAATGTGATGAATTCTGCCAGTCTAACTTCCTTGATATTTTAGGGGAGGTTACAAAAAGTTCTGTAATGGCAGATGACATTATTTATTTATATTTTCTGAAAGCCTTTGATGAAATTCCTAATGGCAAACTTCTATTAACTACAAGAATCCTGGGTCAGACAAGGGGGTGGATTAATAATTGGTTAAGAAATATCAAAGAGGAGAGTGGTAATGGGAGCTGGAAAGTATTATTGCTCCAAAAAGGTTAGTGTTCAGGCCTTTGCTTCTTATCTGTACAAAAGTTCATGAACCCTATGAGCCCAGTCCTGCAAACCCTTACTGAGTAGTCTTTATTTATGTGAGCAGTCCCATTAAAATCAATAGGACTACTTGCCTGAGAAATAGTTTCTATAATCAACCCTATAAACTTGAAATTTCAGATGTCATAGTTGTGTGGAAGAAGTTAATATAAAGCAAATAGCAAGCTGAAGTCAAGTGGAGCTGTAGTCAAATTAACACATAGAACTACATGGTGCTGGAACAATTCTTATAGTGGAGGTGTTGATGATGGAAACCATGTATTTGGTGTTTATTACTACTTCAAGCCAGGGGGTGTGGCAGCACCCCTAGTTCCAGAATCACTGTAGTACTATGCATTTGATAAATCTTTGCTAGGGTACCTGTCACTTGGTACCTCTGTACATAAAGGAGGAATACTGACAGAGGGATTTTGCTATACACAGAACTACTTTCCAACACTCGTGGCCCATGTCCCCTGAAATTTGGCCTCCATGAGCTGGTTGTTCTAGGAACGACTTGTGCCATACATGCTGCTTAAGCACGGATGTAATGGGATTACAGGAACTTCAGGGTTGCCACTTTTCTTCCTGAAGAACAAAACTTTCTTTGAGAAATGAACTCTTCATATCAGAATGTTGTGTTACAATATCCATACATAGCAGTGCAATGTCCTTCATAAATGCATTGTACGGATGGGAAAAATGGTTCAGAAAAACATGGGAACTAAGCTGGACCACAGCTGAACAGAGGCGGTGCAACGAAGTTTCGCGCCCTAGGTGAAACTTCCACCTTGCGCCCCCCCCAGCCCTGCGGCAGCTCCCCGCCCCCCCTACCCTGGGGCACCCCCCCCCCCCTGGCGGCGCCCCCCCACCACCCTGAGGCGCTCCCACCGCGGCAGCTCCCCCCTCCCGGGAGCCGTGCGGCAGCTCCCCACCCCAGCTCACCTCTGCTCCGCCTCCTCCCCGAGCACGCCGCCCCCGCTCTAATTCTCCTCTCCTCCCAGGCTTGCAGCGCCAAACAGCTGATTGGCGCTGCAAACCTGGGAGGCCAGAAAAGTGGAGCTGCGACTGCGCAGCAGCCCAGCCCAGGAACGCTATAAAAAAAATTGGGGGGCACTGCTTTTTGGCGCCCCCAAATCTTGGAGCCCTAGGCATCCGCCTAGTTTGCCTTAATGGTAGCACCGGCCCTGCAGCTGAAGCACAGAATTGAAAATAGTCCTGAGAGATGAAATTCAGATCCAGATTTGCTACAAAGTTTTGATGGGGAAGGACTCTCATTTGGTGTTATGCTCAGCCCCATCTCTACACCGAACCAGATACTCTTTTTGGAGGTTTGAATAAATATCCTCCTTACCTGAGTCAATGTGTATTCTGCTTCCAACAGCCTCTAGTGCCTGCGTACTCTAGAACTTCCCCAGAATCAAAGACTCACAATTAGAGGTAGGCAAAATATTTCTATTGGACCTTGGACCATTCAAAACTAGAGGTAAGAAAAATTATCCTTTTCAGGACTGTAATGATGCATACATCTTTCAGGGAGCGAGAAAGTAAGGCAGACAGACTGACTTACTGCTTCAAACAAATTTATAACTGGAGAATCGGGGATGGTCCCAGACTAGAACATCGTATCCAAACACCACTGTAGTTTGGATCTGAATCTGTATCAAGCCATTAGAATACAGAACGCTGTATTGGGACATGCTAGATCATCCAATCAAACCACTCCCAAATGTGGAGGCATTTGGCTTAGAATCCAAACTGGGAGCCTATCTTCATAATCCAGACCCATCTCTACTCAGAACCTGTACAAGAGTTAAGTCTAATTACTCTGGAGTCCCCCCACCCAAATAGAAAATTGTTGTTTTGGGAAGAAAGGAGGGACAAGCAGAGTTGTAATGGAATACTACTCTTTCCGTTTCTTCCCTCGTGCTCCTGAGCCCAAGTTATGCTAAAGCAGCAGTAAAACAGAGAGCAGGAAGCTAACAGCATAAGATACGTGCTGTTTTTTAAAGGCAGAGTACATTATATGGTGACATTACCATGGTCACAAACCATGAGTTTTGCAGAAAATTGTGGTTTTCATCGCGAGCACAAAGTTCCATACAGAATCCTGATGCCAGAGTAATTACAGCTGCTCCTCATTTTGGCCTTAATATGAATGTCAAAAAAAATCAAGTTAAATAGCACATTATAGAGAGCAACTGGGTTAACAGCGCAACCTGGAGCAATTGCAGTCTTTCAGTTATCTGAAGTCGTTGATGAATGAGAACTATAACATTTCTGGAAATTTGCAAGAGTCTTGTTATAGCTTTACTGATTATTGGTGACAACAGTTTTCGGATTCAACACAGGAGGGAAAAAAGCACCAAATCACTGAATGAGATTGTCAGCATAAGGTCCGTTATTTCACCTGGCTCAATATAGGAATCATGAAAATTGAGTGAAAGCTGTGGAATTGAAGTAAATTTAGGAAGAAAGGAAAACCGTCCCAAATGTGTCCTGTTGTATACCCATATCCAACTTCCCTCTTTGCTTCTAGTCCATTTTCACAGATTTGCAGATTCCAGGAACAGAAGGGACCATTGCGATCATCTAGTCTGATCTCCTGTATAACAAAGGCCATAGAACATCCCCAAATTAATTCTTAGATCATATCATTTAGAAAAACTTCCAATCTTGATTTTTAAAAGGTCAGTAATGGAGACTCCACCACAACCATTGGTAAGTTGTTCCAAAGGTTAATTACTCTCATATTTGTTTTCTTTCTTTTGTAGGTTTCATGATGATCAAGGTGGAAACTGGACGGATAAGTGTCACTCAGCTGTAATTCAAAGAAAGAGCCTGAAAATTCAACTGTATTTTCTGGAAAGCCTTCTTTTCTAGAACAAGTTCAAAGTTCTGTCACAGAGCCAATCACTCTGACAATCTAGCATCTCTGAGTGGTCCTGTGAGAGCAGCGCCAGCGATCACAAGTCTCAAAATGAAAACCCACACCGTCCATGAATAGACAGTAATGTGACAGTGTTTGGATGTATTGTACAGGTATATGCATTCTAATAGTTTTCACTAAAATAAATCAATTCTTTCTCTTTCTATATGCAGCTAAGCAATTCACTAGCAACAAAATAAATACAATTTTTAGGAGTTCTTTACCTAACCTTTATTTAAGGCTCGTCACTCCTGCCACAGGGATTGATCCTTCTAGGTGCTAAGTGCCTCTTGAGAACTCCCACTGAGCACCTTTCAACTCCCACTGAAGTCAATGGAAGATGAAGGAACTCAATACCTCACATTCTTATTCAGACAAACCTCCAATTCAGCCAAATCCTGAGAGCTCCTGAGCATATGCAATTCCCACTGCAGTCCATCAGAGTTGCAAGCGTGTAGCACTCCTCAGGCTTTTCCTGCATTGATTTCATTTGGAGTGTTCGAGTAAGGGATAAAGGTCAGATCCTGTGAGTTATTGAGCACATTCGGAGATGTATTGAGAACCTGCACCTTCCTGTGCTCCTTATAAGACCAGACCCCAAGTATGAACTTCAGATTTGGTCCCATAGAAAATGCTATTAATTCTTTCCCCAAGATTCATTCATTCATAAGTGAAAAGGAGATAATAGCCACTTAGGCTATGTCTACACTTGAAATGCTACAGTGGCGCTGCTGTAGTGTTTCAGTATAGACACTTACTACACTGACAGGAGCATCACTATCGTAATCGACCTCCACAAGAGGAGCTGTCGACACCAGGAGTTAGGCTGGCTTTAGTGCGTCTCTCAAAAGTGTGGATTTTTCACATCTCTGAGAGAAACAGCTATGTTGATGTAACTCTTCAGTGTAGACCAGTCCTCTGGCCCTGATCCCGCACTGATCTCTATATGGGCAGGCTCCTGTGTCTTAGGATTTGTGTAACACTACAGCTGACGTCAGCATAAGTGGTTTTATTATGCCGACGGAAGCGCTCTCTCCCGTCGGCATAGAGCATCTTCACCAGACACGCTGCAGCAGCGCGGCTAAATCTGTGCAGCACTGTGTGTGTGTGAGGGGGTTAGTGGAAATAGTTAACATAATTTTGACTAAGCTGATTAACAAACCAAACTCACGCTGTTAACTGTATCAAAATATCACATCTAAAAACACATTAGATCCAGGCATATTGTTATACAGCACCTTAGCACTGCTGGCACTTTCCAAAACAAACAAGAATTTACAATGTAATTTTAGAGGTGACACAATGAGTGAGAGTAACATACAATCAGGAGGGAGAGAAACGGGTAAAGGGTGATGAGGGTTAGATTGTGGGTCACTATGTGGCATGTCTTAACAGCCATGCTATATATTTTTAATATAACTATTTTCTTTCTCCTCCAGCTCTTACCGCTTTTCCTTTTCTTTGACTACTGTGGGTTAGTGTGCAAATACATCTGAAACAGAAGTTCCGCACACCACATGACCAAACAGGCAAGCCATTTGTCTTCTGTCTCATTATTTTTTGATGTCCTGTTCACCTTCCTTCAAAATTAGGATGGATGGATTTATACAAAAACTCCAGCATCAGCTGCTTCTGCCAATCTTATTGCAACCCACTTCAATTTAATTTTCCAAAGGTGTCCAAATCTATGCTCCAGACAAAGTAGAGAACCATGGGAAAACTACTGCTGCACCTAATAAGCTGCAGGAAGCCATAGCAATCTAACAAAATAACAGCCAAAATATTCTGAATGCAGTAACTGCTGAGTATGAGGCACCAGGAATGTTTTCATCCTTTTCACACATCAGCCCCCTTTTCTTCGAAGGTAATCAGTTTCTTCGAAGAATAACCATCTTTCCTTGTGTGTAATAACTTGGCTTTTAAATTGCAATGTAAAGCATAGTCTTTCTCCCTTGCCTTTTCCTACCAGTTTCTTCCCTCTCCTTGCTTGTAACATAATAGACTATCACCACACCATGCTTTTTGATCACTTATATTGTGTGAGCTTATTTTTATCTCCAGACTCTCTTCTCTTGTTCCCCACACTTGATGTGGTGTCTTCTCTCTCCCATTAGGCTTGGAAGCTTTTCAGGGCAGGGACCATGCTTTCCTAACTGACTGTATACAGCACCTAGCAAAACCGGGCCCAATCCTGAGTGGGGTTTTGGGGAACTACTGCAATGCAAACAACATTAATAAAGCTTGAAATCAAAAAGCCTGTTTTCATGATTTATTCAAAATAGAGTTTTTAAAGCTATACTAACTGTAATCCGTGATGACCAGGGGTAATTAGACTGTGCCATTAATGTGTTAGATATATATGCTTTAAACTTAAATGTGTGGCTTGCTCCCCCTTTGGTGTGGGGAGCATGATATCAGATGTTGGAAGAAGCAGCATCACCTTCTGGCCAGAACTCAGAGCCCTGTTGAAGAACACCAGAGAGCGTAGAATTAGCCTTTCTAAACCAGAGGGAAGGCCTTGATGATGTACGGCCTTCAGTAGAACAACTTGGAAATGTTCAGTTTTCTGTCAGAAAATACTGATTCGTTGACAGTGAAACCTCTTTTTTTTTTTACATTTCATTCAGAAAGAAAATGGAGAATGTTTCAATAAGGTCAAAATGTTCTGTTTCAACTTTTTTCTGAATGGAAGGTTTCAATTCTTTTATTTTATGGTGTATAATACATGGTAACATTTAAAAAAAATCAAAATCAGAACAATTTGACCCAAAACAATTTTTTTTCCTGAACTTAGTTTTGCAGGAAATGTTGAAAATTTTTGGTTGAACTTCAGAACAGAAAAATCTTTGAAACTTCAGATTTTGCCATGAAACAGAAAACCCAGTTTCCAACAAACTCTAGCCTGAAGGTGATGAAATAGTAATGTCAAGGTGATGTGGGTGTCAGAAGCAGGGAGGAATTAGATGAATCCCAGACCCCTCCACCCCCAGCCCAAAAGATGGACTACTTCAATGTTTTAAGAACTTATTTAAATCATTTGAGAGTTATGCTTGAAAACTAATGGCATATGGTGATCCAATTATTTTAAAGTTCCCTTTTGCTTCTTTTCAATACATATATAGATTTAGACAACTGATTTTCTTTAGTGTCCCCCATTCTCTCCTTTTGTTAGGTGGTTCTTTGCACTGGTTCCCACAGTGACACAATTCTGAGATTTCTAGGCTGTCATATCATGATTGCACAATAAGACACAATGCAGCACTGCCAGCGTCTGGCACTGGTTAATTTGTACAGTGTACAATTAGTCTGAAATCTTCATTCATGATTTACTCCAAAAACCTTTCTTCCTTGATGAGAGAGCTGCTAAAATTCTCTTACAAATCTTGTATTGAACCTGGACACTGCCAGCCACAATGCGTATGTCCACACAGCAAAGAAAAACCCTCAGCTGGCGTGTACCAGCTGGACTCCCAGGACAGGCTGCAGGATTTTATTTATTTATTTATTTATTTGAAGAGCTCTAGTGCCCTCATGCTTTGGGCAGGGACTTCAAATTTTGTAGGGTTGGCTTTTGGTGTCTGGGATGAGCCTTTTACTTCTGAAAAAAATCTCAGTTTGCACAGGATTTCTGTGATGACTTCTGTGATTTTAATGGCTAATATCTCTGAAGATTCTGTCCACATCGAACATGTTACCAGACTGCCACAGCTCCCAATGCTAACCAAACTGCATATGTGCCACCCCCACAGAATGACCAAGTATGCTCCAGCCCATGACTAACTGGGACTCAGAAGAACCTTCCCTGTATTTGCTGGTCCAGGCCAGCTGCCAGGGTGGGCTGGATACTGGAACGGGTTAAAGCAGTGGAATGCTGTCCTGGAGAAGTGGATTCTAACTCTACTTTTGCCACAGAGTTCCTTTGTAATCCACTGTAGCAGTCCATGTGGAGATTTTAAGCTGTGCAGCATTAGCTTACATAAACTGTGTAGCATTCTGTTGAATTGTGGAAGTCAACGAATGGCTATGCAGGTGGTGTCGGAGAGAACGCTTTGGATTCTTTGACCATGGGATGGTGTTCCAAGAAGGAGGAATGCTAGGCAGAGATGGGCTCCACCTAACGAAGAGAGGGAAGAGCATCTTCGCAAGCAGGCTGGCTAACATAGTGAGGAGGGCTTTAAACTAGGTTCACTGGGGGAAGGAGACCAAAGCCCTGAGGTAAGTGATGAAGTGGGATACCAGGAGGAAGCATGAGCAGGAGAGCGCAAGAGGGGAGGACTCCTGCCTCATACTGAGAAAGCAGGAGATCAGCGAGTTACCTTAAGTGCCTATACACAAATGGAAGAAGCCTGGGAAACAAGCAGGGTGAACTGGAAGTCCTGGCACAGTCGAGGAATTATGATATGATTGGAATAACAGAGCCTTGGTGGGATAACTCACATGACTGGAATACTGTCATGGATGGATATAAACTGTTCAGGAAGGACAGGCAGGGCAGAAAAGGTGGGGGAGTTGCATTGTATGTAAGAGAGCAGTATGACTGCTCAGAGCTCCGGTATGAAACTGCAGAAAAACCTGAGAGTCTCTGGATTAAGTTTAGAAGTGTGAGCAACAAGGGTGATGTTGTGGTGGGAGTCTGCTATAGACCACCAGACCAGGGGGATGAGGTGGACGAGGCTTTCTACCGGCAACTAACAGAAGTTACTAGATCGCAGGCCCAGTTCTCATCGGAGACTTCAATCAGGGCCGGTGCTACCATTAAGGCGAACTAGGCGGTTGCCTAGGGCATCAAGATTTGGGGGCACCAAAAAGCGGTGCCCCCAATTTTTTTTACAGCGTTCCTCCCCGAGCGCACAGTCGCCGCTCCACTTCTCCCACCTCCCACCTTCTGGGAGGAGAATTAGAGTGGGGGCGGCATGCTCGGGGAGGAGGCGGAACAGAGGTGAGCTGGGGTGGGGAGCTGCCGCATGGCTCCCCGGGCCGGAGGGGTGGGGAGCTGCCACGGGGGTGCCTCAGGGTGGAGGGGGCTGCCACAGGGCTCCCCACCCCAGCTCACCTCTGCTACGCCACCTCCCCAAGCACGCCGTCGCTGCTCGACTTCTCCCGCCTCCCAGGCTTGTGGCGCCAATCAGCTGTTTGGCGCCACAAGCCTGGGAGGGGAGGAGAATTAGAGCAGGGGTGGCGTGCTCGGGGAGGAGGCAGAGCAGAGGTGAGCTGGGGTGGGGAGCTTCCGCACGGCTCCCCGGGGGGGAGCTGCCGCAGGGGGGACGCCTCAGGGCAGAGGGAGGGGAGCTGCTGCGGGGGGGCCTCAGGGCGGGGAGCTGCCGCAGGGCTGGGGCAGGGGCGCCAGGTGGAAGTTTCGCCTAGGGCGCGAAACTTCCTTGCACCGGCCCTGACTTCAATCACTGTGATATCTGCTGGCAGAGCAATACAGTGGTGCACAGACAATCCAGGAAGCTTTTGGAAAGTGTAGGGGACAATTTCCTGGTGCAAGTTCTGGAGGAACCAACTAGGGGCAGAACTTTTCTTGACTGCTGCTCACAAACAGGGAAGAATTAGTAGGGGAAGCAAAAGTGGAGGCAGTGACCATGAGATGGTCGAGTTCAGGATCCTGACACAAGGAAGAAAGGAGAGCAGCAGAATACGGACCCTGGACTTCAGAAAAGCAGACTTTGACTCCCTCAGGATGGGCAGGATCCCCTGGGAAAATAACATGAGGGGGAAAGGAGTCCAGGAGAGTTGGCTGCATTTTAAAGAATCATTATTGAGATTGCAGGAAAAAAACATCCCGATGTGTAGAAAGAATAGTAAATATGGCAGGCGACCAGCTTGGCTTAACAGTGAAATCCTTGCTGATCTTAAACACAAAAAAGAAGCTTACAAGAAGTGGAAGCTTGGACAAATGACTAGGGAGGAGTATAAAAATATTGCTCTGGCATGCAGGAGTGAAATCAGGAAGGCCAAATCACACTTGGAGTTGCAGCTAGCAAGAGATGTTAGGAGTAACAAGAAGGGTTTCTTCAGGTATGTTAGCAACAAGAAGAAAGTCAAGGAAAGTGTGGGCCCCTTACTGAATGAGGGAGGCAACCTAGTGACAGAGGATGTGGAAAAAGCTAATGTACTCATTGCTTTTTTTGCCTCTGTATTCACAAACAAGGTCAGCTCCCAGACTGCTGCACTGGGCAGCACAGCATGGGGAGGAGGTGACCAGCCCTCTGTGGAGAAAGAAGTGGTTCAGGACTGTTTAGAAATGCTGGACAAGCACAAGTCCATGGGGCCAGATGCGCTGCATCCAAGGGTGCTAAAGGAGTTGGCAGATGTGATTGCAGTGTCATTGGCCATTATCTTTGAAAACTCCTGGCGACTGGGGGAGATCCCGGATGACTGGGAAAAGGCTAATGTAGTGCCCATCTTTAAAAAAGGGAAAGAGGAGGACCTCGGGAACTACAGGCCAGTCAACCTCACCTCAGTCCCTGGAAAAATCATGGAGCAGGTCCTCAAGGAATCAATTCTGAAGCACTTAGAGGAGAGGAAAGTGATCAGGAACAGTCAGCATGGATTCACCAAGGGCAAGTCATGCCTCACTAACCTAATTGCCTTCTATGATGAGATAACTGGGTCTGTGAATGAGGGGAAAGCAGTGGACGTGTTATTCCTTGACTTTAGCAAAGCTTTTAATATAGTCTCCCACAGTATTCTTGCCGGCAAGTTAAAGAAGTATGGGTTGGATGAATGGACTATAAGGTGGATAGAAAGCTGGCTAGATTGTTGGGCTCAACGGATAGTGATCAATGGCTTCATGTCTAGTTGGCAGCCGGGATCCAGCGGAGTCCCCCAAGGGTCAGTCTTGGGGCCGGTTTTGTTCAATATCTTCATTAATGATCTACAGGATGGCGTGGACTGCACCCTCAGCAAGTTTGCAGATGACACTAAACTGGGAGGAGTGGTAGATACGCTGGACGGTAGGGTTAGGATACAGAGCGACCTATACAAATTAGAGGATTGAGCCAAAAGAAATCTCATGAGGTTCAACAAGGACAAGTGCAGAGTCCTGCACTTAGGACGGAAGAATCCCATGCACTGCTACAGAATAGGGACCGAATGGCTAGGCAGCAGTACTGCAGAAAGGGACCTAGGGGTTACAGTGGACGAGAAGCTGGATATGAGTCAACAGTGTGCCCTTGTTGCCAAGAAGGCTAACAGCATTTTGGGCTATACAAGTTGGGGCATTGCCAGAAGATCGAGGGATGTGATCATTCCCCTCTATTCGACATTGGTGCGGCCTCATCTGGAGTACTGTGTCCAGTTTTGAGCCCCACACTACAAGAGGGATGTGGAAAAATTGGAAAGAGTCCAGCGGAGGGCAACAAAAATGATGAGGGGGCTGGAGCACGTGACTTACGAGGAGAGGTTGAGGGAACTGGGATCATTTAGTCTGCAGAAGAGAAGAATGAGGGGGGATTTGATAGCTGCGTTCAACTACCTGAAAGGGGGTTCCAAAGAGGATGGGTCTAGACTGTTCTCAGTGTTAGCAGATGACAGAACAAGGAGTAATGGTCTCAAGTTGCAATGGGGGAGGTTTAGGTTGGGTATTAGGAAAAGCTTTTTCACTAGGAGGGTGGTGAAGCAGTGGAATGGGTTACCTAGGGAGGTGGTGGAATCTCCTTCCTTAGAGGTTTTTAAAGTCAGGCTTGACAAAGCCCTGGCTAGGATGATTTAGTTGGGGATTGGTCCTGCTTTGAGCAGAGGGTTGGACTAGATGACCTCCTGAGGTCCCTTCCAACCCTGATATTCAATTATTAGGCTGAGGCATCATCTTCAGGCACCTTAAACCCTCTAATAGCCAGTATATTTAGGGTGACCAGATGTCCCGATTTTATAGAGACAGTCCTGATATTTGGGGCTTTTTTTTTATATGGGCCATTACCCCCCACCCTCGTCCCAATTTTTCACACTTTCTATCTGGTCACCCTAAATATATTGGAGTTCACCATGTATATGTGATGTGCTTGTGGGCCTTGAAAAGAAACAATAAGCTTACTGCACTTGTTTTCATTCAGATACAGATGTATGTTACAGGCCAAAGTGTTTTAATAATACAGTAATTGTGGTTTTTTTGTAATAATTATCTTAAAAATAATTGTGATAGAGTGTTTTAAAATTATGAGTTGACAAAAGCAGATTTTCTCTCCAATTAAACGCAATACTCTCCCCCAAAAATTATCCTCCAGCATAAGACTAGACATATAATATTTCAGGCTGAAAAGAGATTGTGCGTGACTGTTTGGTTGTAGGGGAGTGAGGGGGGGAACGATATTATCAAAATGGTCTCAGAATGGCAACTGAATTGTATGTTTAAGTATGAAGTCACTAGTTTGACTTCAGAACATACTTCCTAAAGAATACTACTGGGAAAGGCTAACATATGGCTGCAATGCATAAATGAAATCTTTAAAGACATTGAGTACATAACTTCAGCTTCAAAATAATTGTCAAAACATTCAAATTGTAAAGCAAACTAACTAACAATTAGTATCAAGTATACACTGTATGCAAATAAATTTACTGCATACAATATAAAATCTCTACTTACAAAATAGGCACATACATGTCAAGAAAGGGTCCTCTTCAAAATCATGTAATTACCTCTTTTAAACAGTTGTGAATTCTAACGCTAGTAACAGAACTTTAACTGCAGCCACATCTACGGGAGCACAAAACAGACAAACAAAATCTGCAAGATTTGTAATAGATGCTGAGGTAGGAAAGATTGCTTGGGTTGCAGATGTGTTATAAAATGAGACCAAAGTTTGCTGAAGTTTTTAAAAAATATATATTATATTTATATTCCTCTTAAGGGAACATGGGCCAATTCGAAATTTTGCATTGAAATCACATAAAGCTCATGCTTTCACATGGTTATGATGTGAATCTTAATATTTTGAGGTCTGTTGAACTCAAAATTCAAAGTGAAACTTTGAGCTTATGAACCCATCCCATATGAACCAAAACCAAGGAAAAGTTTTGCACCTCTGCCAAGAGAAATGGCTGAATTTCGTACACCTCTAGTCATAGCAATCTGTCTACCTTTGCATCTTGCCCACAGAATTTGTAAGTTACGTATATAAATGGCTACATTTATAGGGAACCAGCATTAGAAATCACCTTTAAAAGGAACATAAAAATATAGTCTAGCAGTAGGAACAGGTCACAGTGATTTCACTGGACATCTAGTGGGCATCCTTTAAAAAGTACCACTGATTTGAAAGAGTCTGCAAGTTGCAGGTATATTACCTGTCTTAAAAATATGGAATTTTATTAGACCTGATAGAATCTTTCAAGCCAGTGGGACAATTTGAAGGAGCCCACTGTAAATGAGATTGGCTTCTTTGCCACCCAACAAGGATGGTATCATCTTGGGGTAATTCCTACAGTCTGGTTTTGCTAGCTATTTTTAAGAGACAATTATCCCCTTCCCCAGAGGTAGGATATCTCCAAAAAAGGATTTCCAGCAATTGCCTGCAGTTCAGATGCTTTACATGTACTTATATTAAAACTGACATTTTTAGATGAAATTTTTGAAGAGGGATTTTAGATCGATGCTTTAGACAACGGCTTAGGCATGGTTCATGCCACTACAGTTGGACTTCAGTTCAACACGCCACTAAGCAAGGTCTTAAACTATGAAAGATGGATATTCAGTTAATGAGTTCCCTGGTTTTGTGTTCTTACAGAATGAAGATTTATTTATTTAGACTTTTATTGTATTTCTCTCGAACTCTAGATGCATGATGCAGATTTAAAATGGCACAATATTTTACAGATCTATAAATAAGCCTTCATACAAAGTGAAAGAAAACCTTCCCAATCTCAACCATCATCAACCTCAACTGACTTCTTAAAACCCTTTCCCCTGGAAAAGTCTGCAAAACAAGTGAATTTTGCAGAGTATGCAAAACATCAATCCAGAGCTGCTAACTTCTCACTGAAAATGCCCTGCCACCATCCATCTCCTTGTTACAGCAGACAGTTACTCATCCTCCTCAGATGATCACAACTGCCATGGTATCATGCGAGACAGTCTCAGATATATAGGCTCCAAACTATTTGGGGATTTATAGGACAAACCAACATCTGGAATTTCACCAGGAAATTAACTGGTAGATGCTGTTGTTTATAGAAGAAAGGTAATATGTGCTTCTGGTAGGAAAGGCCACTTAAACAGGCTGCTGCATTCTGCAATTTCTGAATAGTGTTAGTATGTAGTTGGATATACAGCCCATTACAATAGTCTAACCTAGAGGTGGCAAAACTATGAATGACTATAGTGAGATCTGTTTCTGAAAGAGAAGGACACCACCTTCTTGCAAAGTACAGAAGATAAGCAGCACACCTTACTGGATACCCAGCCACAGCTGGGGATCCGACATGACTATTAGAAACAAAATCAGGCATCAGTCAGACAGGTGGATGTATCTTCCATCATTTCCTCTGGCTACTTTCCCCATCCAATAAGTAGGATCTCAGTTTTGTCTGGGTTGATTCTGAAGCAGCTAGCTCTGATGGCTGGACATTGGAGAAGTTGCTTCTCCGCTACCTCTCATGGGAGAGGAGTATATGAAGCTGGGTGTCATCAGCACACTGAAACCATTGTGACCGCAGATAGAGATGAAGCCAAATCAAAATCCTGGATCTGTTCAAAATCTGAACCCATGTTGGGATCCCAGTGTTGAAAATAACCCCTATCTTGAGGAGAACTAAAACTTCAGAAGCAAAACACCACCAAAAATCTTTGGAGTGTTTAATGTCTGGATCCAGAGCCTATTTTTACAACTTTAGCCTATATTTTCTATAAAGATGTCATTATAGTGCCACCAGCATTTGATGCTACCGTAATGGGGCCATCAGAGTTCCCATTACAGAGAGGTAATTTCAGGCATTTGTAACTCAGCTCTAAACATTTTTTCCAGGATGAAACTTGGCATACAATGGTTCAGCAAAAGAGTGGATGTTTTCAGAAATGTGTTTAAAATATACATTGTAAAGTTTTATTTTTAACATCCAAGTCTAAGTTCCTAGCAGTCATGTCACTTTAAACAGTTTTGTGTTGTAAAATTAAAAGGTACAAACTAGTAATCTATAGTGTGGACTTGGCAGCTTTGGTATTTAGGAAAAATGTAAATAGTTGAAATACTGAAGTATAAGAAGAGCTACCTTGTCAGTGTGGAGTAACTATTTTTCATAAAGATTTTTATTGCATATTTCATGTGATAGATCTATATTTCAGAAAAACTCATAGAGCCATAATCCACAAATGTGTCTGAAAGTTAACATGAATTAACAGCATATTGTATTTTATTTCAGAACCGCTGGAGTGATTGCAGGATATGTGCTCTAAATACATACTTGAAATAGTACACAAACAGCCAACTTTACATTCAGAATATTTGGGTTGTACCACTGTTCGTATGCAGATATAGTGAAGAGCCATCATGGCATATGGTGTGACTTGCATATTGAAAACTAATAGCAAAATTTACTGGAGTTTTCAGATGATTATTTGATACCCTATAATATGCCTATATGCACAATATTTAGTTAAAGTTTATTATTGTCTTTCCCATGAAACCCCCAATAAAACAGAGATGAATCCATACTGGGATCTGAGTCTGAACAGAGCTGAACTGAGGTAGATGAAGGGAGAGTTTAAAAATTTAGACTCAGGTCCAAACTTGATTATTAGCATCTCTCTCTATGATGGGCCAAATCTGACTAATTGGAACATGCCCAAGTTTTGGTTGTGTCTGAAATCTGGAACGAAACAGATACATTCATTTTCCTTTTTATTATCAAATAGTTGCCTTTTAAAAGGCACTACATGTATTTTGGGGTGCTGGATGCAATGGATAGCAAGGGTAAATGGGTCTTTCAGCACACAACTAAACTTTTTGCTTCATTTCAGCCAACTATACCTCCTTCTGTACTAAGATTCCCCATCACCATAGGATGCACCATGTTTAGACATCACAACTATCACCAGACTTCCCAGAAAGCGTCATCACGGCAGGAAATTGTGAGACCTGATCAAGCTCCCCCCTGCCTCATATTAAACCAGCCTTGGGTGAAACTCAGGGAGTTCACCACTAAAATTGAAAAAAAAAGAATTTTCTGCTGCTGATAAAGCACCTCCACCCCAGGAATGTCCCTAACAAGAGTTATAACCACCAAGGTTGTAAAGTAGACACACCCAGGCTCTAGGAAATTAGGGAGGATACAGAGAGAGAGACTCAATAAATGGTAAAATAAGCTCTAACCAGTGTTTTTATGCTGACCATCTGCATAAACAGAGAAGGTCACAACTAAGTTACAATTTGGGCATGAAAGATAAAAGGTAAAATACTTGGGCAGGAAGAAGGACACATAAGTGCCAGTATGTAATTGGTTAAAATTGTTATTTAGGAGTGTGGGATAATGTGATAGGTTTAGTAAATTTAAAGGAGGTAACTAGTTTTACCTATATAATGTAAATGAAAAACAATGCTCTTTGGGAACCATTTCTGGACTGCAGTGCAAGATCAAGCTGCTGGAACTCTGACTCCTCTGAACGAATGAGACGTGCAGAGGTATCGCTGCCGGGAATCCCCAGATAAATGAATCCTAACTGGCCATTGGGTGAAATTTGTCTGTATATTGGGAGTGGTGAGCATAAAAGATTTGCTTGGTATACGTATTCTGTGCGTATTGCTAATAAATAGATGTTTAGAGCCCAACTGTGCAAGGCTCTGTCACTGTGAAAAGATTCTGCAGACCCGTAGAGCCCTGAGTCCAGAGGGAAAGGGTGGGTACTTAAATTGATCGGGTTTCTTCCTGAGCACTGTGGGTAAGGATAGGTGTCTTACACCCTGAGCCCCGCGGAAGGGAAAGGGTGGGGTTGCCTAAATTGATTGGGTCATGCCTTGCGGCCTTGGTAGGGTATAGGCGGGGTGCCCTAAATTGAGCAGGTGGTAAGACATCTGCTGGTTTTAATTATTTTGTAGATTTCCTTTCTGCTGGTGATCCCACAATTATGTACGTAATACTTATTTATTCATAATAAGTCAAATTATGACTAATATATTATGCCGATTGCTAGGTAAAAGTGGAATCTCATTGGATGCAGCAAGGTTTATTTGTGAGACCACAATGGCACCCCTCTGAAATTCTGTTTGTTACCAGTAGTATCTTTACACATCATTCACACCAAGATTAGCCTTGGTACAGAACCAAGATTAATCAAGAGGATGCTCTCCAGCAGGAGAGATGTGATACTGAGCCAATCCAAAATCCACTGAAGCTAATAGGATTCCTTCCATTGACTTCTATAGGCTTTGGATTAGTCTCACTACAAGGTTTCGAGAGGGATCAAGCAGAAGACTATTAAAGGGGGCTCAGGAGTAAAACTCCTCCAAATCATATATATGTAATGATCACAAAAGTGGTTGAATGTGTGACAGTGTACCCCATAAGGCTTTATGGGGAGGGGGTGCTTATAAATGTATGTATGACATAACTGGAATATGTTTTGTGCTGCCTGTGCCAGGTAACATATCTCCGTAAAGGTTATGGTCTACTATATCTATTCATCCTATTTGTACATATATATATCATTTTCTACTTGAGGGTAATAATATGGGCTGTATGCTTGCTTGGTTTCTAAGTAAGCTTTGGGAGGCATTTGGTCAGCTTCTTTAGGAAGGAATTCGCCAGGTTAAGTACCTGATCAGGAAACACTTGGGGAACAATGCATCTTGGAATGCTCCAATCCACATAAGAAGTCTTCCTGGAGACATGCAAGATACCATGTGGACAATGGCTTCAGCCTATAAAGACTGAGTCATGCAGGGACATGTGACTTGCCCAGGTGACTCCAGAACTCCATCTTGGAGCTGGACTTTGCATAGGAGGGAGGAGGGGGGTCTCCACCCACAAGAGAGAGTCTATTTAAACCTGGGGGAGACCCCTCCATTTTGTCTTCAGCTGGCTAAAGAAGGAGCCTCTCCACCCCCCCGAAGATACTTGAAGGAGACGGAAACAAAGGACAGTAACTACAGGGGGTGTGAGTGATTGCTGGACCCAGGCTAAAAGGAGATTAGCCTGTAAAAGGGAGTGCTCTGGAACTGGTGAGGAAATCATCTGTATTTAGTTTGATTAGACATAGATTTGCGCATTTTATTTTACTTTGCTTGGTGACTTACTTTGTTCTGTCTGTTACTACTTGGAACCACTTAAATCCTACTGCCTGTATTTAATAAAATCACTTTTTATTTAGTAATTTACTCAGAGTATGTATTAATATCTGGGGGAGCAAACAACTGTGCATATCTCTCTATCAGTGTTATAGAGGGCGAACAATTTATGAGTTTGCCCTGCATAAGCTTTATGCAGGGTAAAACGGATATATCTGGGTTTAGACCCCATTGGGAGTTGGGCATCTAAGTGCTAAAGACAAGCACACTACTGAGCTGTTTTCAGGTAAACTTGCAGCTTTGGGACAAGTGTTCAGACCCTGGGTCTGTGTTTGGAGCCAGACAGGAGTGGCTGGCTCAGCAAGACAGGGTGCTGGAGTCCTGAGCTGGCAGGGAAAACAGGAGCAGAAGTAGTCTTGGTACATTGGATGGCAGCTCCCAAGGGGGTTTCTGTGATCCAACCCGTCACAGCACCCCTCTGAAATTCTGTTAGTTACCAGTAGTATCTTTACACATCATTCACACCAAGATTAGCCTTGGTACAGAACCAAGATTAATCAAGAGGATGCTCTCCATCAGGAGAGATGTGATACTGAGCCAATCCAAAATCCACTGAAGCTAATAGGATTCCTTCCATTGACTTCTATGGGCTTTGGATTAGGCTCACTACAAGGTTTCAAGAGGGATCAAGCAGAAGACTATTAAAGGGGGCTCAGGAGTAAAACTCCTCCAAATCATATATATGTAATGATCACAAAAGTGGTTGAATGTGTCCACAGATTAAAATGTTAGAAAATAATGAAAGTAGGGAGCTATAGCTCAAAAATGTGTATGCAACCATAACTCAAGAGTGTAGGGACTAGAGCACTTTTAGCATAAGTAACATCTTATCTTTGAAAATTGCTTATTGGTTACAAAAATGGCCTATAAATATACAAAAAAAAAATCACTAATTTTAGTCCCAATCCTACAAGGCTCATTCACATACTTATATTTAAGTGTGTTAGTATTCCCATTAACTTCAGAGGCACTATTCATATGCATAAAATTAGGCACATGTGTAAATCTTTGCAGGAGCAGGGCCTAACCAAGCTAAACCACTCTGTTTTAAGAAAAGCGTGAAACTTGCCCTCCTAAAACTTTGAGCACTACTGTCCATCTAAAATAAATGTAGGCATCTCCCATTTACTGATATCTGCTTTTCTGAATTCACACTTGACTTTGTCTATTCCCAATTTAGCTTCCTTCAGTTGTTAAATTATGTATAAAGATATTTCGATCTGTGTTTAATGCAATCTCCCAAAATGAAAAGAATATATTTTTTGTGATAAAGGTGACAAATAGAAGTCTAATTTATATTGATAGGCTTGTCCTGGATTTTATAGTGGTAAAATGTGAGCATCTTTAATATGTTTCCTTTAGTCCTACTTTTTGTTCTAGCTGTGTTTGAAATTGGTGACATGACTGACAGATCAAATAAGCAATCACCAGCAAAAAAGGGGAAGCAATTGTGCCTATTTTGGAGATTAATTCTCTCATTGTTGGCTGTGCCAATAAAAGAAAGGCAGAAATTTCTTACAGTTTAAACATGGAAGAAGGACAAAGAAGATAGCAGATCAATAACAAAATCCAGTAACATTATTCAGATGATAACATTAGACCTTTGAACGCTGAAAAATGTCAAAAGAAAACATTTTTAGGTATTGTACAAAAAGAGCTGTAGATGGTAAAGAGAAAAAGAAAGATAAGGGAATATTATTAAATTGAAAATCTCTCAAAATAAATACATGTTCCATATAACAAAAAGGAAAAAGAAACCAGAAAAAAAGCTCAACTTTTCTTTAAAAATGGGAGAGAAGTGCCCAAGCAGAGGGGCTAGGTTGAACTTATTTAAAATATATTAGGCTGGGTCTATACTACAGCGGGGGTCCGACCTAAGATATGCAACTTCAGCTACGTGAATACCGTAGCTGAAGTTGCGTATTTTAGGTCGGCTTACCTGGCGGTGAGGACGCGGGAAAGTCGACCGCTGCCGCGCTGCCGCCGACTCCGCTGCCGCCTCTTGCCGAGGTGGATTTCCGGAGTCGACGGCAGAGCGATCAGGGATCGATTTTACCGCGTCTTCACTAGACGCGGTAAGTCGATCCCCGATAGACCGATTGCTACCCGCCGGATCAGCGGGTAGTGAAGACATGCCCTTAGAAATACTATGTTAAAAGGGTCAAGCACTCAAAAGTTAGCAATTGCCAAAATTAAGGCTGCCAGTGCAACTTTAATTTGGTCCCTTTTTGCATATCCATTATGATCCAGTCTTTACTTACATTATCACTTACTATTTTTTTTCACAGGACGCCTTGAAAAATCAATAGGTCTTGTGTTCATAAATTGCTCAGCTGCTTTGGATAAATGTACACTTAAATGTTTAGCAGGCCTCCTCACTGCTCCTGGATACTTAGGCTGATAAGGCCATGAATAATGCACTTTTCTGTCTATGGCTGGGAAGAAGAGTGCCCTTTGTTCTTGGATTTGAACTCAGCCATGGTGATCCACACATTCTTACTTTCCAGGCTTGATTATTGTAGCTAGGAATGAAATTGCTGACCTTAACAAAGCTATAACTGGTTCAGAATCCAGTAGTTCAGCAACATAGGACACGAAGAGCACATCACTGCTCTGCTCTCTTCACCAGCTCCTCATAGAAAACAAGGTCAAATTCAAGTTTTCAGTGCTCATCTTCCAAGTCCTACCTATGTTTGGCCCAAGTTACCTGAGACATCCCCTCCCCCCCTGGACAGAGTACTAGGAACCCACAGCTGAGTGGGTACTCTAGTCACTTGAACACCAATTAATTCCCCTCAGGGTGGACCTGAAAGGACCTAATTAGTGAATTAGAACAGGCGGAGGGAGGAATAATGAGCAAACAGGTATAAGACAACACATGAAGGAAAGAGAGACACACAGAGACAGACAGGCTGGCTACAGTCAGAAAGGATCTCAGGGCAGAAAGATCTCTTCCCTTCTGTTGGCATAAAACTGAGGAGGAGAAACTAAAACTGTAAATAATTATGGTGTATGGATTAGTAAGTGGGAAGATAAAATGTAAACAAATTGCACTGGGAAGTTTAATAGGCATGACTGGGCTAACTCCTGCTCCTGTCTTCTAGTCTGTCAAACTCAGTCTGTGTGACAGAGCAGAAGACAGGAGCAGGACCAGAACAGCTATGTTCTACTGTCAACCTCAAGAGTAAGGCCATGATTACACTAGCAATTTTGTCAGTAAAACTTATGTCGGTCAAGGGTGTGAAAAAAAAACATACCCCCATGACAGACATAAGTTTCACTGACAAAAGTGCTGGTGTGGACAGTTCTCTACTGCCAACATAGCTACTGCCACTTGTTGGGGTGGTTTAATTATGCCATCAGGAGAGCTCTCTCCTGCCAGCATAGAGCAGCTACAAGGGAGACTTTACAGCGGCACAGCTGCAGCAGTACCACTGTAAGGTCTGTAGTGTAGACATAGCCTTAGTTTCACGTGCAGGAGACAGCTTTCTCAGAGACTGGCCTGCAAAACGGGAAGTCGTGCCCAGAAGAAATCAGGATAACCATGAACCTCAGTGCAGACAGTCATAAATGAAAACCCCAGATCTTCATCCCATCCCTTAATTACAAGTCTGTCCTTCCTATGGCAAGCTGCAATATTGGATGGTATATTTCAAGTACAATGAGGCACATGACAGAAGTCACCTATTATTATGAAAAAAACATGACTTAGGTCTTGGCTACACTGGCGCTGTACAGCGCTGCAACTTGCTGCGCTCAGGGGTGTGAAAATGCCCCCCCCCCCGAGCGCCAATGTAATCAGAGCCTGCAGTGCTGCACATTCGCTCACAGCGCTGCAAGCTATTCCCCTCGGAGAGGTGGAGTACATACAGCGCTGCGAGTGTAGCCAAGGCCTTAATATTCCTTTAGTAGTTGGCACATATTGTAAGGGACTGTGGCCTGTTAACACCTCTGCAGTCATAGGACAAAAAGAGGGGGTTAGTGAGTTACAGATTGTTGTAATAAACCATAAATCCCAAGTCTCTGTTGAGTCCATGAGGGGAGAGGTGTTAATGGGCAATTCTACCTTGAAATGTCCCTTACAATATGTGCTAACTACTTATGCTAAACAATCTGTTCCACCTTGCATTTTGCTGTGATGCTGGAAATACCTTTCCCAGACCTGAAGAAGAACTCTGTGTGGCTTGAAAGCTTGTCTCTGTCACCAAACAGAAGTTTGTCCAATAAAAGGTATTACCTCACCCATCTACTGTCTCTAATATCACGGGACCAACACGGCTACAACTGCACTGCATATAACTTAACTGGACACACATATAGAAGTTATGTATATAATCCTAATAATAGAGTTTGAACACAAGTGCTCTAAGGGGGAGAGGGGGAAGTCTCAGAATGATTGTTGTTTTCAAAATGAACACACACACACAGGAATTCGTGAAATTTCATTTTAAACCTTTCTGAACCCTCCCTACTTCCTTTAATACAAGAAAACCACATGGAAAATGACAGAAATGGTCTTTGTTTCAGAGGTCAGCAGTGACTTTGTGCTGTTTCTCAGGCGCTTCCATGCAGACTTTCCACCACAAGACCAGTGGGTGAACAAAAATGAATTTTAAAAATTTCCCAACTGTGCCGAAAGGCAATAAAGAAAACAGCTTTCTGCAATTCTGGAGCTCAGTAAGTTCCATTTTTTGTTTTTAAATCCATCAGACTTGTAGTCGTATTGATTGTGTATATTACAGTATAAGGCCCTGATTTGTGCCTGAGGGCAGTCTGTTCCTGTCTTAGGTCCTCCTGATCCTGCAAGTTGTTCCATGTGTGCAAATCCTTACATGTCTGAGCCCAGCCTTAATGAATTCCAATGATGCTTTAGCTACTGCTGCTTGCAGGCCTAGAGGTGGATCCTCCCACCTCACAAGGTCCTAGAGCCCAGGCTCCAGCCCAAGCCCAGAAGTCTACACTGCAATGAAACAGCCCCACAGGCCAGCCACGGGTGTCTAGTTGCTGTGTAGACATAGCCTAAGTCACTTTTGAAAATGGGGCTTCGGCTTCTACGCCACGTAGGTGTTTTGAAAATTTTACCCCATATTTGGAGGAAAGCACTTAATCATATACTCAAGTCCCACTGACTTCAAAGGCACTTATACATGTGCTTAAAGTTAAGCACGTACCTCCAGAATAGGGATACTTTTGTGAATCAAATCCATAGTGCTTAATACCATGAGTAACACATTAACATCACAGTAGTAAGTATTACACCTGAAGTGAGGTTTTTACCCACGAAAGCTTATGCCCAGATAAATCTGTTAGTCTTTAAGGTGCCATCAGACTCCTTGTTGTTTTTGTAGATACAGACTAACACGGCTACCCCCTGATACTTATTACACCTGGTGTTAAGTGTTTGCAGGATCAGGCCACTATGCAGAATCTATAAGCCGTAAGGAAGCTTTTTGTTCCATTAATACATTGAGCATTTGCAATTTTTCTACAACCAGCGCCAAATCAAAATTACTGAGAGGAAAAGCTATGTTTAAACAAAAAAAAATAACTGTTTTGTTAAAAGGAGTGAAAGAAATTAGTCCTTATTCTGGTGAAATTACCTACTGAATTTCCATTTGTAGGGAAAAAGAAGTCATCATTCATCTGGAGACTATAAAATAGTTATTTGTATTTTTTAAAATTGTCACTTTTTAAAAGGCCAGAATTTAAAACTATAAAATAAATACATTGGCTTAGACCTTCTGTCTCCGTTTTGAGCAGCGCCTGATTTTTTATGGCTAAACTAACACCCTGAAAATATAGATTTAACATGAAAATGCTGGCTGAGTCTTAAACATAATGGTATGAATAGTGCCAGTGTAATTACACTATAAAATGCATGCAATCAACATGCTACTCAACTAAAAAATATTCGGAGGGTACAAGATACAAAAAAATAAATCTAATATTTATAGCACAGTGTATATGGAGTAAGATTTAAAATCCCTGATTTCATTCACGATTCACAACTGCAATTCTGGGGAAATATGAATGGGAATGCAGACAACTTGTCTTCCACTAGTGTGGGCTAAATATCTCCGAGAATTTTCAAACTAAGAACTTCACAGACCTATAAAAGCTACAGATGTGCAAAACTAAGCAACATTAATTTATAAACCCTGTAAACAAGCTTAGCTCAGCAAACAGAGAAGACAGGTGTAAATGTGGCTCCTACTCAAATCAAAATGGCGTTTCTTTCAATTGCGGTGCTGAAAAAAGGTTATTTGCAGCAAACCTATCTTTCTGGCTCTGCTCTACAATAGCAGCCTCAATATTTTTATGTTCTCAGCTATTTATACATTGCAGCATAGCCTAAGTTTTTTAAGCCTATTTCTCCTCTATTGCTACCTCAGAGAGATATAAACTCTTGCATATTCCTGAGCAGCAATTAATAATATCCACCTGTTCTTGCTGCCAGGTTGAGTCAGCAAAACAGCTCTGCATCTACATGCAGGGTTCCTTAGAGCTGGACATCCCATAACATGGTGCATATAGGGATTCAGGGAAGGAGACCCAACAAGAGGATTAATTGTCCATTATAGCTGTAGAATAATGTTCTAAATGAAAATAAAGATGTAAAACTTAACGTGAGGAAAGAAAATATAAATACGTAGGACATTTTTCACGAACATTGATCCAAGATGGCAGCTTAGATAGAGCCCAACCCGCTAGAGCTCAACTATAGGTTCAGAGGTCACATGACCCTGTAAAGCAAAAGAGATGGCTTAGCAGAGATTTACTGAGGTCACATTCAATTTAAGGTTGGTGCAAAAGAAATAAAGAAATAAAACATAGGGCCAGATCCTCAAATGATGTAAATCAGCATAGTTACATCAAATAGGGCTATGACAACTTAACCAGTCTGAGGATCTAGCCCACCACTTTATTAATATATTAGGGAAATTTTCCCCCACTATACACCTTAACACTTTTGTACCTTGACACACAGTATTACACCCTAACCCTCAACACAGTAAAGCTAGAAATTGGAGGTGGGTGGGGAGGGAATAGCTTCCTACTACTACTGGTGTTACACTTGCTGTCATTTCAAATTGCAAATAACAGTGAATTTTCACAGGCAATTAGTTGTTAGAAATACTTGTGATAGCACGAATACTCCCAGTGTCGCTAAGTAATTTAGACTGGCAGATGTTGAAGTACTGGTACTTCTCCAATAATACATAAACAGATTCCACCGTTTCAGTGGTAAGTTCAAAGAAAATTAGATTGAAGAGGACAAAGCAGCCTAAATTGTCTGTCTGTTTTAAGCTTAACCATAAAACAAGGATCTACAAAAGCTGCTAACACAACTGTCTACGGAGCTTGGCACAAAGCCAGACTCAGCTGTGGAAGAGTATCTTTGACAGCAGTGCTGAGGCAATTAATTACACTGTGCAAGGGGAGTAATCCAATATAGTAAATGTCATTGTTGCAACACACACAAAAAAGGCCAAAATGTTATTATTTTTTTTTTAAATAAAGCACAGAAATGTTGAAAACTAAGGACAGCATAGCAAAAATAGTATAGGGGTATTCTTCTATTAAGTGGAGAAAAATATGTAGAAACGTATATTTTTCAACGCGTGTTCACATTTGGAATATTCTTGTATGTGTTTGTACATACTAAACATTATGTACGTTTTCAGAGTTCTGGCTACTAATGACTTCAATTGTCAATATAAGACTCATACCAATAGTACCCATTA
This sequence comes from Terrapene triunguis, assembly GCF_002925995.2. NCBI lineage: Eukaryota > Metazoa > Chordata > Testudines > Emydidae > Terrapene > Terrapene triunguis. The sequence continues at coordinate 29,919,020 of NW_020664446.1, forward strand.
AATGCAACTTTCATCCTCATTTCAGCTATATTTTCTATTTCATAGTAGTAATAATATCTGTGTGTCATTTTAGGAAACATTTGTAATTCTTGGGTGGTTAAATTCAATCAAGCTTCAGTACTGTGCCCTGGAACTCCTCCAGCCCCCCGTGTTTATGTATAGGGAAACACTATAGTATCAAAAATGGGCTTTCTAATATCATCCACCCCACACCGGTGAGAGTGATTTACACAGACATAAATTCAGTGAGGGATTCTAGGGCTTTATATCATAACTTTATCTTATCTCCATCGAATAAGTATAGGACAAATTTTGTGATAATTTTCAAACAAAAAAATTGACAAATGGTATTTGTTACTCATCCAGCATATAGAGCCTAATATTGAATAATTTGTGAATATATAAAGATTTCATAAAATGTTCCAAATAAAATATACAGAAATAATATTATATCACAGCTATATCTAATGATTTCAACAAGAAAAAGTGCGGTGTTTCCTCTGGGAAGGTCTGAGAGGAATAGCCTCTGTGGTTTAATCCAAACACATCAGAAACATTTTATCTGGATGAAAAAAAACTTAAATCGTTACGAAATTAAGTCTGCAGGTTTCAGCTGCTGTCCAGAGATAAAAGTTATGAATATGGACTGGTCTTTTTTCACTGAGCAGAAATTAAAAAACAAAACCCTCTAACTGCAGTTTTGATACAATGATTTAAAGGGAAACTACATCAACACTACAGTACACTTTTAGAACATGACTTTGAAGTTCCAGTGTAATTTAATTATGCAGTATGGTCCTGGTGTGGTGTCAATAGGGCATCAACTAAATTTTTAAATTATGCAAATAGCTTGAGATGTATGGCTACCAAAACAAAGGGATTTTGCTCAGTGATTACAATATTCATACTCTGCATGATTACTTCTTCAAAAAGAATGTAGGAATCCGTAAGAAAACTGAAGGATCTAACTCACCCTGTTGGATAGGGCACACTACACTTTTTAAATCCTGCTGTTAGACTGCACCAGATGAACTACTGCGGAGGTTGTACAGAGGGGTTGCTGCAGAGGGCAGCTGTCTGGTGAGCCAGAAGGTGGGCCATGGGATCTGCAATCAGATCTTTGTATTGCAGATGCAGTGTCCTTAACACCTTAAGAAAATGGCACAGACGGGCTGGGGCTGATTTTCAAGCTTTATGCAGGTGAAGCAAATTCCATTGTAAAAATGGGAATTGGAGAGCTTACTGGAGGGACAACCAAAAGTGATAAAGAGCTGATTATTCTCTCACACTACTTGATATTGTTATTGGTATGCTGGCTGGTGATTGCATGAATCACAAACCTCTTGGAGATTGAGTGTCAACTAACAACTGTCAGGATGAGTTAATCAGAAGTCCTCACCTGAGACAAAAGAAGGTCACGACCTCATCCAGGAGTTTGGACTGGGGTGGGGTGGGGGGGGAGGATTTTGCTGTGTGTGTGCGCACACGCAGAGCATGCATTCATTCAGAGAACAGAAGAACAAGAGATAGAGGCAAAGGCAAGAAAGCCAAGCAGTAGCTGGTGAGCATAGTGTGATCCTGGAAAAAGTGAGAGAGGTTTTGGGTCTGTTAACAAAGAGCTAGTCTACACTAGAAGCGCCACATTGGCACAGCTGCAGTGATTCAGCTATGCCCGCTGTAGCATGTCTGATGAAGACACTCTGTGCTGATGGGAGAGAGCTCTCCCATCGGCATAATTACTCCACTCTATCAGAGGCGGAAGCTACGTTGGTGGGAGAGCATCTCCCACCGACATAGCGCCGGTGTGGACAGCGCTTAGGTCACTGTAACTTGTGCTGCTTGGGTGTGCATGTGGCAGAGCCAGAAACAGAACCCACATCTCCTGAGTCCCAGTCCAATGCCTGAGTCTCAATCCAGTCCCAGTCCAATGCTCCAACAGGAAACTCTGGCCACCCCCAGCTCCCAGAAGAGAATGTATGATTGGGTAAAGGAGGGGAGCCCAGGTCAACTCTGTGTCCATCTGATCTGGCTGATGGAATGGCCCCTGGAGCAATTGGCAGCCTATGCAAAACAGCCTTTTAACTTGTGCTGGGTACCATACTGGGGAGTGCAACAGTGGTTAAAAACAAACAATGAGGAGTCTGGTGGCACCTTAAAGGCTAACAGATTTATTTGGACATAAGCTTTCATGGGTAAAAAACCCACTTCTTCAGATGCATGGAGTGAAAATTACAGATACAGGCATAAATATATATTGGCACATGAAGAGAAGGGAGTTACCTTACAAGTGGAGAACCAGTGTTGACAAGGTCAATTCAATCAGGGTGGATGTGGTCCACACCCAATAATTGATGAGGAGGTGTCAATCCCAAGAGAGGAAAAATTGCTTTTGCAGTGAGCCAGCCACTCCCAGTCCCAATTCAAGCCCAAATTAATGGTGTTAAGTTAGCAAATAAATTGTAGCACTGCAGTTTCTCTTTGAAGTCTGTTTTTGAAGTTTTTTTGTTGAAGGATGGCTACTTTTAAATCTGTTATAGAATGTCCAGGGAGACTGAAGTGTTCTCCTACTGGCTTTTGTATATTACCATTCCTGATGTCTGATTTGTGTCCATTTATCCTTTTACATAGAGACTGTCTGGTTTGGCCAATGTACATGGCAGAGGGGCATTGCTGGCACATGATGGCATATATCACATTAGTAGGTGTGCAGGTGAATGAGTCCCTGATGGTGTGGCTGATGTTGTTGGGTCCTCTGATGGTGTCGCTAGAGTAGATATGGGGACAGAGTAGGCAATGAGGTTTGTTACAGGGATTGGTTCCTGGGTTACTGTTTCTGTGGTGTGGTGAGTAGTTGCTGGTGAGTATTTGCTTCAGGGTGGGGGGGGGGCTGTCTGTAGGTGGGGACTGGCCTGCCTCTCAAAGATCATTTTCCAGGATAGGTTGTAGATCATTGATGATGTGCTGGAGAGGTTTTAGCTGGGGGCTGTACGTGATGGCCAGTGTTGTTCTGTTATTTTCCTTGTTGGGCCTGTCCTGTAGTAGGTGACTTCTGGGTACCCGTCTCGCTCTGTCAATCTGTTTTCTCACTTCCCCGGGTGGGTATTGTAGTTTTAAGAATGCTTGATAAAGATCTTGTAGGTGTTTGTCTCTGTCTGAGGGACTGGAGCAAATTTGGTTGTATCTTAGCACTTGGCTGTAGACAATGGATCGTGTGACGTGTCCTGGGTGGAAGCTGGAGGAATGTAGGTAAGTATAGTGGTCAGTAGGTTTCTGGTATAGGGTGATAGTTATGTGACCATCACTTATTTGCACTGTAGTGTCCAGGAAATGGATCTCTTCTGTGGTCTGGTCCAGCTAAAAGACATCTTTGGACTGTGTCTCTCCCATCCTCGCCCCACAGCTCAGCAAGCCTGGAGAATGTGGCCCGTCACAAATTATTGTATGACAGTAACAAACAAGAAATCAAACCCCATAAGAAGTAGAGTGAGGAGACACCAGTTTATTCATTCCCTGCCAATGCAGAAATCTGCCCTGTTACATTTTCTGAGTTCTCTATATAATTTGACACCTTTCTGATACTGGGTACCCAGAACGGTGTGCAGGGTTCTACCGGTTGGAGTAGTCTCACCAGTGAAGGAGGACTATTTGCCTCCTTGGCCTGTGATGCTTTGCCTCTGCATAAGCCCTGCCCCAAAAGAGAAAACCAACCACATATTTTGCCAACATAACACATTGCAAGTTCATATCTAATCTGCTGTTTAGTAGGTGCTCCTTTCCCAGAACCTTTTGAGTATAACAGCCTTCCCACCACCTTCCTCTGTTGAGCATCTGCATTTTGGATTAATTTTCTCCAGAAGTTTAGTTTGCATTTCTTATAGTGTCTTTCATTTTATTTCCTGTCCATATTTCTACCTTTTTTTAGGTCACAAAATTGATATGCCCTTCCCCAGGAAAACAGCAAAATAGGCTTTTTTCTTATATGTAAATATTTATCACAATAATTGAGACCTGATAAATAAGAATGTGCATGATGCATGTGTTTATATAAACTGAGTAGACTCAGTGGCAGGAGGGAGAAAGGATGTTTTGACTGACTCTGCAGAAATTCAATGGAAGTTGAGAGACTTTCACTGTATAGAGAGTGGATTGCTAAGGCAACAGAGTTTATTCTATTAAGAAAAAAAATATGTTTGACAAAGCAAGATGAATACACAGAGTTGAACAAAAGTCCCATGCAATGATAAACATAGCAAATTTTATGCTTTAAGACATTTTCTTTGAGTTATTCAAGCTTTGCAAGGGCAAAATTTAAAGTGGGTCACTTTTTTACCATGTTACAGCACTTTGACACATGATGTCTGCAAAACTTTTAGAAGCATATTTTAACACTTCAGAGAAGTATTTGGTCTGCTTTATATTTTTCATATAAATTAGCATTCCTTTCTATTTCAAAAGTATTAAAATATGCACGCTAATTACTCTGGGTCAAAGCTGGCAAGTGTCTTTTGATAGTGTCTGACAAAAACGACACACATATATCCATGTATAATTGTAGTGTTTTACCTATGTTCTGGGTGCACAGTCCCTCACTTATGTGACTAGTCAAGTCACAGATTCATAAATCCTGGGCCGTCCTTACCCATACGCAAAGTACGCAGCTGCCTTGGGCACCAGGAAATTTGGTGCCCAACACAGTTGCATGCTGCTCCAGACCCTGCTCCGGCTCTTCTCTGGGCTCCACCCCTTCCCCACCCCAGCCCTGCCACTTCCTGCCTCCGCCCCACCCCAACCCCGCCCCCACTCCCCTGAGGACTCCAGAAGCTGTCAGGCCTGCACTCACCAGTAAGTAGAGCGACCCGGCCCCAGCCTGCTCCGCTCCCCTGGCTCCCAGCTGCGCCACCGGCAAGTGCTGGGGGGCAGTTACTCCCTCCCCCCAAGCCTGGGAGCCAGGGGAGCAGAGCAGGCTGGGGCCGGGTCACTCCACTTCCCGCAGGAAGTGGCCAGCCCCCTCCCCCCCCGGAGGCCTGGGGTGGGGCCCCTCACAACCCCCCCATGGAGGCCTGGGGCTGCGTAGGGCACCAAAATAGCTAGGGACGGCCCTGCATAAATCCAAAATAACATTTCTAAGCAAAAAGCAGACTAAGCAGGCCTTTGGGAATTCATTAATCCCTTCTCTTTTCCTTTCTTTCTTTCTGATGGTGAAACCTCAATTCACCTCAAAATACATATGAAGGAGATGAGGGTGAAGCAATCACACGAAGTGCGCCAGATGGGTTCAGCAGCTTCAGTAGCTGCTGTATAAAAGAGAAGTTTGAAATTTTCTGGCAGCTTTGTGACACAGATAGGGTCTGTGTTTCACATAAGGACTTTGATTCTTTCCATCAGATTGTGTGGTTAGTTAAAAGGGTTACTACTGATTTAGGACCCAATCCAATGTCTATTGAAGTCAGTGTGATCTTTCCATTGACTGCTATCAGTGTTGGATTGAGTCCTTAAAAGGAGATTATACTAGGAGGGGAATACCCAGTCAATTTTTAGTTTCTCTGTGGAGACAGACTAGAATGGTGCCAGTAATGATGATTTTAATGGTATGTATTCTTTCCCATTTGCAGATGGACCAAGACCACCAACTTAGTTCACATAAGCCACAAATCAATGCAGTTGGCTTTAATAGCGTTTCTCCAGATTTACAGTTTTGTAACTGAGATCAGGATCTAGCCTATATTAAAGTCAAGAGTACATTTTGCATTGTTATCATACTTTAAAACATTGTTCTAAGTAAATTTGAGTACAGATACCATGGAAAGGCACATGTCAGAAATCTGTACATTAGACATGCAAATAGAAAAAGAAGCCAAAAAGACATTTAGCAGACCTACCCTTCTGAAAATACAACTGTCATTTTAGTGTTGCAGTTGATCATTTCTTGAAGCAATTCTGGCTGCTAAGAAACCATAAAATGTAATTGACTTTTTTTTAAACTATAAGGCTCGATGAAGCCAGGAAGAGGGTGTTTCAAGTCCTAAACCAAGATTTTAGGGGATCATTATCAGTTTCTCTAGAAAGAAAGTTTTAAAATGTCACATCAAGATGTCAAGTTTTAAATATTTTTGGATGAACTGTGAATTACTATTTCATTTTCAGCCACAACTTTATAAAGATATAGCCACAAGGCAACAGGGCACCAATACAAAATTAAGCTATTAATGATTATTTTGTTTTGATCAGTAGAGATTTTGTTATTAAATTATAATAAACTCTGGCTTTTTACTACAAAAGATTTACTGATACCTTCTGTAGACAAATTGCTTTTGTACCTTGCTTTGGAATTGTTACATTTACTTTGATCCCAATTGTTTGAACCATAAGAATTTTGGGTTATTTAAATAAAAATAGTTGTTTGCATGTTATTCCCAAAAGGTTTTAAAAAGACCTATTTTCTATATTCCTTGATATAAGTGAACATATCTGATATCCAGAGAGGTAGAGGAACGACAAGATACTATAGTACGTAGATTATAGATAAAACAGCATAAATGTGATTTTACTTTGAAACAACAGTTCCTCTAGTGTTGAGCGTTTTTTCCCCCAACCCAGTTAGAAAATTGCCCTTTGAGTGATTGGAAATAAATGGTGTAAATTCACAAGAGATGTGTAAGGAGATGCAAGTCTGAATTCCTTTTATAAACATAGGCTCCTTTATACTCTCAGGCTCCCGTAGACTTTCTTACTCGCATTTACCAATGTGTGCGTGTGCACACATTCAAGGGAGTCTAAACTGGTTTAGTTAGCAAAATGCAAGTTAAAGTAAGGTGAGGGTACCCCAATTTAAACCTTCTAGTTCAGCTGCACACAACATTACACCAACTCTGACTCCCATACATCTCAGAAGTGTGTATGTAAGTAGGACAAAATGAGTCTTGAGTGTAAGATACTGTAAGGTGGTATAAAGAGGTCTAATTTGCACCATTTTACACATCAGCTATGAACTTGACCCAAAGATAAGTTCATGGAAGCTATTGGCTCTTAGTCAAAATGTAACCCATTCTCTGGGTGTCCCTAAACCTCAGACTGCTAGAAGCTGGGACTGGACGTCAGGGGATGGATCACTCACTAAATTGCCCTCTGTTTACTGCCTCTGACGCATCTGGCACTGGTCACTATTGGAAGACAGGAAATGGACTAGATGGACCATTGCTCTGACTCAGTATGGCCATTCTTAGGTTCTTAAATGTCTTTAGTCAGCAGCGCATCAAGCCCATCCTGCCCTACACAGGAATGTTTATTGTCTGACTGGCTGGACTGCAGAGGACAATGAAAAAAGTGTGCATTTATATAAAGTAAACAAAGCCATCAAACTAGCACATGGGGGAGATTACTATTTAACGATCATGACAGGGGATGGAGTCAGCAGGAAGCTTTCCTGGCTCTTGAAACAGAAACAGTGAACTTTGGGGTAATATAAAGAGGGCAAAGAGATATCTGAGTCATCCATCACTTAGGGGACCAAGGGGAGCAGCAGCCTTTGAGTTCATGAAAAGTGGACCCTCTGGGCCATGGAGGAAAGAGTAGCTGGAGATTGACTATAGGTGAGAAACCTGCTTAGACAAAGCTTGTAACTTGCTGACATTTAGTTTTAGTCCCTAGAAAGGGAGATTTGCTTTGTTTTACTTGTAACCATACCTGTATCTTTCATTCCTACCTATTGCCACTTATCTCTCTTCTTTGTTAATAAACTTATTCTTGGTATTACTGCAACAGTTCTCAGTGCTGTGTATTGAAGCATATAACCCCAGCTTTGCTAACAAGCTGTTGTGTGTGCTGGTTGGAGGCAGCAAAACTTGGTGTGACTTCTGTGTCCAGAATGACAGGACCCTGCAGGGGAGATGGGTTTGGGGAGCCTTGGGATGAGAAGGGTTGTTGGGGTCATCTGCAAGGAGTAATTGGGCTGGTGGAAGCCAGGGTGAGACCACTGTGCTGTGAGCATGCTGCTAGTGTCAGGGCTCTGAGCCAAAGCTGCACAGAACTGAGGCATCCAGGGTTACTAGGCAGCAGCAGGTGGTTACCAAACCCCTTACTGGTCTGAGTGAATCCCCAAAGCATCACATATGGACTTTTGTCTTAAGAATAAAAAAATCCAAATCACTAAATTAAAAATATTTAAGCATAAGAAGAGTCTCCCTGTAAATGCACTAGTATTTCTTAATCGTGCAGCTGTGAGCAATAGGTGAAGACATCAGTTTATGAGAAGAGAGGAGGAAAAATTGGTTCTTAATTCTTAGATTGTAAACTCTTTGGAAAAGGAACTATGTCTTTCTTTATCTAGTGCACTCATGTCACAACTTTAATTTCATTCTTGTTCATGAATTTTGGTTTTAGTTGCTTTTTTTTTTTTTAAGTATTTTATACTGAAAAGGATTTTTTCCTTCTCAGGCAATCTAATTTCAAAAACAATGTTCCTGAAATTAAGAGACTTCATAAACCCTGGTCTAGGTTTGTTCATGTCAGATTCCCAGAAGAAGGGAGTTTGCACACTGAAATGAAGTACATAAAGTGCAATTTATTCAGGCATGTCAAATGTAAATTAAATGATAAACAAGATTCAAAATTCTTTTTCACTAGTGGTTTGACAAAAGCCGACTCCTACCGAAACATCACCTTGCACTCTGCTTGATGTTTAAGATCATTTGAGATGTTTGAATAAATTACACTTTACAAGCATTATTATGGTGTGTGAAGAGTCGCCTTCTGGGATCTTCCTGGCAAGGATTAATTTAGCTCTACCACCAGCAGTGTTAGTAAGCCAGCTCTAGCATCTTTGGGATCCTGTTACTAACCTTACATAGTAGTTTGCAACTAATAAGAATTTAACAAATAAAAGACCTCAATTGAAGGGATTGTTCCATAAATCTGGATTGTTACAAATACTGCATTACAATCATTTGCACGTATTGACTAAATACATTTAACCATAAAAACTTAGGGTCATCCCCACAGGAGAAGCTGTCCCTGGACTCATTTATGCCAAATTATATACTTTTGATGCATCTCACATCAGGCAAAATAGGCATCCACATGCTTCTTCATTGTTGATGCCATTTATTGAAGGGCCTGGAGCACCTTGTTTACTACTCAATTTGAATATTAAATTATCTCTGGGACTTCCCTTTTGATTTAGATTATTTTGATAATACCATTTTCTGCCATGAAATTGGCCTCACACACACATTACATGGGGGTGGGGTGGAGAGGATGAAGACTTTCCTTACACTGGGTTTCATAACACTAATTGTCTTCATAGGTTGCTGAGGCCGTTAATACAATGCAGGTTTGTCTAGGTGCTAGATATCCAGAAATGTAGCAGCTCATTTTAGCACGGGCTTCAATTTATTTAAAAATGTACTTCTCTGTTTTGACATATCTACACCATGTTTCCTAAGAACAGTTATCAATTAAATTTTAAATTCAAATAAAAATATATGGATACATTAAACTACCTTGGAAAAACATCTGAAGTCCTAGAAAGTTTCTAGCGGTTTCATTAATTCAGTTTCTTCCATGATTAGTAATGTTGGACTTCTTTCTTCTATGTTTGATGTTACCACAAATAGATCAAAACAAGTTTTAGTGGGTTGAGATTCTTACCTGGTGTAAACTGGCATTACTCCACTGAAGTCAATGGAGTGACACCAATTTATATGAGGTGAGGCTCTGTCCCAAGATCAATGGGCTAAATCTCTTCTGAAAATTAGATTTAGGCTCCTCAATCAGTTAGGCACTGCAACACTGAGCACAACAACGCCGAAAATACCTTTACAAATTTGGGCCTAAGTATTTTGTAAGAGTAGATCAATATGGTGAAGGATTGTGGAACATTTACTGTGAATAATGCACCACGTTATTTTACTTAGGCCTGGTCTACACTAGGCTTTTATGTCGACTTTAGCGCCGTTATATCGAATTAACCCTGCACCCGTCCACACCAGGAAGCCATTTAGTTCGACATAAAGCTCTCTTTAAATCGATTTCTGTAATCCTCCCCAACGAGAGGAGTAGCACTAAATTCGACATGGCCATATCGAATTAGGCTAGGTGTGGATGGAAATCGACGCTAATAGCTCCGGGAGCTATCCCACAGTGCACCACTCTGTTGACGCTCTGGACAGCAGTCCGAGCTCGGATGCTCTGACCAGCCACACCCCCGGGAAAATTTGAATTCATTTTCATTTTCCTGTCTGGGCAGTTTGAATCTCAGTTCCTCTTTGGACATCGAGGGGAGCTCAGCAGCAGTGGCAACTATGCAGAGCTCTCCAGCAGAGATGGCCGTGCAATCCAATAGAAAGAGGGCCCCAGCATGGACTGATCGGGAAGTCTTGGATCTCATCGCAGTGTGGGGCGATGAGTCCGTGCTTTCAGAGCTGCGCTCCAAAAGAAGGAATGCTAAGATCTACGAGAAGATCTCCAAAGCCATGGCAGAGAGAGGCTACAGCCGGGATGCAACGCAGTGCCGCGTGAAAATCAAGGAGCTGAGACAAGGCTACCAAAAAACCAAAGAGGCTAACGGACGCTCCGGATCCCAGCCCCACACATCCCGTTTCTACGAGGCACTGCATTCCATCCTGGGAGCGGCCGCCACCACTACCCCACCCCTGACCGTGGACTCCGAGGATGGGATCATGTCCGCGGCCGGTTCCTCAGCGGACGGGGAAGAGGAGGAAGGAGATGAGGAGGACGAGGCAGTCGACAGCGCTGGCACCGCTGATTTCCCCGACAGCCAGGAGCTCTTCATCACCCTTACCGAGATCCCCTACCAACCGTCCCCATCCCTTACCCCGGACACAGAATCAGGGGACGGATCAAGCAGTAAGTGCTGTAAACATATAAACATTTATTTAAAACAGAACGGTAATATTTATACTATTAACAATGTATATTTGTAAAAGTGCTGTAAACTAGTAAAAAAATAATCAGGTACAAAACAGGAATATTTACAAAGGTAACAAATGGGTTTTCATGATTTCTCTGTCTTAGGCTATTCTCTATTTAGTCCCAAGTATTTAAAACAAATTTCACAATGTCCGTTACTGCATGATTCCCAGGCCCAAGACGCTCCACTCCAAAGTCCCAGTGCACCTACGCGAAAATCCGGTCAATGTGGCCGGGGATCGACGAGAAATCCTCGTAGGAGAACTCCTCGTAGGTCTCGTGGAGGTAGAGCTCAAGCCTGTTGATCAGGTTCCGGGGTAGGGCGATCTTAGTGGGCCCTCCGTGGTAGCAGACATGTCCCCTCCACGCCACAATCAAGTACTCCGGGATCATGGCCCGACATAGCATGGCGGCATACGGCCCCGGTTTCTGCATGCTTTCCCGCAGCATGCGTTCTCTCTGGGTGTCCGGGATCCTCAGGAGGGTGATGTCGCTCATGACGCCCTGCTTTGAATTAGGGAGGGGAATGTTAGTATTGGGACTGCTTTACAGCCACGCGGTGGAGGGAGAGGGGCAGCATACAGGGATCTTTCCCTGGGACAGCCGCGAGGGGGTGGGACAGGGGCAGAGTTGATGCTGTCCTGATTGCTGGCAGCACAGACTGGCATTGCTTTCAATGTGAAAGGAGGCCAGTGCTACTGCTGGAGTTTTAAGCAGCCACAAGTCTGCGGCTTACCATTATTGCCCGCTCCAGAAGTTCAGGTCTCCAGCCACAGTTCTCTGAACACTCCAAGACCTCCGCAAGTCCACAGGCACTGAAGGCGACGGCCGAAAATTCGACCTTGTCCTGAGTGCGCATGTGAGAGGTTCAGTGCATGGTCTTGTTCACAGAGAAAGACTAGGTTCTTTGTATACAATTTCATTTATCTGTCTCAGGAATTCACTCCCTTTTTAAAATTCACACAGACACATCTGCGACTGTCTCCCAACCCAGCCTGTCAGCACACTCCCAGAGGCTAGCGCAGATTAGGCGGAGGAAGAAGAAGACGCGTGAAGACATGTTCACAGAACTAATGGGCTGCTCCCGAGCCCAGGCAGCCCAGCAGACACAGTGGAGGGAGAACTTGTCACAAATGCACCGAGCAGTCATGGAACGGGAGGAGAGGTGGCGTCAGGAGGACCAACAGGCTACTGAAAAGCTGCTTGGACTAATGAGGGAGCAAACGGACACGCTCCGGCGCCTTGTGGATGTTCTGCAAGACCGGAGGCAGGAGGACAGAGCCCCGCTGCAGTCTATCTGTAACCGCCCTCACCCGCCACCAAGTCCCACACCACCCTCACCCAAAGTCCAAAGAAGGAGGGGCGGCAAGGGACGTTAAAACTTTCAGTCAACCCCTGCAGACTGCTCTAGCAGTAGAAGGCTGACATTCCCCAAAATTTCATAAGTCCTTTCCTACCCACCTCACACAAGCCCCCGTCCAAGTTTCACCCCCCACGTTCATGTCTGGTTCGCAATAAAATGTTTGTTTCTGTTCATTACTGTTTCAGTCAGGTTCTTTTGAGGGAGAGTCTGTCTGGAGGGGGGGAAGGGGCTTGGTAATTGGACAGGACAGTGACCTTTAGCAGGGTACAGAGGCGGTGTCAGGTCCAGCATCAGGACACATACACAGTGCGGTCACTGGTTACCCTGGTCAGTCTTGGAGGTGGTTTTCATGTTCTGGGGGGGGGGGTTTTGCTCTGTTACTTTGTGGTGGGGGAGGGCGGTTACAGATCTTATGCAGCGGTCCTTATCCTGGCTCACCGATCCACGCAGCAGGGGATCTGTAACCCTACCCCCCCTGCCAGAAAGTCACATAGCCGACACATACACACAGTCCCCCCCAGGAGTGCTGGCAGGCTCCATTGAAATAACCAGTCCACCAGTGCGGAGCCTGTCATTCCGGGAGTTTAGAAGCATCATTTGCATCAGAACACTAAACCCGCCCCCCGCCACAGTCTGCGTCCCCGGTTTAAAATATTCCCGCGAAAACAGCAATACAGACAACGGTGTTCATTAACAAAATCGAAATGATTTTATTTTTTGGGAAGGGGAAGGGGGTGAAGGGGGTATGTAACTGGAGAGGATAGTCAAAATGAACTGGGTAAAGAAACCGGGGCAGGTTCAGCTTTTCTGTCCACAAACTGAAAAGTCACTGGTTGCCCTGCTCACTCAGGAACCTAGCTTTCAAAGCCTCCCGGATGCACAGGGCGTCCCGCTGGGATCTTCTAATGGCCCGGCTGTCTGGCTGGACGTAATCAGCAGCCAGGCTATTTGCCTCTAGCTCCCACCCCGCCATAAAGGTCTCCCCCTTGCTCTCACACAGATTGTGGAGCACACAGCAAGCTGCAATAACGATGGGGATATTGGTTTCACTGAGATCACAGCGAGTGAGTAAGCTTCTCCATCTCCCTTTGAGACGGCCAAAAGCACACTCCACCACCATTCTGCACTTGCTCAGCCGGTAGTTGAAGAGTTCTTTTTCTGTGTCCAGGGCGCCAGTATAGGGCTTCATGAGCCAGGGCATTAGCGGGTAGGCTGGGTCCCCGAGGATGACTGTAAGCATCTCCACATCCCCAAGAGTTATTTTGTGGTCTGGGAAGTAAATACCTTCCTGCAGCCGTCTAAACAGACCAGAGTTCCTGAACACGCGAGCGTCATGAACCTTGCCCGGCCATCCGACGTAGATGTTTGTAAACCGTCCCCGATGGTCCACCAGTGCTTGCAGCACCATTGAAAAGTAGCCCTTTCTATTGATGTACTGGCTGGCCTGGTGGTCCGGTCCCAGGATAGGGATGTGAGTCCCATCGATAGCCCCACCGCAGTTTGGGAATCCCATCGCGGCAAAGCCATCTATGATGACCTGCGCGTTTCCCAGGGTCACTACCTTTGGGAGCAGTACCTTCACGATTGCATTGGCTACTTGCATGACAACAACCCCCACGGTAGATTTGCCCACACCAAAGTGGTTCGCGACTGACCGGTAGCTGTCCGGCGTTGCAAGCTTCCAGAGGGCTATGGCCACTCGCTTCTGGACAGTGAGGGCTGCTCGCATGCGGGTGTCCTTGCGCTTCAGGGCAGGGGACAGCAACTCACAAAGTTCGAGGAAAGTCCCCTTCCGCATGCGAAAGTTTCGCAGCCACTGGGATTCATCCCAGACCTGAAGCACTATACGGTCCCACCATTCCGTGCTTGTTTCCCGGGCCCAGAATCGGCGTTCAACAAAATCCACATGCCCCATTGCCAACGTCATGTCCTGGGCGCTGGGGCTCGTGGTTTCTGACAGCTCTGTGCCACTCTCCGACTTCAGGCTCTCACGGCGGTGCCGTAGCCTCCTCGCCCGATTTCTCTGCATCTGCCTCAGGGAAAGGTGTATGATAAGCTGCGAGGTGTTGAGAACGGCCACAAGTGCAGCGATGGTCGCAGCGTGATCCATGCTCGCAGTGCTGTGGCGTCCGCGCTGTCACTGACCAGAAAAGTGCGCGAACTGATTTCCCGCCGGCGCTTTCATGGAGGGAGGGAGGGCGTTAGTGACAGACGGATGACGACAAATTTTTTTTACCCAGAAGGCATTGGCGGCTCGACCCAGAATTCCGATGGGCAGCGGGGACTGCGGGAACTGTGGGATAGCTGCCCACAGTGCACCGCTTCCAATATCGACGCTCGCCCCGTTAGTGTGGACTCACAAAGTCGAATTACTGTCCTTTGTGTGTCCTTAGTGTGGACACACACGTTCGACTTTGCAATATCGATTCCACATATTCGATTTAAGTAAAATCGAATTACCCTCGTAGTGTAGACATACCCTTAGAGTCTATTGAGATTAAGGGCTTTATGCAGTCGGAGCTCAGAACTATGATTTCACACCATGTGATTGATGGTAGAACTCCACTGCATTTTCTAAATAGGCAGATCAATAGAACAATATACTAAATGAGTAAGTTAATTTTATTAGGCAACACAGCATTGTTTGTATGAACCTTAAGCATACAAACAAAGCAGGTGTGGAAAATATAGTTCATTATATGACAATGACATAACAGCCATGTTGGATCACCATAAAGAATTGCAATGTATCTAGAATATCAATATAAGTGCTTTAGTAACTTTCCCTTCAGAAAGAATACAATATAGGCTTATTTCATTAAGCTACCCTATATTTGAATATGGATAGTCATATTCATTATATTTCATGTTCACAAGGCAAGAATTTTTGTTGGCGATAATTTAGTTTATTTTCTAAGCCTTCTATCATAAGGCATTTGATTCTAATATTTATAATTTAACAGCAATATCTGATAAATTCAGGGGAATTACTGCAGGAATATAAAAAGGTTGCACTAGTTAAATAGATGACATTTTTAGTAGAGAATTACCTGGCATTTCATTAAAAAGGGAGTTATAAATAATCACTCTAGTCAAGGTATATTTCAGCATGTTCTCATTTATATCTGTAGCTCCATCCATTCTGTTATGGAGTTTGTGTTTTCTCCTCACTATTTTATCTGTTGATTAGAATTTCACCTTTAGCCTTCATTATGTTTGTTAATGTCTCTCTCATTCAATTCACTCATCATAGCATTTTAGTATTATAATTTGCAACAGTCATCTGTCTTTTCCCCCTACTTAAATTTGGTTCTCTTAAAAAAAACCAAACCACACACATATAACACTCCTGTCCATGCTTTGGGCGAAAATTTGCTCTTTTATGTTCCACATCCATTGGCATCTGTGAAAGTTATACATGCATTTTATAGTTATACCTTATACTTCTTGTCTTTCATGTTCTCATGTCTACAGTGGCCTTTCATCAGTCCTTGTGTGGAACTGTTTAAGGAGGAAGATCACAAACTTCTCCATTACCAATCTTTACTCAGATTTTCTTTCTTTCTATTCTGCCTGCTGGTGTATCCTTCAGTCTTGTTTTCAAGACTTTGAATAATTTTCCTTTTCCTTCCTCTTAGGGTATGTCTACACTAAGACATTAGGTCAATTTTATAGAAGTTGATTTTTTTAGAAATCGATTTTATACAGTCGATTGTGTGTGTTCCCACTAAGCGCATTAAGTCAGCGGAGTGCGCCTGTGACGGGTTGGATCACAGAAACCCCCTTGGGAACTGCCACCCGATGTGCAAAGACTACCCCTGCTCCTGTTTTCCCTGCCAGCTCAGGACTCCAGCACCCTGTCTTGCTGAGCCAGACACTCCTGTCTGCTCCAACACAGACCTAGGGTCTGAATCACTTGTCCCAAAGCTGCAAGTTTACCTGAAAACAGCTCCCAGAAGTGTGCTTGTCTTTAGCACTCAGATGCCCAACTCCCAATGGGGTCTAAACCTAAATAAATCTGTTTTACCCTGCATAAAGCTTATGCAGGGCAAACTCAAATTGTTCGCCCTCTATAACACTGATAGAGAGATATGCACAGTTGTTTGCTCCCCCAGGTATTAATACATACTCTGAGTAAATTACTAAATAAAAAGTGATTTTATTAAATACAGACAGTAGGATTTAAGTGGTTCCAAGTAGTAACAGACAGAACAAAGTAAGTCACCAAGTAAAATAAAATAAAATGCGCAAATCTATGTCTAATTAAACTAAATACAGATAATCTCACCCTCAGAGATGCTTCAGTAAGTTTTTCTCAGACTGGACACCTTTCTTTCCCCTGGTACAGCTCTTGTTCCAGCTCAGGTGATAGCTAGGGGATTCTTCATGATGGCTCCTCTCCCCTCTTTGTTCTGTTCCACCCCTTTATATATCTTTTGCATAAGGCGGGAACCCTTTGTCCCTCTGGGTTTCCACCCTGCCTCACTGGAAAAGCACCAGGTTAAAGATGGATTCCAGTTCAGGTGACATGATCACATGTCACTGCAAGACTTCATTGCCCACTTGCCAGCACACACATATACAGGAAGACTCACAGGTAAACACAGCCATCTGCAGATAATGGTCCTTGTTAATGGGAGTCATCAAGATTCCAAACCATCATTAATGGCCCACACTTTACATAATTACAATAGGCCCTGAGAGTTACATTTTATATTTCTAGTTTTAGATACAAGAGTGGTGTATTTATACAAATCAGATGATCATACTCAGTAGATTATAAGCTTTGTAATGATACCTTACAAGAGACCTTTTGCATGAAGCATATCCCAGTTACGTTATATTCACTTATTACCATATTTTTCTAAAACTATCCCAGTTACATTATAGTCACTTAATATCATCATGTTTTTATAAAACCATATAGACTGCACAACGTCACAGCGCCCACAGCACCGAGGCTAGCGTCGACTTTCGGAGCGTTGCACTGTGGGTAGCTATCCCACAGTTCCCGCAGTTTCTGCCGCCCATTGGAATTCTGGGTTGAGCTCCCAATGCCTGATGGGGCAAAAACATTGTTGCGGGTGGTTTTGGGTACATGTCATCAGGCCCCCCTCCCTCCGTGAAAGCAACGGCAAACAATCGTTTCTCGCCTTTTTTCCTGGGTTACCCGTGCAGACAACATACCACGGCAAGCATGGAGCCCGCTCAGCTCATCGTCACCGTACGTCTCCTGGGTGCTGCTGGCAGACGCAGTACTGCATTGCTACACAGCAGCAGCTCCTTGCCTTCGCGGCAGTAGATGGTGCAGTACGACTGCTAGCCATAGTCGTCTCCTCCTGGGTGCTCTTGGCCGACCTCGGTGAGGTCTGCCAGGGGCTCCTGGACATAAATGGGAGTGACTCCAGGTCATTCTCTTCTTTAAGTTTCATCTCATGGAGATTCAGTCCTGCCTGGAATATCATGCGAGCTGGAGGCTTCTGCCTCAGGCTGCTCTCCCAGCCAGCAGCACCGCGCGGTCGCACCTACCCCAGCATACCCCTTACTTCCATGGCTCATGAAGTCTGGACAGTAGTAAGGAGCAGTTCAACTATAGGCTAAGCAAGTGCAGAATGTTGGTAGAATGTGCCTTTGGATGTTTAAAAGCTCGCTGGCACTGTTTGCTGACTAGGCTGTTTGCGATTAGATTAGAAGAGCACAGCAAGGTGCACTGCGCATCACAGAGGCTTTGAAAACCAGTTTCATGATTGGCCAGGCTTCAGTGTGACAGTTGTGTGTGTTTCTCCTTGATGCAAACCCACCCCCATTGTTGATTTTAATTCCCTGTAAGCAATGTCGTCAGTTGTCCCTCCCTCCAAGAGAGCAATGGCAGACAATCGTTTCGCGCCTTTTTTCCGCAAAGACACCATACCACAGCAAGCGTGCAGCCTGCTCAGCTCAGCCGCCACCGTTGTGTCCTAAGTGCTGCTGGCAGCAGACGGTGCAGTAGGGCTGCAAACCATCGTCATCAAACGACCGCTTCTGCTGCCACTCTGCTCTCCTGTTCTCCTGCAGACGCCATACCACAGCAAGCATGGAGCCTGCTCAGATCACCGCAGCAGTTATGAGCACTGTAAACATCACACGCAGTATATGCGGCACCAGAAACTTCAAAAGCAGGCAAGGAGGTGACGGCAGCGCGGTGATGAGAGTGATGAGGACATGGACACAGAATTCTCTCAAAGCACTGGCCCTGGCAATTTAGACATCATGGTGGTAATGGGGCAGGTTCATGCCATGGAATGCCGATTCTGGGCCCGGTAAACAAGCACAGACTGGTGGGACCGTATAGTGTTGCGGATCTAGGATGATTCCCAGTGGCTACAAAACTTTCGCATGCATAAGGGCACTTTCATGGAACTGTGACTTGCTTTCCCCTGCCCTGAAGCGCAAGAATACCAAGATGAGAGCAGCCGTCACAGTTCACAAGCGAGTGGCGATAGCCTTGCGGAAGCTTGCAATGCCAGACGTCAGTCGGGAATCAATTTGGAGAGGAAAAATCTACTGTGGGGGCTGCTGTGATCCAAGTAGCCAACACTATCACCTGCTGCTATCAAGGGTAGTGACTCTGGGAAATATGCAGGTCATAGTGGATGGCTTTTCTGCAATGGGGTTCCCTAACTGTGGTGGGGCGATAGACGGAACGCATACCCCTATCTTGGGACCGGAGCACCAAGGCAGCCAGTACATAAACCGAAAGGGGTACTTTTCAATGGTGCTGCAAGCCCTGGTGGATCACAAGGGACATTTCACCAACATCAACATGGGATGGCCGGGAAAGGTACATGACGCTCGCATCTTTAGGAACTCTGGTCTGTGTGAATGGCTGTAGCAAGGGACTTACTTTCCAGACCAGAAAATAACCATTGGGGATGTTGAAATGCCTATAGTTATCCTTGGGGACCCAGCCTACCCCTTAATGCCATGGCTCATGAAGCCATACACAGGCACCCTGGACAGTAGTCAGGAGCTGTTCAACTATAGGCTGAGGAAGTGCCGAATGGTGGTAGAATGTGCATTTGGAAGTTTAAAAGCGCGCTGGCGCAGTTTACTGACTCAGTTAGACCTCAGCGAAACCAATATTCCCATCGTTATTACTGCTTGCTGTGTGCTCCACAATATCTGTGAGAGTAAGGGGGAGACATTTACGGCGGGGTGGGAGGTTGAGGCAAATCGCCTGGCCACTGATTATGCGCAGCCAGACACCAGGGCAGTTAGAAGAGCACAGCAGGGCGCGCTGCGCATCAGAGAAGCTTTGAAAACCAGTTTCATGACTGGCTAGGCTACGGTGTGAAAGTTCTGTTTGTTTCTCCTTGATGAAAATCCGCCCCCTTGATTCACTCTACTTCCCTGTAAGCATATCACCCTCCCCTCCCCCCTTTGATCACCGCTTGCAGAGGCAATAAAGTCATTGTTGTTTCAAATTCATGCATTCTTTATTAATTCATCACACAAAGGGGGGATAACTGCCAAGGTAGCCCGGGAGGGGTGGGCGAGGGGAGGAGGGAAGCACAAGGCCACATTGCACTTCAGAACTTATTGAATGCCAGCTTTCTGTTGCTTGGGCAGTCCTCTGGGGTGGTTGGGTGCCCGGAGGCCCCCCCACCGCATTCTTGGGCATCTGGGTGAAGAAGCTATGGAACTTGGGGAGGTGGGTGGTTGGTTACACAGGGGCTGCAGCGGCGGTCTATGCTTCTGCTGCCTTTCCTGCAGCTCAACCATATGCCGGAGCATATCAGTTTGATCCTCCAGTAGCCTCAGCATTGCTTCCTGCCTCCTCTCATCACACTGACCCCACCTATCATCTTTATCCCGCCACCAATCTTCTTGCTCCCGCTACCTGTCCTCGCGTTCATTTTGTGCTTTCCTGCACTCTGACATTGTCTGCCTCCACACATTCTGCTGGGCTCTTTCAGTGAGGGAGGACTGCATGAGCTCAGAGAACATTTCATCATGAGTGCGGTTTTTTTCACCTTCTAATCTTCGCTAGCCTCTGGGATGGAGATAAGGGGAGTGTTGAAACATTTGCAGCTGCGGGAGGGAAAAAAAGGGAGAGTAGTATTGTAATAGTCCGGTGCGGGGGCCGTGCCCTCTCAGGGGCTGTCGGGAGCCAGGCCGCCTCACTACGCGGTCCAAATTGGTCCTCGGGTTCTAAAGATCTCGGGGTTCCGCCCCTCAGGCAGGGGCTAAACAAAAGGCACATGGCCTCTGCAAGGAGCTACAGCCCTCCGTCAGGGCTGGGCAGCAACCCCGTTCTGGGCCCCGGTTCTTGCAGCCGGAGCTGGGCAATTACAAAGTCAAATAAGCCCACACGCTAGCTCAGGGCGGAGCAACACACAAGGGTCCAGGGGGGCTCAGAACCTTCCGGCAGGCTGAGCCTCAGTAAAGCCCATAGCTAAGGCCCGGCCCTCACTTAGGGTGGGGCAGCAAGCAATAGTTCAGGGGGCTCAGGTCCATGTAGCCGGAACTGGGCACTAACAAAATCAGGAAGCCCAGGCCATTAGTCAGGGCGGGGCAATAAACAATAGTTCAGGGGGGCTCAGAACCTTGTAGCAGGAGCTGAGCACTAACAAAGTCAGGAAGCCCAGGCCCTTAGTCAGGGCGGGGCAATAAACAATAGTTCAGGGGTACGATGCCGGAGCGCTGGCTGGAGAGGGAGGCTGCCACCCGTAAGTGGGGTTGCAGGGGGGACACAGGCCCACCCACTCCACTGTGTCCCAGCCCGGGGCCCTAAGAGCGGCAGTCAGTCTGCTGCTGTGTCGGTGGGGTCCTGACCGCAACACACCGACATTGGCTCTTCCTCTGCTGTATCCAGACTGGGGTCAGCTACCCCCGGGCTACTTTCCATCTCCCCCTCCATGGGTACCTGCTCATCGCTGGGCTCGGCAGCGGGGTCCCACACCATGGGCTCCTCGGCTTGTTGAGGACTGTCTAGGTCGGGCCGTTCCTCCGGTCTCGGGTCAGGGGGACGCTCGGGCCACTCCTCGGGGTACCACGCTCAGGGCAGGCTCGGCCAATCCACCTCGGGGTACCTGGCTCGAGGGAGGCTCGGGCGGTCCACGTCAGGATACCTGGCTCTGGGGAGGCTCGGTCCGTCGGCGTCGGGGTACCTGGTTCTGGGGAGCCTCGGTCCGTCGGCGTCGGGGTACCTGGCTCTGGGGAGGCTCGGTCCGTCGGCGTCGGGGTACCTGGCTCTGGGAAGGCTCGGTCCGTCGGCGTCAGGGTACCTGGCTTGGGGCAGGCTCGGTCTAGCAGGAGCTCAAGCAGGAGCGTCTGTCCTCTCCGACCGCTGGGCTCCAACTGAGTGCTGGGGCCTGGCTTCTATACTTCCTGTCTCTCTAGATCACCCAAACAAATTGGGGGTCATCAGTCCTTGTTAAAAGCTTCCTTGTTAGAAATCCAGTCCAGAGATGAAGACAAAATGGAGATGTTTCAGGTATCTTTTGCATCTTCTGCCGTGTGCATGGAATTTTACTATCACAAACAAAACCCACAGCCCCTGCTTGTGGAAAGTTACAGGCCCAAGATGTAGTCCAAGGTCACATGAGCATATCACATGTCCTTACATGGTTTGTTAAGTCACAGGAGGTGGCCACTGGCCCCTTGCTCTTTGAGGCATCCTCATGAAGAGCTATCTAGACAGAATGAGTTTCTTCAATGTCCCATTGTGAGAGCTGAGTGTTCTTGATGGGCCATCAACACACATCTGTTTAGCCTTGATGTAAATTCTGTCTGGGGGCTGTCACCCAGGAATACACCACATGTGTAAGATACAAGTGCATAGACAATATTCATAACTTCAGATACAAAGATGATACATGGATTTAACCAGGATAATCATACTTAGCAAATCATAACTTTTCCATCAACACCTTACGATACACTTTGTATATGATTTATGGAAATTGGGTAACAATGGTAACAACAGCGATATAAATGGTCACTTTTCTTATATACAGCATCACAGCTTCTGCACAAGTGCCTTATTTACTGATAGACCTGACTCTATACTTAGCAAAAGTCCCATCAAATATAATGGAAGTGTTTTTTGAGAGGACTTCAGAGTTGATGCCTCATTTAATTTTTTTTTGTGTGGGAAGATGCAATCTCTGCTGTAATTATGAGGTCCATTAGGTCCCCCTTGAAGTGTCCTTTTTTCAACGGATGTTCGATTGGCTGCACTAGAAATCAAAAGGAGCCATTTTAGGCCAGATGGCCTTTCCTAACATTTCAAGCCATCTTTTCACTTACTTCAGTGGGCATTGGGTCAGGTCCAAGAATAAGACCAACTTATTCAGGTGATCAGGAACAGTCAACATGGATTCACCAAGGGCAAGTCATGCCTCACCAACCTGATTGCCTTCTATGATGATATAACTGGCTCTGTGGATATGGGGAAAGCGGTGGATGTGATATATCTTGACTTTAGCAAAGCTTTTGATACGGTCTCCCACAGTATTCTTGCCAGCAAGTTAAAAAAGTATGGATTGCATGAACTGACTAGGGTAGCGATCAACAGCTCGATGTCTAGTTGGCAGCCGGTACCAAGCGGAGTGCCCCAGGGGTTGGTCCTGGGGCCGGTTTTGTTCAACAACTTTATCAATGATCTGGATGATGGGATTAATTGCACTCTCAGCAAGTTCACAGATGACACTAAACTGGGGGGAGAGGTAGATATGCTGGAGGGTAGGGATAGGGTCCAAAGCGATCTAGACAAATTGAAGGATTGGGCCAAAAGTAATTTGATGAAGTTCAACGAGGACAAGTGCAGAGTCCTGCACTTAGGACAGAAGAATCACATGCACCGCCACAGGCTGGGGACCAACTGGCTAGGCAGCAGTTCTGCAGAAAAGGACCTGGGGGTTACAGTGGATGAGAAGCTGGATATGAGTCAGCAGTGTGCCCTTGTTGCCAAGAAGGCCAATGGCATATTGGGCTGTATTAGTAGGAGCATTGCCAGCAGATCGAGGGAAGTGATTATTCCCCTCTATTTGGCACTGGTGAGGCCACACCTGGAGTATTGCATCCACTACAGAAGGGATGTGGACAAATTGGAGAGAGTCCAGTGGAGAGCAACAAAAATGATTAGGAGTCTGGGGCACATAAGTTACGAGGCGATGCTGAGGGAACTGGGGTTATTTTGTCTGAAGAAGAGAAGGGTGAGGGGGGATTTGAAAGCAGCCTTCAACTATCTGAAGGGGGGTTCCAAAGAGGATGGAGCTAGGCTGTTCTCAGTGGCGGCAGATGACAGAACAAGGAGCAGTGGTCTCAAGTTGCAGTGCAGGAGGTCTAGGTTGGATATTAGGAAACATTATTTCACTAGGAGGATGGTGAAGCACTGGAATGGGTTACCTAGGGAGATGGTGGAATCTCGATCCTTAGAGGTTTTTAAGGCCTGGCTTGACAAAGCCCTGGCTGGGATGATTTAGTTGGCGTTGGTCCTGCTTTGAGCAGGGGACTGGACTAGATGACCTCCTGAGGTCTCTTCCAACCCTAATCTTCAATAATTCTATGAACTCCCTGAAACTTTCTTTGTAATTTAGCTTTTTCAAACATAATAGTATTTTATATTGCTTAATGCTACAGCGGCTTGCTGACTCCTTAATTTCCCCTCCCCCCCCACAAAATTTTAAATGTTTTAGTTTGAAGCATTTAGATTTCATTTAGGCCACAGTGTAACAGAGAAACCTTTTATCTAAGTTTAATTAGCTTAACTGCACCAAAATAATTGTGAAACATATTTGTGGTCACTTGTAAAATATTATTTTGTTGGACCTCTGACAGATCCGCTTGTCAAGGTTTGAACTCAGAGATCCTAAATTAAGAATCATAATTTAATTATGGTAGTTACACATGTTAATAGAACTATTTTCAGGAGATTATATTATGTCATTAATGACACTTACCACATGTTGTATGGGCGGGGGGAAAGGCTTGTGATAAAGCAACATAAGGCAAGATTTCAGGCTGAAAAATTTACACTGGATCTTACAATGATATAAACTTCAACTGGATCACCACATCTGTAACTAACTCAGCTCAGATTCTGCTATCCTCGCTCACACAGATATTTAGCAAGTACTTCCTTTCAAATCAGTAATATTATTGCAGAGGAAGGAACTATTCAACATAGATAAGTGGGGAAGAATCTGGCCCTAAGAGAGTTCCGACTATTAATTATTGTGAAAAATACAGTTAATATTCCATATAATATGAAGAAACAAGAACATGGATTATACCAGCAAGAAAAATCCCAATTATTTCTTTAAAAGGAAACTAATATTTGTATGAAAAATATTGTGTGTACTGCACTTACTCCAGAACTATAGCTTTCCATTTAAAGTATTGGGAACTAGATGATCAAGGGGCAGGATTTATAAACAGGCCTTCTTTTTTGCAACAAATATTTTGCATGTGCAAAGCTACACTCTCAATTATTTTCTTGCACATCTTATGTCATTTACATATGTGATCAATTGACTTAGACATTTAACTGACATATTGTGCACACAAATAAATGCATAATTTTGCAAAGCTATCAATGCAAAAAAAAAAAAAA
>NW_020664446.1:29953906-29997927 GCF_002925995.2 Terrapene triunguis
AAAAAAAAAAAAAAAAAGGCATTGAGTACTTCAGCTTTTTCCACATCTATCACTATGTTGCCTTCCCCATTCAGTAAGGGGCCCACACTTTCCCTGACCTCCTCCTTGTTGCTAACATACCAGTAGAAACCCTTCTTGTTACCCTTCACATCCCTTGCTAGCTGCAACTCCAATTGTGCCTTGGTTTTCCTGATTTCACCCTGCATGCTCTAGCAATATTTTTATACTCCTCCCTAGTCATCTGTCCAAATGTCCACTTCTTGTAAGCTTTCTTTTTGAGTTTAAGCTCACCAAAGGTTTCACTGTTAAGCCAAGCTGGTTGCTTGCCATATTTTCTATTCTTTCTGCACTTCGGAATGGTTTGTTCCTGCACCCTCAATAAGGCTTCTTTAAAATACAGCCCGCTCTTCTGGACTCCTTGCCCCCTCATATTAGCTTCCCAGGGGATCCTGCCCATCAGTTCCCTAAGGGAGTCAAAGTCTGCTTTTCTGAAGTCCAGGGTCTGTATTTTGCTACTCTCCTTTCTTCCTTTTGTCAGGATGCTGAACTCAACCATCTCATGGTCACTGCTGCCTAGGTTGCCACCCACTTCTACCTCCCCTACCAATTCTTCCCTTTTTGTAAGCAGTAGGTCAAGAGAAGCACAGCCCCTAGTCAGTTCCTCCAGCACTTGTAACAGGAAGTTGTCCCCAACACTCTCCAAAAACTTCCTGGATTGTCTGTGCATTGCTGTATTGCTCTCCCAGCAAATGTCAGGGTGATTGAAGTACCCCATTAGAACCAGGTCCTGTGATCTGGAAACTTCAGTTAGTTGTCCGAAGAAAGCCTCATCTACCTCATCCTTCTGATCCGGTGGTCTATAGCACACGCCCACCACGACATCACCCTTGTTGCTCTCGCCTCTAAACTTAACCCAAAGACTCCCCACAGGCTTTTCTCCAGTTTCAAACTGGAGCTCTGAGCAGTCATACCGCTCTCTTATATACAATGCAATGCCTCCACCTTTCCTCCCATACCTGTCCTTCCTGAACAGTTTATATCCATCCATGACAGTTCTCCAGTCATGTGAACTGCCCCACCAGTTTCTGTTATTCCAATCACGTCGTAGTTCCTAGACTGTGCCAGGACTTCCAGTTCTTCCTGCTTGTTTCCCAGGCTTCTTATGTTCGTGTACATGCACCCAAGATATCTAACCAATTGCCCTACTTTCTCAGTAGGGATCAGGAGGCTCTTATTTCCCCTCCATCCCATCCCCACTATTTTCCTGTGGTATGCTCTCTCCTTCCATCATCTATGATCTTTCAGTCTCTCTTCACCCCCGTTACTCTCATTTTCCACATCCCTATTTATCAGCCCCTCCTTATTTAAGGTCAGATTTGCAAAGGTATTTAGGTGCCTAAAGGTGCAGAATGGTGCCTACCAATATTCACAAAAGCACCTAACCTGCTTAACTTTCAGTATGTATGCAGTGTAGTTGTAGCCTTGTCGGTCCCAGGATATTAGAGAGTCAAGATGGGTGAGGTAATATCTTTTACTGGACCAACCTCAATGTAGAATTGCTATTATTTGTGGTAGAGGTCCAGAAAACTTAAGGCTAGTTTCCATCTGGCCTCTGTGAGGACATGCAAGGGAAGGAGAGGGTGCAAAGAGACTCTTCCCCTGCCGTTGTGCCCCCAACACAGCAGCAGGTGCAATGGGACTCCTTGTGTTAAAGCATTCAAGGATTCTACAGGCTTAGTACCACTGTTGGTGTTAGACTTTCTACACGGGGTTGGGAGGAGCTGTGGATATGGAGTTCATCTAGTTGAAGATGACAACAGATGGTATATCAGCATCTCTGCAAACCCAAGAGCCATCTGGAACAATAGCTCCAAGAACTCCTGATGGGTTGGGTGGTTCCAAACAGCTCCTACACATGGCTGTTTAATGTCACAATGTAGCATGATTTTCTCTCATTTTCATTCACTTCTGGTTTCCCACTCCCCCCCCCCCCCCCAATTTCTGTACAGCAGGAGGAAACTAGGACTCTTAATATGTAATTGAAAAAGTTAGCTAGGCCATTCTTAGCCTATTTACGCTTTAACTTTTACCTTGTAGGTCTCCCTATGAACTCCTGCCCCCTGCATGAAAGATATTGTCAACTTTAAAAGAAAGCCATATTTCAATTTTTTGCCTTTCTTTAAAAAACAAAACAGAATGGATAATTTATAATGTTGGGACACAGCCTTTGAATAAATATAACCATTTCTGAGTAAGGACAGTCAAAATCAGAAGTATATCATCCACTTTTGCTTTAATGCTAAAAAGTGTATACGTAACCTGATAAGATCCTTCCATAAAGAACTCTTACTATCAACTGCAGATGATCTTGCCTGGTAGTACAGGTCTCCACAAAGAGTAATATTCTGCATTTTATCTACGCCTCATTTCATTACATGTATCAGATTGCCTTCATTTGACCCTATCATATAATCTGCCTCTTCTAATCCAACTCACAGGCTTTTGCTAACTTGAAAATCCCAGTTGATTTTAACAGTAGTTTTGTTTAATCTCTTTGGAACCCAGAGAAATCATACAAAGGGTAATAAAGCTTAGAGAATAATTTATGATCATATTTCTATGCTCTGTCTTTTTCACCAGTCTTTTTGTAACAATTTCAGCAAAACATAAGAAATGCGGTTACAAAAATTGTTTTGTAACTCAGTCTCCTAGAAAATATGTTGAGTAATTAAAGGAGGAGGATAGCTACATGCTACCCAGATAAATTAGAAAATGACTATGTTGTTCCTGCTTTACGAATTAGAGTTTCAATACTTAAATGTTAAGTTTCCCTATGAAATGTTTTTTATAATCATAACCAGTATAAACCTATCAATTATTAAACCTACAATTTATTTAAGCCATGCTTCCACTGAACACCTTACTAGCCTGGTCTTGTAACTAAGTGGTCAGCAGTACATAGTTCTTATTGTGCTTATATCTCAGTGGGTCAGAAGCAATGAGTAGACAAATCTTGACGGCAAAGTGAATGGGAAGATAGGCATATCCACCAGTGCCACATCCTCACTAAGCATTGAACCCTTTTATTTAGAGAGCAAAACAGCTTGTGTAGAGGAGGAATTTGAATATGCTATAAAGTCACAATGGAAATATTTGTTGCTGTCCACACATTAGCAGACAGTGTTAAAGTTGATCCTTCTTATTTGCTTTAAATGGGTTAGTAGAGTACATTAGAAAATATAGTTAGTGAGCCTTTTGAGTGACAAGCTGTAGAAGCCTTCATATTTACAGCTAAAACCGCATCCAGTTCTTAAGTCATAAGTTCAAAACTAAGTATACGTTTTCATGGTCTCTCATATTACCATTACTATCATGGACTAAATTAGACTGCAGCAAGTTCAGAGCTTCAGCTATCTGGGTGTATAAGTAAACTTTCCTCCAAGTTAATTACCGAGTGTACCGATTGTAAATGCATTGGTTGGGAGCCTGAGCAAAGGATCCCTGTTTTGAATTTAATATGGATGCTGTTTTATAGTGAAAAGAAAAATTTTTTTTAAAGACCTTAAAATCCAGGACATTATGCCAGTGTTTGCTTACCTAACCCTGGGACTGTATTTGGCACTGAGGGATGGACTGACAAATTTGCCTAATTTCAAACCCACTTTAACAACATGCCTAAGAATTTCAGTGTTATTTGATTCACATGCCACATGGGAAAGGCTGGGAGAAAAAAAGCCACAAAATGCTGGGTCACCTTTCCTGCCACTATTCCCCAGTTCTCTCCTACTGGTGGCAGTGGGATTTGCATGTGGGGGGAGGAAAAGTCAACTCTACCCCTGGTGTAAAGGGTGAAGGCATGGTTGGGTAGATACAGCATTTCTATAAACACAGAGCTTCCTACTCTCATCCCCTTCCCCTGCCCCCGCATAGTACTGTTGTAGGATTTTGTGATATGAAGTGTGGCCACACAACTGAGCTATGGATGGACTCTGCACTGGAACTTCAAAAGATCTGCAAAACCTTACTCATGAGGTTTGCTATCCCTAGCTGTGTTAGCAAGCAGAGTTTTATATGTATATATACGCACACACACAGGCTGTCAAGTGATTTAAAAAGTTAATCGTGATTAATCACACTGTTAAACAATAATAGAATACCATTAATTTAAATATTTTTGGATGTTGTCTACATTTTCAAATATATTGATTTCAATTACAACCCTGAATACAAAGTTTACATTGGTCACTTTATATTTATTTTTGATTACAAATATTTACACTGTGGAAAAAAAAAGTGGAAACTTTTTAAAAGGCTCAACTTAAATGTATACCTCAATTTAAAAAAAAAAAAATTGTAAGAGAACCAAAAAAGAGCCACCATGGTTAAACAAAATAAAAGAAGCAGTGAGAGGCAAAAAGGCATTCTTTTTAAAGGGGAAGATAAATCCTAATGAGGAAAAGAGCATAAACTCTGGCAAATGAAGTGTAAAAATATAATTAGAAAAACCAAAAAAGAATTTGAAGAACAGCTAGCCAAAGACTCCAAAAGTAATAGCAAACATTTTTTAAAAATACATCAGAAGCAGAAAGCCTGCTAAACAACCAGTGGACCCACTGGATGATCGAGATGCTAAAGGAGCACTCAAAGATAAGGCCATTGTGGAGAAACTAAATGAATTCTTTGCATTGGTCTGCACTGTTGAGAATGTGAGGGAGATTCCCAAACCTGAGCCATTCTTTCTGGGTGACAGATCTGAGGAACTGTCCCAAATTGAGGTGTCATTAGAGGAGGTTTTGGAACAAATTGATAAACTAAACAGTAAAAAGTCTACCATCAGGTCCTGGATTCACCCAAGAGTTCTGAAGGAACTCAAATGTGAAATTGCAAGACTACTAACTGTCATCTGTAACCTATGATTTAAATCAGCTTCTGTACCAAATGACTAGCTAATGTGATGCCTGTAGTTGCCAGGTGACCCTGGCAACTACAGGCCAATAAGCCTCACTTCAGTACCGGGCAAACTGATTGAAACTAACGTAAAGAACAAAATTGTCAGACACATAGATGAACATAATTTGTTGTGAAATCGTCAACATGTTTTTTGTAAAGGGAAATCATGCCTCACCAATCTACTAGAATTCTTTGAGGGGGTCAAGAAGCATGTGGACAAAGGAGATCCAGTGTATATAGTGTATTTAGATTTTCAGAAAGCCTTTGACAAGGTCCCTCATCAAAGGCTCTTAAGCAAAATAAGTAGTCATGGGATAAGAGGGAAGGTTCTCTCATTGATTGGTAACTGGTTAAAAGATAGGAAACAGACCATTTATTCATACCCTTTGTTTTCAGAATGGAGAGAAGTAAATAGTGGTGTCCCCCAGGGATCTGTACTGGGCCCAACAATCTGGAAAAAGGGGTAAACAGTGAGGTGGCAAAATTTGCAGATGATACAAAACTACTCAAGATAGTTACGTCCCAGGCAGACTGCAAAGAGCTACAAAAGGATCTCACAAAACTGGGTGACTGGGCAATAAAAGGGCAGATGAAATTTAATGTTGATAAATGCAAAGTAATGTACATTGGAAAAAATAATCCTAACTATACATATACAATGATGGGGTCTAAATTAGCTGTTACCACTCAAGAAAGATCTTGGAGTCATTGTGGATAGTTCTCTGAAATCATCCACTCAATGTGCAGTGGCAGTTAAAAAAGCGAACAGAATGTTGGGAATCATCAAGAAAGGGATAGATATTAAGACAGAAAATATCATATTGCCTCTATATAAATCCATGGTATGCCCACACCTTGAATACTGCATGCAGATGTGGTTGCCCCATCTCAAAAAAGATATATTGCAATTGAAAAAGGTTCAGAAAAGGGCAACAAAAGTGATTAGGGGTATAGAACGGCTTCCTTGTGAGGAGAGATTAATAAGACTAGGACTTTTCAGCTTGGAAAGGAGGAGACTAAGGGGGGATATGATATAGAGGTATATAAAATCATGAGTGGTATGGAGAAAGTGAGTAAGGAAAAGTTATTTACTTGTTCCCATAATATGGGAACTAGGGGCCACCAAATGAAATTATTAGGTAGCAGGTTTAAAACAAACACAAGAAAGTACAGTATTTTTTCACACAACGCACTGTCAACCTCTGGAACTTCTGGTCAGAGGGTGTTGTGAAGGCCAATACTATAACGGGGTTCAAAAGGGAGCTAGATAGATTCATGGAAGATAGCCATTGATGGACCTATTAGCCAGGATGGGGAGGAATGGTGTCCCTAGCCTCTGTTTGCCAGAAGCTGGGATTGGGTGACAGGGCACGGATCACTTGATGATAACCTGTCTGACAGTGGCCAGTGGCAGGTGCCCCAAAAGGAATGAACAGAGGACAGGATACTGGGCTTGACAGACCTTTGGTCTGACCCAGTATGGCCATTCTTATGTTCTTAAGTATTTTTCAATTCACCTAACACAAGTACTGTAGTGCAATCTCTATCATGAAAGTTGATCTTACAAATGTAGTATTATGTACAATAATAACTGCATTCAAAAATAAAACGTAAAATTTCAGGGCCTACAAGTCCACTCAGTCCTACTTCTTGTTCAGCCAATCACTCAAACAAGTTTGTTCACATTTGCAGAAGATAACGCTGCCCGCTTCTTGTTCACAATGTCACCTGAAAGCAAGAACAGGTATTCTCATGGCACTGTTGTAGCCGGCGTCGCAAGATATTTATGTGCCGGATGCACTAAACATTCATATGTCCTTTCATGCTTCAACCACCATTCTAAAGGACATGCGTCCATGCGGATGACGGGTCTGCTCGATAATAATCCAAAGCAGTGCGGACCGGCGCATGTTCATTTTCATCATCTGAGTCATATGCCATCAGCAGAAGTTGATTTTCTTTTTTGGTGGTTCTGGTTCTATAGTTTCTGCATTGGAGTGTTGCTCTTTTAAGACTTCTGAAAGAATGCTCCACACCTCGTCCCCCTCAGAGTTTGGAAGGCACTTCAGATTCTTAAATCTTGGGTCGAGTGCTGTAGCTATCTTTAGAAATCTCATATTGGTATCTTCTTTGCGTTTTGTCAAATCTGCAGCGAAAGTATTCTTAAAATGAACATGTGCTGAGTCATCATCCCAGACTGCTATAACATGAAATATATGGCAGAATGCGGGTAAAATAGAGCCAGAGACATACAATTTCTCCCCCAAGGAGTTCAATCACAAATTTAATGAACACATTTTTTAAACGAGAGTTCATCAGCATGGAAGCATGTCCTCTGGACTGGTGGCCGAAGCATGAAGGGGCATACGAGGTACGTAGATACATTGTAATGCCGGCTAAAAAAGTCCCTTGTGAATGCCTGTTCTCACTTTCTGATGATATTGTAAATAAGAAGTGGGCAGCATTATCTCCCGTAAATGTAAACAAAGTTGTTTGTCTTAGCAATTGGCTGAATGAGAAGTAGGACTGAGTGGACTTGTAGGCGCCGAAGTTTTGCATTGTTTTGTTTTTGAGTGCAGTTATGTAACAAAAATAATCTGCATTTGTAAATTGCACTGTCACGATAAACAGATTGCACTACAGTACTTGTATGAAGTGAATTGAAAAATACTATTCCTTTTATAAATATTTGCACTGTAAAAATTATAATCAAAAATATAAAGTGAGCAGTGTACACTTTGTATTCTGTGTTGTAATTGAAATCAATATATTTGAAAATGTAGAAAAACATCCAAAAATATTTAATACATTTCAACTGGTATTCTAGTGTTTAACAGTGCGATTAAAACTGTGATTATTGCAATTAATTTTTTTAATCACGATTAATTTTTCGGAGTTAATCCCGTGAGTTAACTGTGATTAATCAACAACCCTTGAATATAAAAATAGATGTACTGCAAATTAAGACACCAAAATGAAAGTGGCACAGAAATCATTATATATAGGCACACATATAAATGTATGTATATAATTATATAGATACAAGTAGATTCACACAGTAGCCAGTTGTACCTCCCAATTAATGACATTTACAGTATTTCCCTACTCTCAGTTTATTGATGCTGTATTGCTATTAAATAGTACATGTGAAAAAGGAACATAACTATAATCAGTGACTGAGTGTAGATAACTATAGCTGGGATTTGGAATTGATCATAAACACATTTGATTTATATTGATGACAGTATTAGAGACTTTCAGAATCCCATAGATTTTCCTGCGTCTCCCATTTATTTTCAGTGAGAAAACCTGTGAGATCTGACAACTGTCTGCAAGCTTTCCTGTAATCAGATGTGCGTGACCATCTCATAACAAATCTCAAAACCTGGTCAAACTAGACTTTTCTTCCTCACAACAGGCCTTACATGTCTACCTACATTTTGTCATCTGCAAATAGCACCCCACTTCTCCAGTAATGCCAATGGGACCAGGTGAAGTATTCCGATTACTTGGATGCAGACTAGGGGAATGAGCAGATAGCCTGCTCACTCGACTGGGAAAGTATGGTGTACTTTGCTGGCTTTTATACTTAAAAACAGCAAATAGAGAAGCAGCTTAGAGAACGGCCTTAGTGGTGGAGGATACCACTAGCCATTCTCTGAAGAAATCAAAAGCTTTATGGTAAATAAGTGAAAAGTATTAAAAAAGGTCAGTTAGCATCAAATATTGAAATAGAACTCAGCCCTCATGGATCCCAATCCTGTGTTCAATCCAGATATAAAAGATCATGTGACTCTTTGGGGGGGGGTTGTCTTCCTCCTTCTGCAGGCTCTTCTTAAGTATGAATTTTCATGTTAAAATGGCTTTTTCACAAGCTTCCAGATAGATATTTTGCACTAAATGTTGAACATTTTACAAAATTTGAGCCATTTTAGAAAATTTTGAAAAGTTTCATGAGTTTAAAAGTCAAATTTCACTGAAAAAATAAACAATGAATATTTTGCACAACTGTTAAGTTAAAAACTGCCTTTTCCAACTTTTACCAGTTCATACTATAGTTTTGTAGCTAGGGACATTATGTGAAAATTCACTGACATCAGGGCTAAATTTGAATGCAATCAGGCCAACAGGACTCCATATTTTTTTTCTAATATTCCATTAGCACAGAAACCGAGTGTCCCTAAGGTTAATGTTGTCAGAACCTTTTAAAGGATTTCTAATCTGACAATCAACCTACCCTCCGTTATTATCCTTAACACATGGTAGATGTAACTGTCAGAACCACTGATAGAAGCCTAGGGGGTTAGAATGAGATAATTACATGGCATACATGCATCTTTGTAATAAGGAAAATATGCCTGAGGTTGCAAATAAATGGAAACCTTCTGCACTGACAGGAAGATGGTGACCTAATAGGTCTTTTCCATCTCTAATTTCTATAAGTGTATGAAAAAGCTATTTTTCCATAATAGAGAATATATCTTTGATAATGCCAGTTACAATGAAACTCAAGATACCTTTTATACTGAAGCAGAAGAACTGCTTATCAGTGCAGTTTCTATTGCATTTAAAATTCAAACTGTACCTACTGCATTTTTCTTTTTACAATAGCTGTAAGATGATGGTACTAGGTCAATGTATGACTAGATCCAGTCAGAGTTACTGATTTCTTTCTTCTTAAATTATTCTTATTCCCAGGACTTTTTATTGTGCCAGCTGAGAGAAGAAGGGTGATCCTGTGAGTAAGGCTTGGGATATAGGAGACCAGATTTCAGTTCCTAGTTTGCCACAAACTGAGAGACCTTGGGGAAATGTTTTCATCTCTGACTCAGTTCCCCATCAGTAAGTAGGGATAACATACCTTCTGCACCTGACAGGTGGGCTATGAACACCAATTATCTTCAGAAATTTCATTTGGACAAAATTTAAATAATGGAGACAAATTTGGGGTGTTTACAGAGGGATGGCACAAAGCTTATGCATTGTTTCACCCCATGTCATGGTTACAGGATGAGCCACACCTAAGACGAGACCTCTTGCTCTTCATGAGTACATCTGACTTCTTGTACCTCAGTCTGGGTAGAACCACAGGGATGCTGGGTGGCAGCACCCCATTTCCTAACCTCGTTAATGTGACCAGCCCAACTGGGTTTGGTACCGGTCAGAATTTCCTTTTGGGAACCTGCAACAGTAACTGAAATGACACAGCAACAGCATCTTTAAAAAAATCCCCTTATTTATTCTTTTACTTAGAGGTATGTAGCACACAGAGCAAAGGGTTAATTCAACACAGCCATACCCACCTAAATTTTAACCTTTCCTTGCAAGCATTTGTAAGCTCCCCTCAGCCCAACTAACCCCCAGCATGCCATCTTAGGCTGGCAAGGAGACACACAGACAATCAGCTCTCAGCCTCTCACTGACACCCATATGCAGAATCTTTAAGGTTTAGGATTCCCTTTGAGCCTAGGCTTTCTAGCCAGCCCTGCAGGAGCCATCCAGGTAACTTCTTCCCAACTGAGGGCCCAGTCATTGTTATCTTTAAGCTGTCTATCCAGATGTGCCAAGGCACAAAACCAGGTCAAACTAGCTAGAGACATAAAGGGTAACAAGAAAACATTCTACAAATACATTAGATGCAAGAGGAAGACCAAGGACAGAGTACGCCCATTACTGAATGGTGGGGGCAGGGGGGAGAAAACAGAACATGTGGAAATGACAGAGGTGCTTAATGACTTTTGTTTTGGTTTTCACCAAGAAGGTTGGTGGTGATTGGACCTCTAACAGTGAATGCTAGTGAAAATGAGGTAGGATCGGAAGAGGCTAAAATAGGGAAAGAACAAGTTAAAAATTATGTAGACAAATTAGATGTTCCAAGTCACCAGGGCCTGATGAAATGCATCCTAGGATACTCAAGGAACTGACTGAGGAGATAGAGCCATTAGCGATTATCTTTGAAAAGTCATGGAAGATGGGAGAGATTCCAGAAGACTGGAAAAAGGGACAAATATAGTGCCAACCTATAAAAAAGGGAAGTAAGGACAACCCAAGGAATTACAGACCAGTCAGCTTAACTTCTGTACCCAGAAAGATAATGGAGAAAACAACCAAGTAATTTGCAAACATCTAGAAGATGATAAGGCAATAAGTAACAGTCAGCATGGATTTGTCAAGAACAAATAGTGTCGAACCAACCTGATACTTTTCTTTGACAGGGTAACAAGCCTTGTGGACAGGGAGGGAAGTGGTAGATATAGTATATCTTGAGTTTAGTAAAGCTTTTGATATGGTCTCACATGACCTTCTCATAAACTAGGGAAATGCAACCTAGATGGAACTACTATAAGGTGGGTGCAAAACTGGTTGGAAAACCATCCCAGAGAGTAGTTATCAGTGGTTCACAGTCATGCTGGAAGGGCATAATGAGTGGGGTCCCACAGGGATCAGTTTTGGGTCTGGTTCTGTTCAATATCTTCATCAGTGATTTAGATAATGGCATAGAGAGTACACTTATAAAGTTTGAGGATACCACCAAGCTGGCATGGGTTGCAAGTGCTTTGGAGGAAAGGATTACAATTCAAAATGATCTGGACAAACTGGAGAAATGAACTGAAGTAAACAGGATGAAATTCAATAAGGACAAATGCAAAGTACTCCACTTAGGAAGGAACAATCAGTTGCACACATACAAAATGGGAAATGACTGCCTGGGAAGGAGTACTGCGGAAAGGGATCTGGGAGGCATAGTGGACCAATATAAGTCAACAGTGTAATGCTGTTGCAAAAAAAGCAAACTTCATTCTGGGATGTATTAGTAGGGGTGTTGTAAGCAAGACACAAGAAGTAATTCTTCCGCTCTACTCCGCACTGATTAGGCCTCAACTGGAGTATTGTATCCAGTTCTAGGCACCACATTTCAGGAAGAATGTGGACAAATTGGAGAAAGTCCAGAGAAGAGCGACAAAAATGTTTAAAGGTCTAGAAAACATGACCTATGAGGGAAGACTGAAAAAATTGGGTTTGTTTAGTCTAGAAAAGAGAAGACTGATGGGGGCATGATAACAGTTTTCAAGTATGTAAAAGTTTTTCTTCCTCCTCCTTGTAACAGTTTCTCTTAACCTCTGAAAATAGGACAAGAAGCAATGGGCAGCAAGGGAGGTTTAGGTTGGACATTATTAAGAAAAACTCTGTCAGGATGGTTAAGGACTGGAATAAATTGCCTAGGGAGGTTGTAGAGTCTCCATCATTGGAGATTTTTAAGAGCAGGTTAGACAAACACTGGTCAGGAATGGTCGATAATACTTAGTCCTGTCATGAGTGCAGGGGACTGGACTAGATGACCTCTCAAGGTCCTTCCAGTACTATGATTCTATCTTTGGCATCTGTTTTCCCTTAACAGCCTCTTTTGATTTAACTCCTCGCAGTCAAGCACTTTAATATCAAGCCCCTCAAGGTTACAATATTTATAAAACAAAACCACTATGCAACTCCCTCATTCTCCACACCTTCGAAATGGGACTCAAATGGGATTTAAATGGAGCATAAATCTTTTGCAATGGGTGGATTTCACCACTGGTGAATTGTACTGTTTCTTTATTCTATAGAAACCATAAAACAGCATCACTATTTATTAAAGAAGAGTAGTTGCTGTCACCTAATGGTGTTTTTATTTGCATATTACAGAGATGGTATTTAAGGAACTGAAACTAATCATCTTTAGTTCACCTGAGAAACCATAGAACACATTAAGCAGATTCACACTGTACTGTCAAAGGACTCATCATTGTGATTTATATGATAAGTTAAACTATTTCAGTATCAGCATTATGAAAACACATGACTGCTTATTTGTTTTCAAATGTAAATGAGTTAAATGTCCTTGTTATTTTCAGTAAGCCTGTAACAATAAGACAAGCTTTATTCACATGCTGTGGTATGGAACAAGTGTAGGTCCGCCTAGGGATAGGAAGCTAGGTGTCAGGGTGGGTTAGTGCATTCTGCTTTTACCTCTGGAAACCTGGGTTCACTCATGTTTGGAATCAAGAGGAATAATGAGTTGTGACCTCGTCCCAGCCTCCGTTTGTGTATATAACAAAACTATCATACAACTGATTTCATAGTCGCTATTCATCAGAGTCAATGACTTGAATATTAGAGATGCCCTAGAGCAAGAGTATAATATTAGCAGACCTGCATGATGGAGGTGGCTACAGAATTTGCTGGCTATATTGGCATGCCTGGTGTTAGCCTCATTTTTAAATTTGTATGAGAGCTTCCAAGCTGAGGAAAAAAATAGTTCTAGGTAAACAATTCAGGGAAACATCAAACCTACCAGTCCTATTAACTGAGAACATTCCACAATTAACCTGAATGCAGAAAGAAACAGTTCAGTGTTGCACTGACAGGAGCTCCTATACTCTTAAAAAAAAATCTTATCACTCTGATCTAGGCAATTCAGATGCCTGCTACAACTACTCCTCCTTGCAGATGGAACTGTCAGAGCTACAGACTAGAAGACTCATCACATCTGTCTCCACAGATAAGTGGTTTGCTAAAATTTCAGACATGCATGAGCCCCCTACAATATTTAACTGAATTCATGGCACCTGGTCATTAATCATCACTTAGACTGCAAGTTTGTGGGGGTAGGGACAATGTTTTCATTGTGTGTGTGTACAGTACCTAGCATGA
The DNA here is from genome assembly GCF_002925995.2 of Terrapene triunguis. NCBI lineage: Eukaryota > Metazoa > Chordata > Testudines > Emydidae > Terrapene > Terrapene triunguis. The sequence goes on from NW_020664446.1 coordinate 29,967,548, forward strand.
TGAAGCCCCAAACCTAATCTTGTCCGCTAGGGGCTCATGTAACAAAATCCATGAATCTATTATTTGTAAGTCCATAAGGAACCTGTCACTGTTTAGGGCAATTGAACCTGTATTCCCATTCCGTGGTCCCTCAAGGGCACCACTCTGTGGTCCCAGCTCCTCAGCTGTCACCTCTTTTGGGTAGAGATCTGCGTCTCTCTCCCTCCTGACCAGGGTTTTTCCCAGTCTGCACAGTTCCCCACCTAAGCTGCAATATGCCCAGCAAGCCAGTCTGCATAAATAGGACATCATTTCCACTTTGTTCTCTCACCGAAGGCTATAAACAGTGTAACTGCCAGCAGTTACAAGCTACCACATCTTTATAAGCAAGCACATTTATTCTTAAGGTGAAAGTGTTACACAGAAAACATATTATAAAACAGTAAGAACCTATATGCATACTAAAAGGCTTACTAGAAAACACCGCAGCTCCCGTCTCAACCTCAAGTGGGTTTTCCCCTTGATAACATGTTCATAATGGTCTCAGATTCAGAACCAAAACAATCACGCATAGTTCAGCCTTTCCTTTATACAGCTTGGGCCTTTGATCTTGGCCTCATGTAACAGGTGATCAGCAGACAATGGCATGCATCTCAGCATGTAGCTTCAAAGGGCTGGATTTTTGCATAACGGGAGATGGGGAATTTGCATGTACCTCCACCTTGATAATTGCTAGGAAAACCACTTCACATGTTTTGTTCTAGGAGTCCATTCTTGTCTGACACATAGTTCAATATAGTCTTTTGAACCCCCACGTCTCACATCTCCCCTTGCCACCACCCCCAAAGGGGTTACATACAGTCCTGGCCCACAATAATGCACAAATCATTTGTTTAATACAATGGACCCCAAAGATCCATTATGATTATCTAGTCTGACTTGCATCATACAGGCCTTAGAATTTCACCCAGCAATTCTTGCATCAAGCCCATTATTTCTGGTCAAGCTAAAGTATAGAAAACATCCAATCTTGATCTAAAGACTTCAAGTGATGGAGAACCCACCATATCCCTAGGTATGTTTTTCCAATGATTCACTGAAAAAAAGTGTATACCTTATTTGTAATCTGAATTTGTCTAACTTTAGCTTTCAATTATTAGATCTTGTTTTGTCTATCTCTGGTAGATTAAAGAGCTCTCATCAGAAATGTTCATCAGAGGCAGATACTAATAGACTGATCAAGACACCTCTTATTCTACTTAGTTTATCAGAGAAAGTTAAGCTTCTTCTCTCACTATAAAGCAGATTTTATAGACTTGAACCACTCTTTTGGCTCTTTTCTGAACCCTTTCCAATTTTTCCCTATCCCTTATGAAGTGTAGACACCAGAGGTGGACACACATTCCAGCGATGGTCTCACTTTGTTAAACCAATTCAATAGAATACCATTTACTATTTCCTTTTTTATATATCCAAAGGTCATATTAGGGATCATAGTTGATAGCCAGTTGGACAAGAGTTATATCCTTCTCAGGACACAGCTCCCCATCCTGTAAATGAGGCCTACATTCTTTTTGCCAACAACAACATGCAGAAAAAGCAGAAGCTCAAAAGAAGCATAGTTTGGTGGGTAGAGCATTAGCCTAGGAAATGAAAAGGCCACAGGTTCATATCCTTGCTCTTCCACTGCCTGCCTGAGTGACCTTGGGGGGAAAAAATCTCAGTTTGCCAACTGTAAAATGGGAATAATACTTCATGAAGTGTTAGAATAGTTGCATTTAAATTTTAAAAAATTGTGGTAATGGGGGCCATATAAGTGCCTAATATATGGAAACAAGAATTAAATGCTGCCTATGAACTAAAAATGTGAAATTCTACCCCATATTGATGTCTAATGCCACTGATGTATATTGAACATTACCAGATCTGTGGGTTATTGTGTTAATTGTTCCTTTCACTGTGACCTACAGTAATAAAAAGCTGTATACATACACTGCACCTTATGAACTCGTCAGCACCTTGAAGTGTTCCCTCCATTATTAAAAGTTCTCCTCTTTCCTTCTCAACTTCTTGTTCATTCTCTCTCTCTCTCACACACACACACACACACACACACACACACCCCTCCACCTTCCCTCTAAAATAAAAATAATAATAAAAAAAAACTTAACATGCCAGTTTTTAGGATACCATTGATTTATTGTTCTAATACTGTACACTATCAGAGAACAATTGCTGTGATAATAGATTGTTGTAATATATCATCAGAATGGCACCATCAAGAATATCCTGGAGACAAACATTCTTTACATTTATTTAGCTTAAATTAGATTTTTATAAAAAACAAAGTAAAGCTTTTGCATCAGCAGATGCAACGAAACTATAAAATTAGATCAAGTGAAAGATTTAAAGATGTTTTGATCTGGGACTTTTCTAATAAATCAAGAATGGTTACCTATCATTCTATTAAAAAAGTAGTCATCTGTAATGATAACATTTTAGATTAAATGTGTGTAATGCAGATCCTTAAGTATCTGGGATATGGTTCTTAAGGACTTTTGATGAACGTGGTAAGTGTTACTGGTCAATAAAAGAATAATTCATATTTTATAATCCCAGAAAAAACCATTGGGATCATCTAGTCTGACCCTCAGCGTAACATAGGCTATATAGGTCTTTCCTGAATTAACTCCTCTGTGCATTAAAGCTTTTTTTTTTTTTAAAGCAGCAAAACATCCCATTTTGACTTTAAAATGTCCAGTGATTGAGAATTCACCACAACTCTTGATAAACTGATCTAATGCCTAATTACACTCACTGAAAAATGTGCCTTATTTCCATTCTGAATTTGTCTGGCTTCGAAGTCTAGCCATTTGATCTCTTTGGATCTTTTTATATAAAGTCTGTTCCCCGTCTAGATAGTGGCAGACTGATCAAGTCACCCCAACCTTCTCTTTGTTAAACTAAATAAATCAAGCTCATTGAGTCTTTCACTATAAAGGCATGTTTTTAATCCTATAATCATTCCCAAGACTTTTCTGAAACCTCTCCAGTTTTTCAACATCCTTCTTAAATTGTGGACATCAGAATTGGGGACAGTATTCCAGTCACACCAGTATCACATACACAGCAACATAACCTTTCTACTACTCAATATTCTCCTGTTTATATATCCAAGGATCGCATTAACCCTTTTGGTTGATGTCACAATGGGAGCTTATGTTCAGTTGATTATCCACCATGACCCTCAAGTCTGTTTTTAGAGAGAGAGCTTCTCAGGATAGCATCCCCCAACCTGTAACGATGGCCAACATTTTTTGTTCCTCGATGTATAACTTGATATTGGGCCCCATTTAAATGCATTGTCACCCCTTTAGACCCAAGCAGTTTTTCATTTTTACATTAGGCTATATTAAAATGTGTATTATTTGTTTGTGCCCAGCTTATCAAATGATCCAGATCATTGTGTATCAATGACTTGTTCTCTTCATTTTTCACCACTCCCCCAATCTTTGTGTTATCTGCAGACTATCAGTGATGGTTTTATGTTTTCTTCTAGGTCATTGGTGGGGAAAAATAAAGTCAAATAGGCTAGGGTAAAGAACCAATCCAGGCAGGATCCCACTAGAAATACAACTGCTCTATGAGGATTCCCCATTTACAATTACACGTTGAGAGGCACCATTTAGCCAGTTTTTAATCCATTTACTGTGTGCCATTTGAATGTTTCATTCTAATTTCTTAATCAAAATCTCATGTGATACCAAGTCAAATGCTTTACAGCCATCCAAGTTTATCATAACACCACTATTTCCATTATCAACCAAATCTATAATCATTAAATTTTATATAAATAAGTTTTACAAGATCTGTTTTCCATAAAACCATGTTGATTGGTATTAATTCTATTACCCTTCCTTAATTCTTTAAGGAATGAGCCCTCCATCAGCCATTTCATTATTATGCTCAGGATTCAAGTCAGGTTGACAAGCCTATAAATTACCTAGATTGTTCCATTTACCCCTTTGAAATATTAAATTTCTTCCAGTCCTCTGGACCTTCATAAGTGTTCAAAAACTTACTGAAAAGCAATATTAGTGGTCCAGAGACCTCCTCAGCCATATCTTTTAAAACTCTTGGGTGCAAGTTATCTGGACCTGAGGATTTAAAAAATGTCTAACATTACTAGCTACTGATTAACATGAATGGCAGCTTTTTTTAGTTCTCTGTATCAGAGAGGGACTGTTTGGTTTACTCTACTGACATCAGGGGAGACAGTTGGAAAATTCTGCCTTGTTTACTGACATGTGTGCATGTTGCACCCTCTTCAAAACCCAGGAAGTATCCGCTATGCTTCTCTTATCACATACAACTGTTTATTACAATCTAACATTGAATTACTATTAATTTACACTAGTGTAAATAAGAAGCAAAATCAGGCACACTGTGCACAATCATTCAGTGGACAAAGCTTTTTCTGTACTATCCCTTACTGCAGGGCTGTGCAATAATGGCACAATCAGGCTACACGACTGAGCTTTTCCAAGCTGCCTTAGGGAACTGGATGCTCAAGTTCCTTTGATGCTAATGGCTGCACTGCACTGGCTACCAATAATGCATAGCAGTTCAAGAGGGAGAGCTGCCTTTGCAGGGTCACTTCTCCCCATCCTAGGCAAGTAGGTTGGGGTAGGGAGGAAGCACTTGTTACTTGCTGTGCCATGAAGATTGTAAGATAATCATTGCAGGGACTTTCACATAATGTGTTTGTACAGTGCCTAGCATAATGTGACATTGAGTCCTCACTTCTGATTCTAAGGGACCTCCAGTCCCCTGCACGCAAGCCAGGACTAGGTAATAGCTAGACCATTCCTGACAGGTTTTTGTCAAACCTGTTCTTAAAAACTTCCAGTGGTGGAGAGTCCACAACCTCCCTAGGCAATTTATTCCAGTGCTTAACTACCCTGACAGTTAGGAAGTTTTTCCTAATGTCCAACCTAAAACACCCTTGCTGCAATTTAAACCCATTTCTTCTTGTCCTATCATCAGAGGTTAAGAACAATGTTGCTCCCTCCTCCTTGTAGCAACCTGTTATGTATTTGAAAACTGTTACCATGCCCTGGCTCAGTCTTCTCTTCTCCAGACTAAACAAACCAATTTTTTCAATCTTCCCTCATAGGTCATGTTTTCTAGACCTTTAATCATTTTTGTTGCTCTCCTCTGGACTTTCTCCAAATTTTCCTGAAATGTGGTGCCAAGAACTGGACACAATACTCTAGCTGAGGATCCCTACATCCACTATGTTGTCTTTCTGTCTCTGTGGTATACATCCTCTTAATGAAACCAAGAGCCTCATATGTATGTTGGCCCAAGACTGGTAGCTTGCCTCTGTCCCACCAGAAATTAATTTTCCTTTGTATTTAAAGTGTCTGTGTGCACTCTCCCAACATTGGAATTGCTCCTTCATTATAGTCTTTTCCAGACATTTTTGATTCATCCACTTATAAGTGCTTCTTACTTCTTTAGCACACTTTTTGTTATTACATTTACCTGTGTCCCAAGATCCATTTTTTTTGGTCATACAAAGACCATTTGTGCACATTTTAATTAGCTCAAGGCTATACAACTTTTTTTTTTTTTTTGCTGTGTCTGCAATTCCTTTAGTTCAAGGTGCACCTGAATCACTGTTTCCACAGTTTAAACTCTTATTGCTATCTTGTCATAGGTGTTCCAGAGAGCTGCAGAGGGATGTTGGGCAAGAAAGGGAGCAGACGACTATTGGACTCAGCAGCACTGGCTGCAGTTTGGAATGTTACCATCAACCACACTATAAAGGAAGCACCCTTTAAAATGTTTTGATCCGTTAAATTGTGTTTAAAAGTGGCCTGATGTAGTCAGAGCATAGTAGGAGGGAAAAATGCTGACATTCATGGGAATGAGAGGTATTCATTTAAACTTAACTCCTATCTCACCCCTCTCCCCCAATACACGAGTTAAACTAACTTAACGATACATAAACACAACAGGAAAAATGAAATAATGGTGGATAACTAAAACTTACAACAAATATCCATAGATCTACAATATAAAGTTCTCAGCAGGATCTTAGAAACACAGCTGAGCATTCAAAGTTTGTTTTATAGTTATTTAATGAGAATTTTTAGACTAAAAATAAGGACCCTAATAAAAAAGGAAGCTTTTAAAGTTTTTTTATTTTTTTTAAACTTAAAACCTGCAATTTATCAATTGAATATGTAAATAGTTTAATTAAACAAGATCTAGATTTTTGCTTTAAAGTGATTGTGTTATGGATGTTACCTAAATGATGAATTATGGTCAAAGCAACCTCCTGAGCAGTTCTCATTTGTTTCCCTTTGTAATTCATAACAAACCCTGATAACATTAATATCCCTCAACAGCCTGGGTAAATTTAACAGATTGTAATAGGAATCCTAAATCAATCTGATTCAATTTATTTAAACAAGACAAAAACCCTAAGGAGATCTTCATGCATTCATTTAAATGACAACTTCAACAGTTAAGGCCCAAGATAAGCAGTAAAAAAAAAAGATCTGAAAGTTAAAAAAAAGTAAATCCATTGAGCAAATATTTTATATCCAGTTCAGTACATCCAGGTCTTTATAAAAGAAAAAATAAGATGAAGCTCTCTATCCATGACATAGAGTTTTTAATTAGGACTTTATCTGACTAGATTTGCATTTTGACTATTTCAGTGCACCAGTATCAGTAAGATGCAGTGTGTTAGATTCTAGACTTTAGATTCTGACATAAGTAGGCATGTTTCCATAAGACACATTTAGAATAAGTGTTAGTTAATGCAGGCAGAATTTTTCATTTCAGCACAATCAGTTCAGTCTAAGTATATGTCCCTGTGAGATTCCCCAAGGGATCTGAGGAAAATGAATCTAACAGAACTATGGCACATTCTTGTTGGTTTTACCTGAAATTCAAACAAAGTCCCATTGTACATATGATCACTGTAATGAATTTGTAGCAATGCAAAATAGGAAACTAATGTCAAGTACCTTTTGCAAGCATAGCATTTTAAATTAATTTAGAGGAATCCTAATTTAACTCAGTCACTGATAAGGTAATCAAAAAAAGGTGTAAAAAAGTTAAAAATTAATCTGTCCAGAGGCTGGCTATATATATTTCAAGAGGAGTATGCTCATACAGGGGATATTTCACAAGACTCATCCAAGTAATTCAGATTAGGAAGGAGAGACGAGGGAACAGGTTGTTAATTTTTTGTGGGGGGAGGGGAGGGGAGGGAATCAGTTGCACAGAACTCAAAATGCACTGTACTTCAATCGTAAGGTCTGTGACAGATGGCCTATTTATGCACATAACAGCATCATCTGCATAAAAACAGTACTGGAATCTACAAGAAATCACTGGGGCCACTAAAATATATCGAGAGAAAAGAATAATCACAATCCATAGAGCCCTCTGGGGCATCTTTTTAATTATTGCTGGTTCATGTTTTAGGATAAGATTTTGTTCATTACCATAGAATGAATTTGATACTTTGTTTAGTGTTATGGCTGTAAAAGCCCAAGAACAAAAGAAAATTAAAAAATTACAGTATAAACTTGTGAAGGGCAGCCAAGAAGTTCAGTATTATTGTAATAGCAAAGTATCAAGTCATGTCTAAAATGAAAGCTAGTGACTCACCGGTTATGCTTTGGGGACAGACTCCATAAACAAGTTTTTCCTAGACAAAAGAATGTTGCTTTGCCTGTATCACCAATGTAAATTCAGGAAGGTAATGCCAGAGACAATGGGAAGTACACTTGCATCTAAGGTAAACAAAGTAATTAAGCCAATCAAGAAAGCAAACTGGCCAGAAGATGAAAAGCGGGGTTGGTGCTTGCACCCTAAGGAATGAGCAGCTGGGGAAAAGAACTTTGTCGGGGTTTACTTTTCAAAGAAGAGATGAGAACCTTTTATTTATACATCACTTTGTGGACAAAGGGGACAGTGAATGTCGTGAAATGACAGTGAAAAACTATTTTAGGCAAAGACACACGCTTGCTAGAATTAAGTTTTAGGCACTAGAAAGCGTATTTTATTTTGTTTTGTTTGTAACCATTTTCTGTTTCTGTTATCTCTACTTAGAGTCACATAAATCTCTGTTCTTTGTTAATAAACCTATTCTTAGTTTTACTATAAATCATCTCAGTGCCGTTATATTAAAGTAAAGTAAGAGTCCTCAGCTAATCTAACAGGCTCACGTGTAAGCTCTTTGGAAGCAGTGAACTTACATTTCTACGAGTGTCCAGTGGGAGGGACTGGATACTGCAGAGAGATGGGTTTGGGGAACTGGGGTTCACTGATGGTTACCTGGAAGGCAAGGTTAAGACCAGCAGAGTCTCAAAGAGTTTGCTGGTGAGATGGACAGACTAGGGTGCCAGGGAGCTGACATTGTCTAAGTCCCAGCAAAGCTCTCCCCTTGGTGCAGAAGGGTAACACAACGGCTCATGGTTCTGGATGTACTGTGGAGAGGGTCACACCTCCCCACTCTCCCAGCCCTCTCCACTCCTTTTGGAAGGCTGGTGCCAGTCCCATGCAGTCTTTATATCCCCTGACCACAAAGGACTGTCATGCCTGATCCCACATAGGTGCACAAGAAAGGAGTCTCCTTGTATACTCTTCCCCAACAACATAAGGACTGGATACTAAGCTACCTAAAGAATACCAAGCTGCCCCAAAGAGCTTACATTCTCACAGCAGTCAGGAATAGTATGAAACTATACAGCAAAAAACACAGACTGGTGATTTATATCAAGAAAGCTGCATGGAACAGGTGATGCTTCTAATGTTGAAGGTGAAGAGGGAGAATAATTAATGAACGCTAATCGGGATGCTGTTCCAAGCATTCTAAAAGAATGTTTTGATACACTTTTGTTACTCTGATCCATGGATGGAAGCATATAGCAACACTTCCTTCTCCACTGGACAGTGTCACATTTTATATCACCAAGGCAATCAGAAGCTCTAGTTGAGCCTGTGTTTCCTCCAGAGCACCAGGCACAGAGATAAGTGGTTTGCCAATGATGAAGGCAAGCCAAGGACAAATTTACATCTGTGAGCGTAACCTTTTAGTTTATCAACTATATGCCCAATCTTTCTCACCATTAAGTCAATGAAAGTTTACCATTAACTTTGTTGAGCGCAGGATCAGGCATTTAAATCTAGTTTTACCCAAGTTTTCATAATTTCTTCAACTGAATTTAACAGTCATAACAGTGAGTGACACAGAATTATGTAGGGACTCTTCCTAAGCTCCCCTTTCCTCAGTTTCCTGAAGGTGATTTGATGGTCTCCCTGGCTGAATTTACTATTTAAAAAAATAAGTTAAGGCCTCCACGACGCAGCAATCCAACATAAGATTGAGACCAAGCTATATTCTTTCTGAATATTCTACCTGTTTATCATTATATTCATTTTCTCCTGTCTTGAAGCCCATTTCTTCTTCTTAGTAATATCAAGCTGATCCTATTCCCACAACTTGTTCTCTAGAACTACTTCCTTTTATTGCTAGTCCTTTTGTTATAAAAAGTATTATTCCCCCCTCCACACACACTCCTATATTGTATTATTAAATGTGCATTGTTAAGTTTGATTTGGAAAAGCTAACTTTAAATCATCAAATGAGAAGCAAATTTCACCGTTTCTTCACTTCCTTTTGTGGTTGAACTTCTGGTGCATGTTTTTGTAAACATCAGATTTTTGATCTTGTCAATAAAGTTGTAGTGTACAAATACGGCATTTTTCTAAGGAGACAGAAGATTTGAAGTTTGGTGCTAGCAGGCCAGCATCACCCTCTGAAGTGCAGACATATCCAAATTCCTGGTAATGGCAGACTTCCCAACATACTCAAGTGGGCATCTCCTGCATAAAGAAATAGTACTGGAACTAGAAATAGAAGGCAGTCTAAATATTTTGGGCCATAAGATCACCTCAGTTTCTATGTGTGGAAGGAAGTAGAAACCCCTGGATCCCAATTCAGGAGCTCAACCTACAACCCCAGAGTTGCTGGATGTTTCTGGTAAAGTGATCACCATTAAAGTAGTTAATAACTTAACCATTTAAATTATCAGTATTAGACTTCAGAGTTAATTTATCATGAAATTCATTGGGGGAACCTCCCCAGATTATTTCTGGCTCTGTCTGCAAACTCAAGAAGACAACACTGCACTGATTTCCATATAGACCCCAATCTTAGCCCACCTATGCAGATCCAAAGGCAGGATTGGAGTCTTGGAATATTTTTCTTTTCCACCTTAAGAGTTAGAAGAGATGATATGTTAACTGGCTTTGATTTGGCAGAGTCTGACCCCTGTTGTCAGTTGACAATGTAACCTGAACTGCAGCTGTCTTACCAACTGGGATACTGACCTTTGGCAGCGTAAGAACTTGCTTCAAAATGAAGAAATGTGAAGGGGGGGGGGGAAAGTATTGCTATTAGTATTAATAGTTGAATTACAAATTAAAAATAAAATAAACCAGACTACTCCCACTCATCATTAGCAACTAAAAAGTTTCTTAATGGAGGAGGGAAAAACCTAATTAAATGTCTATTATGCTAGGTAGAATGTAGCAATGGCTAATTATTAGTGGTAACCTGTATAGCCAAAAAACATTTTTTTCCCCTTTACTGCTCTTTTATGATAAAGGAGATGGCCTCAAGCCTTTTAAAGTGAAAATATTGTACTTGAGCTTTTTTTTTTTTTTTTAAACATTTGAAATATCAGGTTTTCACTTGCTTTTCTGTGCTCGAGGACTTTGGCAAGATATTTGGCATTCCCAAATAGTAATGTCACATAAGGCTTATGGTTGCTAAGATTACGTACCTTTAAAACATCCACAACTTGGTTTATCTTTTATGTTATCGACTTTGCTCCAAAGAGACTTTTCTACAGGCGTAGAAGTAATGGTCCAGATTCACAATTATGAGAACTTTTTAGCTTTTTAATAAATATAGCCAAGTGCACCTTGGAATGTGTTAAAGAATTTTTAAACAGTCACATGGCTAGCAGTTCAGAGAGGAGAATGTCGAGAAAGATTTCATGTGAAATAAGTGTCATCTTAATTCAGGAAACCTAGGAACTTTTAACAAGATGTATTCAAAAGATTAAAAAGACCTTTTGCCTCAATATATTTTGAAGGTGAACTATTTGAACAGTTCATGGAATCACTCTTCTCTTGTAAACATTTTTAATGGAATGCTGAAAACAAAAAGTATTAGAGACAGCTGCGGCCAAAGCACTAGCTCTCCATGCATAGATAATATATAGTTTGTTGGTGCTGGGAAAAGTCAAATCATTTTCTTTATTCTTTCCTTTTTTGAATAATGTGCATTGCAGCATTAATTGTTATGGAGATAGAAAATAATAGGCTGTTACCATTGATAGAGATTTAACTGAAGGACTGTACATGGTGTGGAAGGAGGGATTCTCTAAGAAATTGTCATGCACTGACAGGTAATAGCAATCACAGTTTTAATGTAAAAGAGGGATGCTAAGAAAGTAGGAGAAATGCATGTTATTAATTGGTGGGTGGGGAAAAGGTTTTGAAAGGATTAACCTTCTTTTGAATTGAATAGCTATCCAATAAAACTAATCAAAAAGCAAGTCTGAGAAGATTATATGTATATGAGCCTCAAAATAAACCCTGATTGTGGTTGACTTAGAATATTGGACTACCATACCTAAAGATAAAGTCCATCAGCTATCTTAAGTTATTTAAAAGTCTAAGCTTGATCCTTGAATCCAAGTTGAAGGATAAAAATAATCTTAGGAAAATATGGGAGTTATACCATTCTTTGTGAACCACCTCCTACAATCCTTACCCAGACTTCCCCACCACCCCCATGAATTACATGCAAAACCACCTCTGTCAGGGGCTTAATACAGCGGACACTGCACTAACTCCTCCTGGGTCCCTTCCATGGCTACTGAGTGGCTGTGGGGGTACTCAGTCAATGGCAACACCACAGCAGGGCCCAGTGGAGCAGCTATTCATACAAACAGCTCTGCCCTCTGCAGATCTGGATCCCTTCCCCCTCATGCCTTTGATCCATGAGCATAAGAAGTTTCATACCTCCATACTCAACACCCAAAAGCTTGAGGAATGATTTGTTGGGAAATCTTGAGATGAAACAGTTTCTCTGATCCTCTGGCCCTTTCACATGGGGTCCAACCTGGGACAGGGGAATCACAGAATCATAGGACTGGAAGGGACCTCGGGAGGTAATCTAGTCCAGTCCCCAGCACTCATGGCAGGACTAAATTTCTAGACCATCCCTGACAGGCGTTTGTCTAACCTGCTCTTAAAAATCTCCAAGGAGGAAGATTCTACAACCTCCCTAGACAATTTATTTCAGTGCTTAACCACCCTGACAGTTAGGAAGTTTTTCCTAATGGCCAACCTAGACCTCCCTTGCTGCAATTTAAACCCATTGCCTCTTGTCCCATCATCAGATGGGAACAAGAATTTTTCTCCCTCCTCTTTGTAAGAACCTTTTATGTCCCCTCTCAGTCCTCTCTTTTTCAGACTAAATCACAATTTTTCAAAGACAGAAAATATCAAGAAAAAAAAATACAAAAAATTACAATATCAGATTATGTTTCAAGTAAAGCTGAGGATGGTTTGTGGTATTTTCCATTACCCCAACCTTCCCTCATAGGTCATGTTTTCTAGACCCTTAATCATTTTTGTTGCTCTTTTTGGACTTTCTCCAATTTGTCCACATCTTTCGTGAAATGTCACGCCCAGAACTGGACACAATACTCAAATTGGGGCCTAATCAGTGTGGAGTAGAGCAGAAATATAGTTCAGTTTTCTCACAGCCTCTACTCAATTAAATTAGTGGGATTGTTGCCCATGTAAAAATTGAGCAAGGACATCAGGAGCTGGCACTGTAATTGTAGTCCTTGTTATAAAAAGGAGACAGAATGAGGCAGATTCAAAGAGCATCAGGCAATAGTACTAGGTTTTTTTGGTTGCTATGAAATTAGACTTGGCTGCATATAGGGTTACAGACAAAAGGATGAAATATATGATTTGAAAGAGTATTCAGGTCTCTTAGAGCCATCACTGGAATTTTTATGGAAAAAAGCGCTTAGAAGCAATTTGCATAGTTTAAAAAAAAATAAATGGTTGTATTGAGGCAACTGTAAAGGGCCCATACATTTACAAGGTTGTAGTACACTTATTTGAAACTCTGGTTTCCGCCAGAAGGTGCCTGTGAGAAGGTTAATACAGGGGTAGTCACTAGGTGTTCAAAATAAACCTGTTGGGATACTGGATGGCTCAATACATATAGGCTTAATTCCCATAATCATTCTCCTCTTGGATAGCAGCGGATATAGTAACTGAAGGTTTTCACACTCCAACATCTGTTATGTAGTCTTTGTAAAATGAGTTACTGGACTTACTCCAGTTGAACTAAAAACTAGGGGAGATGTAGAAATACTTGTCATTTCTACAGGTGGCTGCTCCAGGCCAGGTTAGAAGAACATGGGACAGAGTGTCAATAACTTGCAATGATGTGCCTGTTCTGTGGTTAATTAATTAGAGGACTGTCCCTCTAGCCTCAACCATGAGCACTCATAACTTGTTACATTTTGGTATGGATATCTACCCCCCTCCCCCCAAACATTTCTTTGCAGGCAGTTTTCTGCTCTTTACTTTGCTGTTTTCTATGGAATCTCTTCTCCACCCTTTGCCCTAAAGTAGGGGTTTCCTGCAGCCATAGCACCTCAGAGCTCATAGTGTACACAACATTAAACCCAGTCAGAACTTTCTGTAGGAAGTAGTACTAGTGATTTAAACAGGTAACACGCCTCGCTGTGCGACAGTAATAAAACAACAACCCATCATAGAATTGGGGTCATTATGCTAGTGGAGGTGGTGTTTTTCAGATTAGATGTGAAATTGAGGTCCTGGCCAGTTGTGCTTATTGAAAATCCAGTGGCATTTCTCCCCCCCTCCCCCCGCCCAAGGGTAGTGGTGATAACCAAATAGTGACATGGCTAAATTTTATTCTGCCTACCTGAAATTCACCAGCTGTTTGAAGTCGTAAGGATTTTTTTCTATTTCTATTCTGAACTGTTATGAAGGGATGTTGTGTGCTGCTTAAAGGCTACCACTTTACACCTCAGAGCCAGTTGTCTTTCTGTGATGTGTGAACTGTTCCCTGGGGAGGCTTGTAATCTGGCTGCAAACTTTAGGTGCTCTGTAAATGCTAGTCATTATTTTCAATCACACTTTAAAAAAAAAAATCAAGGAGAGATGAACATGACAATATTCAAAAAGTTATATTCATTTCATATCAGAATTGTTAAGAAAATAGAGGCCAGCGCAAGTCAAAAAGTTTTTGCTCTATCCTATTAAATTCACTGGCAATGTATTAGTAGTTTACTGAAGACTTCCCTGAAGGCACAGGCCCATACCTCCCCTACTCTTTTAAAAGACAAGTCAAGGGAAGTTCCCCCCCCCCTTGTGTGTGTTTGGCCTAAATGTCTTTTTAATAGTATTGAGTTCTGCTGCAGTTCTCATAAAAAGTTAAATTGGATTCTTTTTGTTCCCACAACAGGAAAAAACCCATAGGTTTGTTTGATTTCCACTACAGCCTTGAGGTATATGAAGTACGTAAAGTGTTTTAAGCCCCGGTATTGGGAAGCAATCCACACAATGGACCTTTACTCCCACAGAGTCACACTGACTTCAGTGAAACTCTGTGTTGGCGTGAAGGTCTGTCTGAGCAAATAGCTTTGCAGAACTGGAACCTTAGCTGGGGCAGCAGAAGAATGTGCTGCTGTTTGAGAGTAAGCTGTAGAATAGCTAGTGGTAAAGGCAATCATTGCTAACAACACTTGTCTTTCTTTAAGACTGATGGAAGTTGTACTGAATTAATTAAAGCTTTTAAAGGTGTAACCAACTGGCCAACCCTATATATTTTTAGGCAGGGTATGATGAACTAGGAAATGTCTGTATTTTCTATCAATAGGATGAATGCCTGTGTTTTTGTATTGCACAAAAGCTTATGCCCAAATAAATGTTAGTTTTTAAGCTACATCCAGACTCCTTGTTGTTTTTGTGGATACAGACTAACACGTCTACCCCCTGATACTAGACACTATGTGCAAAGTTACTGTCAATCACTTTAAGACAGAAGCTGGCAGACAAATTAAGAGTGCTTTCCTGCATACACTTACTTCTCAATGCAGCTTTTTCTATTGTGAATAGTCCCATTACTGGGACTCCAGTTTTAGTCCAGTGTAACTCCAGTAAAGAGTCAGGCCCTCTGTTTCCAGGAGTGAGCCTGAAATGCAAAAACAAAAAAAAACAAAAAAACCACGCCAGGCTTTGCAGGCAGTGAGTGGAAAAAAATCAAGACACAGGCATTCTACTCTCAACCATACAAAAGGAAAGGATATTAGCTGGCAATACATCAAGTTATCCAAAATAAAAGATTTATGCTAAAGGAGTAAAGATGTTAAATTGTCCATTACTCTACCTAAAATGAAAAACATAGGTTCAGATTAGAGTTTGCCTTTCCACCAGTTGAGAAATATACCAATACCATAAATAATGAGAATTATTTTCCAGCTCCTGCTCTATTTATATAATCAAACTATATTGTTATACAAATATGGCCATAATTAGTATAATTTATTTCATTAGAGTTATTTGAACCTGAAAATTTTAGGAGTAAAGCAATGTTAATATTGAAAATACTCAGTTCTGAATACAGTGTTCTTACCATTTAAGAGACAAAAGTACAACTAAAATGTCTTTGGCATGGTCCAACAATAGTTTTGAAATAAGCTAGTTTGTCCTGAGCCACTAAGCAAAGTACACAGGAGAAAATAAATCGAGAAGTCAATTTAAAACATCACTGAGGAATGGGTGGGGAAAACCTGTCATCTTTTTTCTCATTCTTTTATTGCTCTCCAATTTCAGACAGCACCTAAATAACTTGGAAAAATTGCTTTATTAAAATCAATTGGGAGCATCCTGAAAAATCTATTGTTAGACATTCTTGTTTTGATCCGATCAATCAAGAATTTAGTCCATCACCTACTTTAATTGCTTTCAGGAAGTGTACCAGGAGAGTATATTCATTATACTACAGTTTGGTTTAATTTTCTTCAGATTCTGACAAATGATGTCTCCTAGAACACCCAATCATGTTGAAGTAGGTCTTTGAGCCTGAAAAATAGGTTATTAAGCCATTGAAAAACTTGCTGTAATTCTTTCTGAAATGTACATACTCCATTAGGCATGAACTGAACGGTGTCACCTTTCATTTTAGTCTATTGACCATTGTCAGCTATTTAGTCCCGATATTCACGTGTTCTGAAACTGCATTTACTTGCAGTGTAGTCATTTTGATTTGTTCAGAAATCATAGGTTTTTTACCTAACCAGAATTGTTACACTTAATGCTCTCTAAAAATACTGCATAAATACAGGACTTGTCTTGGTGTACTTTTCAGATATAGTTTTTTTGGGGGGATGGAGGTGAACCTTCAAAGACAAAGGGTTTGTTACTTTATCCATATGTAATTGCATATTCTAAATGAATGCTAATAAACTAAGTAGGGAGAGTAAATGGTATTACCTAAACTGGGTGAGAATAAAGGCAATTTATAGATCTGCACAAGTGTGTCTAAATCTGTTTGCTTCAACTGGAGAAAACTTGAATAGATTCCTGCTGAGCAGCAAAATAAATCTGACAAGATAGAAAGTTTGTAGTTGAAAAATCATAGGATTGCTTTAATTATATAAAAGCAGCATATGGTGATAGAAGAGCAGAAACAGACTGAAGCATTCTTTAGCCATGGAATTCATGCACACCTTTCAAATCCTGCACATTAATCACTCACAGCTATGGATTGGGAAATGAAAAGGTACATCTTTCTTAACAATTAAAAAAAAAAATCTGTTAACTACGTTTCTAAAACCTGAGAAAAACACTATTTAATCAAGCCTGCACTCAGGACTTCATTTCCCTCACTCTCCCACTACTGTAAATCTAGAGTAACTTCACTGAAGTCAGTGGAGTGAAAACTGATGAGAGTATAATCAAGCCCTGCAGACGTTTTGACACTAGTGAACTGTGTTGGTAACTAGATAGGTAGGACTGCACTGGTGCAAAAAAGCAGCAGTGCAGAGAATCCAAAGTAGGCTTCCTTTTTCAAAGGTAGTTCTGCTCAGTATCTATGCTCAGCATCCTTGACCCAGGGTTCCTGGCATAACTAACTGAATCAGTGGCTTGTGAAAAGGCCTTCCTGGGGCACCTAAGGGAATTGTGGGAGAACTGGTCAAACTTCCATAACTCCCAAGGGAAGTTCATTTATTTCTTGGCAAGAAACTCAAAATGGAGGCCAGGATGAATGGCCTGTGCTTGCTGTAATGTACAGTTTTCTTCTGGAGCTCCTGAAAAATAATTGCCAATCATTTCAGGTGGCCCAGGAGAGGTGGTGAAGGATGTTCCTGCAACATCTGCAGACAGCCAAAGAACCAGCAGTTAATGCAATTCATGCTGTTACTCAGTGAGCAAGGAACACGATCCCACACCCATGGAGTGACTGGATCCACCCGCTACTTCTGAATTAAGTTTACTGAATAGAAAGATGCTTTTGGTCTACAACTGGACAAGTTCTTTTCAAGACCTGGGATGGCAAACAGCAATAGCTACAGATCTTCAGAAGGTGGGGGAAAGAGTGGAGGGAAGGGAAGGAGGGGGAAGAAAACTTCTGGAAAGTGGGACTCAGACTGCTAGGATGAGAGCTCTATTCACCACAGAAGAGAGCGTGGCAATTGCCCCATGGAAGCTCACCACCCCAGATAATCATCAGTCAGTTGGACACCAATTTGGGGTTGGGAAGCTCCTGGTGGGTGCTGTTATGGTGGAGACTTTCAGGCTACTAGTACATCAAGTTTCTCAGGCATATGTGATCAAGGTGGCAAATGTGCTAGAAATCAATGAGGAATTTGAAAAGTTGAGTTTCCCAAACTGTGCTTGAACCCATGACCCTGTTCGGTGGCCTCCCCATCAATGCAGCAGCCCATTAATAGGAAAGGTTACCATGTTGGAGTGATGCCAGCCTTAGGAGATCATAATGGCCAGTTCCAAGTTGTTCAAAGAGGGTAGCCAGGCAAAGTGCATCATGCAAACTTTTTTAACACTTGGGACTTCTCTGGGCAGACATTTAACGACAGATGAATCAGCAATGTGGGTACCCTAGTATCTGCCTGATAATTCTGCACAGCCTTTGTGAAAGTGTGAAGGATTTAAGAGACACTTTGTGGCATGAAGAGACCACAGACCTTGCAGCAAATTACACCACTGGATAAACAATCTTACCTGAAGTGTAACTTATGTGAATGCCGCCTATATTGGACATGGGAACAAAATCAGAGACATATGCACATATTTTGCCAGCACAGAGAAGAATGTAAGGATGGATAGTTTGAGGACTGAAATAGGCAGAAATCCATGTTAGAACTTGCTTCTATAAAACATTGTTTTGTTAGTGGTGGGTTTCATCTTGTGTACTAGGCATATTTTTCTTTTTTTGGTAGCAGCTCTGAGTTTACATGAGGCAGTGCAGTGGTGATGTATTGAGAGCAAATTAAAATACAGTATGATGAGTGGACTCACAGATAAATACTTCAACTTATTACACAAACAAGCAGGTTAACTCTAATAAGGAACAAGTGCAAAACAACAAGACATTTTAAATGGTTTCATATCTATGGGGATAGGATATCCTGGGGATTTCAGTTCTTTGTCCTGCTTACAACCAAGGCTGGAGTGTCAAGGGAATGCATGAGAAGCAGCAGGTAAGTATGGGACAGTCCAATAAGACCTGCCACTGTGCTATGGCATTATATGGAGGACTTGGTTCTCTCAGGGTCCTAGTGCATGGAGATAAGTACTAAGGGTAGGGTTAATGGGTGTACTTATGGCACAGGCAATCCTTGGAATACAAGGAATGCAATAAAAGTAAACACCACTAAATTACACTGCACTTATCCACATAATGAATTTGGCCCAGTCTCCACTTGTCAGGAGAAAGGCAAATAACCAGTCCCTATGAATCCCAGTATGCCACTGATGGGGGCCAGATGCAAGGGTGATTATTTCCCTTAACTCCAGATGAAATTTAAGTATACAGAAGCACAATAAACATACATTAGGAATCTCTCTTTCAGCATGAATAAGTATGTTCATAAACCAAAAGCAACTTTACTAAGATTCAGTTTTCCAATGAATGATCATATAATTTTCTTACCATTAGACAAATATAGCTCAGAGTAGGGGAAAGGGAATAAAAATCCCTAACAAGGATAAACTCTCTCTATACTGCTTGGACTCTCAAGGACAAGGTTTTCTAGTATAAGCAAGAGATCCCCGGTGTTCAGCCTGGGTTAGCCCTAAGGGACATATAGAGCTTGCTTATTATAAAAGTTTACCACTGCCTTTTGAAACTTAAGACTAACTCATTTGTGTTAAGGTTAAGGCAGGTAAACATAACATTTCCTTTTCTTAGTTAAAATTATGATTAACCTTCACAGAGGCATCAGAATTTTAGTTATAATTAACTTGAGTTGAGTTACCATCAAGAAGCAAAAGGCTCTTATTGTCATCTTTTGCTTATATGTATGAGGAAAATAAATGTCCTTTTTTCTTACCATTCTCTGCCAGCACATTATCTTAATTTCAAGGAAACATGTAGTAAAATCTGCAGTATCCTCAAGGTTTAAAATGGTGGTGATGGCAGCAAACTTGGTGTAGACCAAAGCGAAGAAGCCCCACAAGGAAGCAAAGGAATGAAAGTACAGCAATAATTGAGATGTTTACCTGCATTAATGTAAACTACGGCTAGAATCTACTTTTAAGAGTCCCATTGTCCTTAGACAGTAGGAACAGATTTAGGGATTCAGTGGATAGATATGCATATGAATGGATTCAAACATGCTTGGAAGACCTGAGACAAAGGGAAAGAAAAGGAGATAAATACATACTATAAAAACTGAAATGACCACAGGGAAGAAAAAGAGACAATTAATTGATAATATTATACTTAGGGCTGGGCAGAAAACAAGAATTCCATTTCATAAAAGGTTTAAAGATTCTGACGTGTTTTTGTTCTAGACTTTTTGAAATATTTCATGGAAAATTTGCAGGACAGAGGAAGAGAGAGAAATAAACCATTAGTCTAGTGGTCAAGGGCACTCACTTGACAGATTCCTAAATTCAAGTCCTTGCTCTGAATCACCCAGAGCAGAGATTTGGGTGTCCCACATCCTACATGAACACCCTAACTAGCGAGTTATAGAGTCAGAGTCAGACTGATATATGGAGATTGACTCTAGAGTGCAATAGGGTGCCTGAGTCAGTTCTGCTCTCTCTCATTTTGAGCAGAGATTCCATTGTGGACCTGGAAATTGTTCTTTGAGAGAATTCTATCAACCCAATTCCATAAGAAGTTGGTTGAAACTGAAATCAGCATTTTCTGACAAACATAGTTGAAGAATTTCCACTCAGCTCTATGCATACTGCTGCAGACATTGGTATATTAATGAAGACATTTATAACAAAAAAAATTGACACATGCTTCTTGTTGCATTCTCAATCTTGAAATAAAGGGCAAGTTTCTTTGAAGCATTATTCGTCATGAGCTGATGACTGCTTTTTATTATTGTTGCATAAGAAGTCTATATTGCATTATTATATCAGTGACTGCAACCAGAAGACTGGGAGAGAAGACATATTTAGATTTCTCTATGAATCTGGAATTTAGTGTACACCTCTTTAAAAATAGTGCAGTGGATATTTTCTTTTTCCAGGACAAAAACTAAGAAAAGGTAGAATATTTTGGATGTTTTAAAACCATGCATTCTTTGTACTTAAGATCATTTACTACTGAATGGTGAAATTGTGACATTAAAGGGTAATACAGACTAGTTTTTGTACATTGCAATTCTTTAGTTAAAATGCTGTAACTATAGTTCTGAGTTTTTGTTACATACATTTCATGGCCATGACAGTACAGCTGTCAAGAATACATTATATAATGTTCCATGTTCAAAGCTCTGTACAAACATTAGCCTCAAAACCCTTGTGAGCTACAGGTATCAGTGTTATTATTTACAATGAACAGATGGGCAAGCAGAGCCAGAGACAAAGCATCTTGCCCAACATAAGAAACCAAGTGAGTGGCAGAGCTAAGGTTATAAGTCAGGACGTTCTGAATTGTACCTCTGCACTCATTTTGCAAGCCAGTGTGGTCAGCTGGAATAGGACTCTTCCAAGTGTAGCCTAGAAAGGATCTTGTGTCTATTTTTTAAATATAGAACCGATGTAGATGAAAAAAATCCTGTTATGTTTTCCTTTATGGAAGGGTTTTGTTTTTTTTTAAAAAAAACTTTTCATGAAACGATGTCATCAGGGCCGGCTCCAGGCACCAACGTAGCAAGCAGGTGCCTGGGGCGGCCAATGAAGAGGGGGGCGGCACGTCCGGCGGCAATTCGGCGGAGGGGCCGTCACTCCCTCTCGGAGCGAAGGACCTGCTGCCGATCGCGGCTTTTTTTTTTTTTGTGCACGCTGCTTGGGGTGGCAAAAACGCTAGAGCTGGCTCTGGATACCATCATCACTGAAAGTGCTGAGGCTTTCACACACAAAAATCACAGAAATTTGGGTTTGGGGTTTTGCAATAAAACCAGGAACATTTTCCAAAAACAAAAATTACATTTTTTTGCCAAATTTGTTCACAGAAAGAGGTTTCCAACCAGCTCTAAATAACCCATAAATATGTAGATACTATGAACTAAATTCTGCCTTCATATAGCACATTAATTTTGACTGCCTTTAGCGAGAGAGGAACACTTGTATTCGAGGGCAGAGTTTTAAGGTGAAATCTATAGAGATAGCTAAAGTACTGCCAGATACTAAAACATTCATACTCCATACCTATAAAATCTCCGGGTAGCTAGTTTTCACTGGAACCTGACATTTGTTAGCTTTTGAAGTAGAAATATTCCTTTATTTTTTCTGACTAACTCTCTTTACATTACTGTCCCTTGAAATACTTAGATACCCAGCTTTTATGCAAGCTCCATTCCATGTGGCCATCTTGGAAGAGGACAGTTTTCATAAGGAAGAAGTGCCCATGGTGATTTTTAAACCTTAAAAAAAGTACAAGACTCGGTTCTAGGCTTTTGATTCAAGCAAAACTTCCACTGAGGTCAATGGGAGTTGAGATTGCATCATCAGGTTCTTAGTTTTCCCTAGAAAAAGCCAATGATCCAATACACATGCAGCACAAATCACATATACAGTAGGAGTCTGAGGCACAGTTCAATGAAGTGACTTGAATGGGCTTTAGATCAGTATTAGCTGATCAGTCCTGCTCCCAGTTAAAAAATAAAAATAAAAAAACCAATGGCGAAAGCTCCATTGGTTTCAGTGTGTAAAGCACAAGTACTGTATGAACAAAACCACCATCTTCTTAAAGTCTGTTATTCCATTAATAAATGTATTAATTCAAGTAATCATGTTTATTCAGTTATTTAAAGGTATAAAAAGTCTATATAGATGTTAATCCAATGTGCTGCCCATTCTGTAAAGTAAACATATATAGTACAAATAACCAATACAAAGGAGTAAGGACATGATAATCATAATGATACAGTTCCTAAGTCCTCAGTATCCTAGTACACCATCTTAATTATACAGAAAAATATTGGAGTTTAATTATAAGAGATGCTTGTAGAAACCACACATATAACTAAAGAGGTATAGAGGTGTAAAACTAGTAAAACACCACAAAAAAAGTCCCCCCCCTCGCCTCTCTCCCCCCTCTTTCCATCATGGCCCTCTATTTTCACAGGCTTAAAAATTTCTGAAGCTTTCCTCTTTTGGAATGATATTTTTTCCTCTGTACTATCTGAAAAGAATGCCTTTAGCAATTTTTGAATGATAGGAGACTGAAAGACTTTTTCCCATTGCCAAAGTGACGGTTCCAACAGCAATGTTAAAAATATGTATGTTCAAATTGGTCAGGTTCTTTTTTTATTAAAATGTATCTCAGTATATTGCTGTTTATGTCATTAAATATGTACCACAAAATATTTAGGATGTGAACTTTAAGGCTGCTGCTGGTAACTGTGCATTTTCATTTCCTGACCTTTAGCTTTACAGTTTTGTTAAATGAATGGAATTTTTTTTTCTGCATATGAATGATTTAATGTGTTCATAAGGAACTCACTAAATTCAGAATAATGCATTAAAATCAATATACCAACTATCCCAAATATACAGCTAATCTGAAATAAAGGTCTGATACAACTGAGCCATCCCACCAGTCAAAAGCAATCAATTCCCAGTTAAAGCAAGAGAGGGGAGAAAGGGGGAAAAAATGATTAGAAGAAAACAAGAGAACAGGGGCAGAGGTCCATTGGTCCAGTGTATAATTGTAGAGCACCTACCACACTGGGGGCTAGCCCTGATTGGCTTTAGACACTATCATAATAGAAGTATTAAATAACTAATACGCAGGTCTTAAAAGCAGCTTGAGTGTGATTCAGGCACACCTTCTCCAGGACAGAGTTGTACAGATCAGAATTCTGGTCTTAACTGAGACCAACCCAGTGAAAGAAGAGAATGTTTACAATCTGCTCAAATACCAGCAGCAGGTACCTAAAAAGATTCCAACATATCTAACCCTGTACATTCATACAATTTTAAGAGCAGTACTGAGGAAGTACTACAGCTATCCTATTTTTCTTTCAGATAAGTCATTCTGCTTTTTTCCTCAAGTCAGGCACCAGAGTGCATTGGCTGGCTACCCCATGCTTGCATTAGAACATGACAGGATCAAAGCCCTGCAGTCTTGGTGCTCATCAGCACAGTATACCCAAAAGGTAAAAATGCCCCTTTAGCTGCCCAGATTTAGTGATAAATCCCTGCTGTGAAATTAAAAAACCTTCCACACAATGGTTCGCTTGGCATTAAAATCTAGTGGGACTCATAGCACAGCTGTCAGAACACTTTAGACAGTAGCCAGACGCCTAGGTTTTATCCCCAGGTAGGTCCTGACTAATTTTCTATAGCTTTCCTCCCACAAAAAGGGGGACCCTCCCCCCCAAAAGTGTCCACTGCATCCATATAGTTAACGTAATAAATCAAATAGGTGACTATTTTAATAGATTCCTCCTATTTATCCTTTGCACAGCTGATGGACATGTGGAGTCAAATTCATCTATAGTGCAACTCCACTGATCTCATGTGGCTAGACTGGGCACATTCAGAGCTAGTACAAGATATTATGAAATGCTTGGGTATGTATTTAAATTCAGGACTGTCAGCTTTAAGAGAACACGGAGCTTCAAAGCACTCATTCCCAACAGCAGAAAGCAAGCATATTTGTCATGGGCCAACCAACCACTGCTTCATAACAAAACAATAAAGGCAATTTTCAAAGACAAGTGAGCAAGTGCCACAGAGTTAGCATAGCGCTGTATATAAAAATGGTGTTATCAATAAACACAGCATCCTTGTAAATCTTTAAGAATTAGGGTTGCATGCAACACAATTTCAGAACATGTTCCCATTTGCAAACATTAACTTTCTTAGATGTGTCTCATTGGTACACAGTCTCGTTGATATTTTGCTGTTTTCACTGGTTTTTGGGCATTCAATATGCTACTTAGACAGCAGATTGCAATTCAACCCCCCTACTTATTTGCCAGCATCCCACAGTTTACCATCTGTGGGGCAAATTCAGATTTCTCCTGAATTCTATTGCCTATTTATGCTGCTTGAGTGGCATAAGTTACACAGGTGTCAGATTTACTGTACTTTATCACTGCACATGGACCTATGTCAGATCTAAACATTAGCTGGCAACTTCCACTGGGAGTGAGAGGAGGGAAGATTCCAGTAAGAATCTTACCAGTCTGGATTTAAAAAAAACAAAACAAAAAAAAAACCCCACCACCCACACCCCACCCACACCCTGCTCATCATTGTAGTACCTAAGCATGGATTAAGACACTGGAATTTCCCCCCCCCTCCACATGAGAGGTGGGGTATAAGAAGAAATAGGCGTTTCACATCAGCAATACCTATGGTACATAACCAACTTTGCTAAAAAGGTCCTTGCAACAAAGAAAAAAGGAAGAAAAAAAGAGGCAGAAGGGGGTGTAGGGAGAGGGAAAGAGTGGCCTGCCCGTCTGACTTGAGGGATTTTCTGTTTTCAGTGGGAAGGTGGAATAGGGACAGAAAGCCAAGTGAGTGGAATAAGAAAAGGGAGAGTTCTCTGCTACTTGCAGTTAAATCATGAGTAGGAAACCATTTGACAAGAGATTATTCTTGGGGGACCCTACCTTGTGCTTACACGGTCTTAGTTTTTCTTTGCTTCTGTACAGCAATAAAAGGAGGGAAGGCACTGTATCTCTTACCTCTATGTCTGGCCTTAAAAATCCATTCATCAGACTCCTGACAGATCAAGTAGATGTCTGTCCACAGCTGCAGGAGGGCTTAGAACTCAGAACTAGATCATGCTTTAACTGCAGGGGTTTAAAAACTCGGAAGGTTTGCAATGCTAGTTGAAGTCCCCACTGAAAATGCCTTCGTTTTTAATTTCCCCTCAGCCATATTGTGTATAATGGAACACAGAATTGTTAATATTGTATGCTCTTGAAATAGAAACCTGCTTATGGTTTTTGCTATAGGAATGGTAGCAATTGCAATGCCACCTATTAGTAAGATTGAAGGGTTGAAAATATTTCTTGCTAATTTGCAAAAACAAAAGAAGGTTGAAATGGTAAAGAACACCAGTTGGTTTTGATCTGTTTATATCAATGATTACAATAAAAATGCTTATGAATGTGATTTTATATTGTAGTTTATTTCTTTGGAATAAATATGCTCAGGTTAAAATAAAACATTAGTCTCAAATATTGACTACTTCGACAATATGAAGAGACAGAGTATGGGTTGGCCAAGATGACTACTGGCGATTATTCCCTCACCTCAGATTGGAAGGGAAAGGGATCCACATTCCATCATATTGTGATTGCACCCCAACCCTTTCCTGTGCCCCACACTCCTCAGCCCTGAGCACCCTCCTTTACCCCATACTGCTCATCCCCAGGCCCACTCCAGAGCCTAAACCCCCAGCTGCAGCCTGTACCCCCTCCTGTACTCCACCCCTCTGAGCCAGCCCTGTGAAAATAAGTGATTGAGAGAGGGGGCGGGGCCTCAGAGAAGGGGCAGAGCAAGGGTGTTCGGTTTTGTGCAAGTAGAAAGTTGGCAAACCTAATGACTTGGAGTTTTTGGAGCACTCCTTGAACACTATTGATGAGCATGTAGTGGGATTTTCTCTTCTATAGGCTAGTTGTATGCCAAGCAATTCCAACCTAGGAAACAGGGTGAACTTCAGTGCACTAACTCTCCAGCAATTTGTAATCTGCATAGGTTTATATTCTACTTAATGAGAAGCTCCAGAATGACCTAAAAACCATTCACCCTCCCCCCTTTAAAAAAAAAAAAAAAAAAAAAAAAAAGTTAAATCTGCACCACTTTCCACAAAAAGAATGAATTGTACTAAAATCCAGTTGTTTTGTAAGGCAAAGTAATGTGCAATTCATAAAGAATCCTGCTAAAAGTGCCAAACTGATCATACTTCAGACCCTTCATTGCCATTTGCATTTCCCTAAGTTAATAGAAGAGTGATTGATACTTCTCCAATGATGAAAACAGCTTATTTCCAATGTAGTTCAAAGCACCTATGTAAATCTCTAGTGGGGCTGATTGTCACAGCCCTTACTTCGCTGCACAGGGGGAGAAGCTAGGAGCAAGACATCCATCCCCGGTCAGACAAATGACCACCTGCTGCTGTGGCCCACCTACCCTCAACTCCCCATAGCAAGCAGGTGAGGAGCCAACTCGGGGGACCCTGGCTCCACCCACCCACACACACACACACAACAAACAAACCAGAAGCACAGCAGGGTGCAAGCCATTCCACAAAAAGGGATGATGTAACTTACTTTGCATTAACTGAGTCAAATTGTACTCTATTCTCACCCAGGAGCTGTGCAACTACATGTCCCCTGACTCCGGGCAGACTATAAATTTTAAAAAATAAAAATAAAAATAAAATAAAAAAATCTAGCCCTAGGTGCATATGTAGCCCACACACCTTTTGGGTGTGGTGTTCTGTCCCATCTAGTGGGGGGGGGGGGAAAGAGAGAGACAGAAATGAGTCTGCTCTATATTCTTAGCTAACAATCAGTTGGCTTTTAGCTCATGCACTAAGCTCCAGAGGTCCCAGGTTCAATCCCACCCACTGACGATTTCTGTGGCATCTGTTTCTGTGGGGTCTGTTGGCATTACGCACAGCATTTGATCCTCCAAATATTTACTCCTGCACTGAGCTCAGTGGGAGTAAGAGCTCTACAGAGCTTGGAGTTCTAAAGCTCCAAGCTAATGGTTCTTATGGTGTTTTGGTTAAGTTTAAGAGTCTCATGACCTCAGACTGTTCAAAGCATAGAAGTTTTTGAGGGTAACAGAAGAGAGTGTCTAAAAAGGGGTGTGACCTCTCTAGCACTCAAAAAGGGTATTTTCTTTTGAGAAAGTTATATCCAGGATGGCCATCGAATTTACAGCCTTCAGTTAATTCCATGGTATTCCTGACTTTAGGAGCCCATCTCAGTTATTTAGAGCAATGCATTTTAGCTAGTGTTGCTCAGCCCTAGGACAGAGGAGCCCGGCATTAGAAGAGGAACTGTAGCCTCTGACAGACCTGGTTTTATGAGGCATTACTTTTGCACATTTGTTTTCTGCCTTTGAGAGATATTTCCTATGTTAGCCAATGTGTGAAAATTTCTTCACTGCTGCCAAGCACAGCAGGAGATTCTTAACAAGTGAACATATTTGGTGCATTTGTGTATCAAGCAGCACAAAACTTCACTAGAATGAAGTAGCAGGGATTTCAAATGCAGCCCTAAAACAAGCTTTGCAGTTATTCTCAGTCTAGAGAGTGAATGAAGATTCACTCATCTGTTGAATACTGCGATTTGTACTTCACTGCCCCCTTGGTGCAAACCTCCAACCACTAAATCCCTTTCATTGACAAATTAAACTACGTTGAAATCCATGACTTTTATATTTTAAGTTTCCTCAGTAGACTGTTTTTCCTTGTGTAGGTGTTTTGCACAGGTAACTTTGTCTTTAATGTAAAGACTACTGCAGTGAGATTTCACGAGTCACAATGAGAGATAAGTGGATAGATTTAGCATTTTTGATATTGTTGGGGAAGTGGGGGGGAGAAATCTCTCTCAGAGCTCTTCCTGACTATCAATGGGAACGATTCTCACTGACTACATGTCATAATAAAAACATCTTTGGCAGCTGGGTGGACATAAGACCAATATGGAGATAGAAAATGCAACTGAGCCTAAAAGGTTGCCATTAAAAGAAAGATTGTCA
Organism: Terrapene triunguis; assembly: GCF_002925995.2. Classification (NCBI taxonomy): domain Eukaryota; kingdom Metazoa; phylum Chordata; order Testudines; family Emydidae; genus Terrapene; species Terrapene triunguis. The sequence continues at coordinate 29,996,063 of NW_020664446.1, forward strand.
ATTAAAAAGCACTTCCAGAAAATGAGCTAACAGAACTGATTACACACTAAACAGTAACTGGAAGCTGGGATCTGGTTCCTCATCTGGAAAGTAACAGCCATTTATCCAGATATCTGAAATTGATTTTAAGTGTTACCAGCCCAAAGTCATCTTTAAGTCATTTGGTGATATGTTGATTTTTTGCCCTTCTTGTGTCTCTATTTTTAGTATAACCTTGATTATTTTTCAATCACGTTTGTAAGGTCACTTACTTCTGATCCCTAAATTAAGGGTCTGAAGACAAGTGTACTGTATCTTGTTTAAAGTCTCCTTTCACAAGACTAAGTGTGTATTTGGCCCTTCAGACAGCAAGACTATGCAGTTAAATAGGAAAACAATGAACTTGCATCCCCAGCAATTTTAAAGGGACATTGATTACAAAAGGTATGTCACATTAATGACCAGTGTGGTTCATACCACCTGCACAGAAACAGTATCAGCAACAGAAATCGTGCAGGGCCTCAGAAGTGGCTGTCACTTTCTGAATGTTTTATATAGAAGCAAATTAGCAAAGAGATGCTCAAACGATGAGATTCAGCACAGTTTAACATCTCAGATTAAGATTAATTCAAGCCAAGCAAGGAGTTTTGGAGGGGTTGGAAGCAATTTCCTTTCACATCATGGCCACATGCTGCTGACTTGGATGTCTGGAGAAACAGCAAAAGCACGAGAGTTGCCAGAGCACAAGGTTTACCGTGGGTGAGAAACTATATCATGTCCTAGTAAATATACTTAAAGAAGAGCACCAGAATGAATGTACAGAATATTCATAATGCATTGTTAAGAGTGGGCTTTGCCAACAGGACATTTCAAATATCAATTACATTTCAAAGCTGTTTTGTGGCATCACCTTTTAAAGAGGAGTCTTTTCAAAGGAATTTGCTGGAAGACTCAGATTTAATCTACTGCCATTTTAGAAAAATGATAGCAGTGCTCAAATTATTAGTGTACGGAAAGCATTTAGCATCTAAATCCTTCACCACCTCCATTTATTTTATGATGTTGAAAAGGTTATCTTTCAAAAACTGTCAGCCAATTCATATAAAAGATTTAATGTCTTAAGGACAGATAAGAGGAAAACGTGTCATTACATCTTTGAAAGAAGATGGATTCTAACATCTATAAAGTTATTTTTCAGAAGGGAGAAAGAATACAAGGGCTTTTCACTTCATCTTCAACTCTATACAACTCGTCAAGAATGATGTAATTATTTTCTAGACAGACAAGTTAGGGAAAGCCAGCCTGTCAAGACAATTTGTTTCCAAGTTGGCCAATCTTGTGATCTTAAAAATCTAGTTTTATAAAAAGCCAGAGGATGGGAAAAGAAACTAATGCAAACAAGATGCCAGCCTGGCTCTGCAGCCAGTGTAAGATTATGGAGCTCCATGGAAGCCATTGCTATGGGAACTGCCTGGGACCTGGAGCTATGTCAGTTTACATCAGCTGGGCATCTAGGCCCAAGTCTTTCAGCCTCTGCAGTAGGACCTGGATGTATTTTCAATGTAGATGTAAGCCATGAAATAATCCATGTTTTATTTCTGTAGAATTTATTTGGTTATCCTCCTTCTCTACCTTAATCACTTGTCTGAAAATAGAAACTCTTAAAGGGGCTTGTCAGGGCCTGTATATATCCAAAGCAGGCCCAGCAATCAAGGTACAGCTGGAGTCACTGAGTCCTGATTCTGTCTGGCTGGCTTACGGGCCTTCAGCCATACCCCAGTGGAGCGAGCAGACCCAAGTTCCCCTACTAACCTCCTGAGAGACTTAATTAAGGAGCAGAGGGGTAGCCGTGTTAGTCTGAATCTGTAAAAAGCAACAGAGGGTCC
>NW_020664446.1:29998327-30100157 GCF_002925995.2 Terrapene triunguis
GTGATTCCTCTAAACACTTCAGTTGTTATGCCACCAAAAAATTTCTTGGAGCGGCTGCCGCATCGCTCCCTAGCCCGCTCCCTCCGGCTCTGGCAGTCCTGGACCCCCTGCTGCAGCAGCGGCTGCTGCCCAAGGGCTGCCGGCTGCAGATGGGAGCGGGTGACATCAGCCCGCCTGCAGCTGGCCCTATTGACAGCAATGCAGCGGTGGGAGGGGGGCGAGGTTGGGTGTGGGGGAAAGGAAGAGGAGACCGTGGCCACTTGTCCACCTGCGGGGGTGGATCATGGCCCTGCCAGAGGATACAGGGTTAAAGAGCTGCAAAAGAGTAACTGTCCTCAGCACGTGCCACCTTCCAAGGCTTCATCCCCATCCATCCCTGCAGCCCTGTAGAGCCCCATTTTGGGGGAAGCTGAGGCAGAGAACAGGGATGTGACTTGCTCAAGGTCACCTGGGGAGTCATTGTCGGAGTCCTGCTTTGAACACAGAGATTGAGGCTCCTAGTTCTGCGCTGGCTCAGACGATTAGACCAGAGGCCTTCAAGCTCTGAGCGGTGCACCTGCCCACAAAGTATTAACACAAGGTATTAATCTGGGATTCAGGGGCAGCACACTGCAAGTTTTCAGTGAAGAAACATGGCTGTCTCGAGCCCTTATGGCTACAAGGAAAATCTTCCAAAGATGATGGGCGTCTAGCTAACACAGTTCTGTCTGCCCGAGTCTGCAGCCAGCCTGGGACAACAGCTCTAGGAAATGCAGCAGTAACTGTTAAGTCTAATTACGATACCGTCAGAGCCAGATTTTCATATAACATGGGTGACCAGTTGCATGGTGCACAACCACTGCAAGTGTGTGAGCAACTCAGGTTAAGTGCAGCTGAACCCTGGGCAGGATGCAGCACCCCAGAGATTTTTGTTCTCCCACTGAATGACAGCAGATGCACCAGTAACTTTACTAGGTAGAAGTTTAGTGACCACATTAGGGGCATATCCCCTCCCGCCTGCATTGCACTTTCCAGCCCAGGAGCAAGGAACCATTTCACACCTTAGTGCTGGGGGGAGCTGAAGCCCAGAACGGGAAGTAACTTGCCTGAAGTCATCCAGTGAATTGGTGCCAGGTTGGAGAATAGAAGCCAAATCCTGACTCCCAGCTCTGTGCGCTGATCCCCAAAACATCCCTTTCCAGATCCATGGGGGGCGGGTGGGGCAGAAGGGACTCTAGCCATGTGCAGGAGACCCAAGACCATTTATTTTCATTAAATATGTAGACTAAATAATGAAATTAATAAATTTTCAAGCCAAACGTATTAATTCTAATGAACAATGCCACATTATGCAGTATTCATTGTTGAACTTTTATAATAAGCGATGCTCCGGTGGAAGGGGAGAGGGAGGGGGGCGCAAGGTGGAAGTTTCGCCTAGGGCGCAAAATATCCTTGCACCAGCCCTGCTTGTGGGCACTAGTTTGAAAAGCTGGCAACACTGCTGAAATTCTCCTAGCTAGCTACAAACGCACCATTATAATTATTCACGTAATTTAACATGACCCATGAGAATGACTTGTACTGCTGTAACTTATTTCTCAAAGGTAGGCATTGCCATCCAACTTTACTGCTTCAAATCTCCCTACCCTTTAAACACGTTCAATGGTCAGGGGGGAGGAGGGGGGAGGAGGAAGAGAAGTAAAAAAAACCCACACAGGATTTTGATGTGTTTTTCAGCCTGTCAGAAAGGCATCAAGTACATGAGGGGGACCTTGGGACCAAGTTTTTCAGTGCTGTAAAATATGGAAGTTCTCATTCTTTGGCAGACTGGCTCCTTCTTAGGTTTCACCCTTATTACTACACATGTGATCTATTGACTAGACTCCTTTGTGAGCTCCACTACACCCAATGGTTCCAGAATTTCTTGGGCTAAATTTAGCAGTTTATTGGCAAGCTTCTTTTGGATGATGTGTAGAGTTCACATCCAATATAATTCATGCAGTAAATAAATTCATGTCTTTCTGCCTCCCCCAACCCCCAAGTTCTTCTATAAACTGTAGTCCTGGCTTATAGTTGGAGTTAAAGCCATAATTCATTGAACTGAGCTGGAGAGCAGGTGTAACTCACAACCAGTTTGATGTAAGCTGCAGTCTTCAAAAAGATGCTCAAAGTACATTTCATTTATTAATGAGTAGCACTGATCCCAGACCCCTTTGGTGAAGGTACAATATATATAGTATAGCTTTATTTTGCACAGTATCATCCATCCAAACTGTATCCAAAAAGGTCTCAACAAAACAGCAGAGAGTATGGTGCAAACTACGGAAAGAGGAAGGAAGGATACTGCACGGTGAATATGTTAAAGTATTCAGTCCTAAGGCAGAAAGAAATGTAAAAAGTTATAGCCAAGGGATGAAGCTATTTAAGCTAAAATTTGAAGGGAAATTGAGTTACTTTACCTGTATCTCCACTGCAATCTTTTCCAGGTAGCAGGCACTACAAAGGAGAAGCCTGTCAAGCATTGGCAAGATTCTGGGGAGGGGCAAAGAACATAGCAGGGGTAGGTGAGTGAATGGAGAATAGAGGAGAGCAGAAAGACAAGGTTTATGAAAAAGGGGTTGAAGCAAGTCAATGAAGGAGCTTTATAAAATGAAGGGAGCAGTTCTGAAGTAGATCACAGAATGAATGAGACCACCAAATAGAGTCTTCAGCATATGGCTGATACAGCAAAGGGCATAACCTCCTGTGATGAATTGGGTTGCAGCATTCTGCACCTCCTAGAGTCTGAAGAGCTGGAACCTTGGGAGACTATAGAAACTAAGGTTAGATACTAGTAATTTTGGTGGGGAAAATTTAGCAGAGTAAAGTAAGAATTCAGGCAATGGCTGACATGGGCAGTGTTACAGTCATAAGAGAGATGTGGGAGTAGGAAAGTTCAGGGCCATGGGTAACGCCAAGGAAGCCAATTCATAGTTCCTACTCATGTCTTATCTACTCCATTTCAGCTTTGACAAAGGCCTTTTGCTTGTACTCTGTTCTCTTCATTTTTTTTCCTTTTCATATTCTCAAATTCTTTGAGCATCTTTCAGTCACACAACATTACCTTCTCTGTACCTATTCTCCCTCCTCCCTTTCATTTCCACAGAGAAGAGATGCAAAATATTTAAATGTTAGAGCATTTAGAGCACAAGAAAGACCAAAGAAACTAAATATGTTTAACTTGGCTAAGCAACAGCAAACATGAATGATCACAACCTTCAAATGTTTGTAGATGGTTAACACCTGGCAGTGAGATCCATTAGATTGGAATACTCTCCAAAGGGAAGTAGTGGTCATTAGTAGCCAGAATATTTAAAAGGACATTAGAAAATTCATTGTTCTCTGCAGTGTAAGTCTAATGTAAGTGCAAAGGGGGTGGATGAACTAGACTCATATTTTAAAGACCAGACGGGACCATCATCATTAAGTTTGACCTCTTGCAGATCACAGGTCACCAAACCTCATCCAGCCACTCCTACAGTAGGCACAAAACCTCTGGCTGATTTACTTTAAGTTACAGAGAATCTACCATTTGTTCTAGTTCAAACCAGCAAGTGACCCATGCCCCATGCTAAAGAGGAAGACAAACTCCCAAGGGTCTCTGCCAATCTGACCTAGGGGGAAAAATTCCTTCCTGACTCCAAATACTTGTGATCAGGTAGACCTGAGAATGTGAGGGACCTACTAGACAGACATCTGGGAAAGAATTCCCTGGAGTAACTCGGAGCTCTCCCATCCAGTGTCCCATCTCCAATGGCTAGAGATATTTGCTAATGGCAGTCATCAATAGGCCATATGCTATAGTAGCCAACCTCATCTTACCATCCCCTCCATAAAACTTAAGTTCAGTTTTGAAGTCAGTTAGGTTCTCTGCCCCATATCTCCCTTGGAAGGCTGACCCAGAATTTCACTCCTCTGATGGTTAGAAGCCTTTATCGAATTTCAAACCTAAAATTTGTTGATGGCCAGTTTGTATCTATTTGTTCTTGTGCCCTCACTGGTGTTTATCCCTCTGATGTATTTAGAGAAGGAATCATGTAAACCAAAGGCTGAGGGGAAAGATAAACAAGCCAATCTCTTTAAGTTCTTCTGATCATCCTAGTAGCCCTTCTCTGCACTCGTTCCAGTTTCAATTCATCTTTCTTAAACATGCGAGACCAGAATTGCACATGGTATTCCAGATGAGGGCTCACCAGTGCCTTGTATAATTGTAATAACACTTCCCTAGCTCTATTAGAAATACAATCCTAGGATGCATCAGGTGCGGTATTAGCCTTTTTCCACAGCAACATCACATTGGCAGCTCAGTTATCCTGTGATCAACCAATACACCCAGGTCTGTCTCCTCCATTGCTTCCAGCTGGTAAGTCCCAAGCTTATCGCAAAAATTCTTAATATTAGTCCCTAAGTGCATGACTTTGCACTATTAAATTTCATCCCATTTCTATTACTCCAGTTTTCAAGGTCATCCAAATTTTCTTGGGAGATATTGCCAATATGGAGGGAGACCAGAATATCATACAACATTGTGTCATCTGCAAATTTAATTAGCATGTTCCCACTTTTTGTGCCAAGTTCATTAATGAAAATATTAAATAAGCTTGAGGAACACCACTAGTTCCTACAATTGGTTCAGAATACTGCAATCCACTTGCTCAGCAACACAGGCCACCACAAGCGCATCATCCCAGTATTCCACTCTCTTCACTGGCTTTCTATCAAATGCAGCTGGTCAGAAAATGGGTGTTTTTTCCAGAGCCGTGGATACTTTTCCTTGTTAAAAACAACTTCCTACCAAACAAGAATTTCCAGGAGAAAACAGCTGAAAACTAAAAAGTTTTTGGTTTAACAGCAAAAGTTCTAAAGTTTGAGGAAAGCAGACGCTTTACAAAATTTTTAGTTTAATCCAAAATGCAACTTTCTATTTAAAAGAATGACAGAAAATTTTCAACCAGCTCTGCCATCCAATGTTGACCTGAATGACCGACTACTACATTTCAGAATAAGACTGTGTAGCTAGAGCCAGCACACCATCAATCCATTTAAATATTACATAACATGGGAGTGAAGGGTTCCGTGTAAAATGGTCATTCACAAGGGGTACAAGAAATGGAAGTGTTTATGTCAACATAAAGGTGCACTCTAAGGAATCCATTTGTGTGTAAATATCATACCTGATGCAATCTGATTATTTTTCCATTCTGTCCCTTCAGTTTCAAGGCATCTTGCTCTTTATACAGGTTCAGTGGTGTGGAAAAATGGCTAATACATGATTTTGATATGTCTGGACCTGTCAAAATAGCAGACTAGTTACATGCATAAAGCATCTGAGATTATTTAGAGGCAGAAAGTAAGAGGCACTGAGTAATCTTATAAGATAAATGGTATGCAGCATGTGACAGGAATCCCATTCCATTTGGAAACATGAAGAGAAATCTGCATGAATATCACTTTTCTAATCATGCAAAATTGTCAGGTTGATTTTTTTAGTCATTATCCCTGTAATCAGATAAAAAAGTTTTAAAAATACAAATTGTTCCTGTACACAGTCTGTTGATCATAGCCTGTCTAGACTGTTATAACAATGATTTCTGTTTAAACTAAATGCATGCACCGCCTGCATTCTAAATGAAGGGGGGAGGGGGAACTAGACTACTGCCTTTTCCCATGCCCTGAGTGACAGTAATCTGCTGAGGGCTGAACTTGGCTACAAACAAACTGATACAGGAAAACATCCTGCAATGAGTCAAAAATCATTTTACTTATTTATAGTTGAGGTATAGAAGTTCCTTATCACCTAGTTTTCACGAGCTTCTACTTTTATACCAGGAGAGTTTGGTTTCCTTCCAACACATGGAGATTCCCAAACTTGAAAGAAAATCCTCTGTCATTTTTGTTCCTCAGATGGTTTTTAAAATGATCCCAGACCAGTGACTTCTGATTGTAGCTTGGGGGGAAACTGGCCACCATCCCACCTTTGACCCCAGTAAATTGTTATGGTAACATGGAAAATGATGAAAAGGAAGTGAGGAGTCTCTCTTTGAAAGATCAAGTTTGATTTTAATATATACTTGACTTAGTTATGCAAGTGCTATATTTGATCCTTTCCCCCTCCCCCCCCATAATGCTGTAGTGGTGACAATTGCTTCATTCTTATTTTTAAAACTAAAATACAAATACATTCCTACAAATAAGCAGGTACTTTGTAATTGAGGCTTGAAGTGAGTGGAGGGGAAATGCAACTTTTGGCAGACCACTGAAATTGCTAAATTATAAACCTGACAGGAAAGCAAAGGGAATGTCATTGTCAATTTCGCTGGTAGAGGGTGCACTGGATAAATCAACAAAAGAATTATAAAAGCAGTCAAATATTCAAAGGTACATTATATACCAATGTCTATAAAAGAGTCAAATATAGACAAAGCTGCACTTTTCCATTGCAGCCTTTTGTAAAATGATCATTTTTAAGTGAATTTATAAGAAAAGCTAAAGGGACTAATAATAAATTAGATAAATGGTAGAGGAAATAATCCCAATGGTGCTATATATGGGATCTACCCAGTCACAAATTATAGCACATGGCTTTTGGGGTGCATGCCAGCTATGCTCTTGACTGACCTATCCAGAGGTCTTCTAATTCTAGCAACTGTTCTCCTTCATAATGGTCCTGTTTGGTCCACAGGAGTTCTCACAGCCTTGCAGGTTACGATAATCCTTATATTGGACTCCAGTAAGGGCTGCAGGTAGGGGGAAGATGTTCAGCCCAATGTGCCATTTATGTTCCTTTGATCTGAATGATGTTTTGGCTACCTAATCTAATATACCGATCTGTGGCATAGAAGCACTAGCATAAAGCATTAGCATTGACGTAGAGGGCTTTGGGCTACATTGTTCTTGAGCTGGCTGATATCAGCTATGACAGTTAAGAAATTTTAAAGGGACAATCTAGCAACTCTGTTCTTCTCCACCATCATTTCTGAGAATCTGATCTGAATCCCAGTATGAGCAAGCACAGGCCAGGAAGAAAGAAGAGCCTGGGAGATGCTCTGATTCAGGGCACCTTCAGCTCTCCCTCCATCTGCAGGGTTTTTATAAAGGCTCAATTGTAGTTTAGAGCGGGTATTTCTGGCAGAACTCCTGCTGTGCTAATATCACCTCCTCTCTATGTGACTTCACCCCATTCTCCCAAGGCACACACCCCTGCCCTCCGCGACTAACATGAGGGAAAACAAGCCCATAATTATTACATTAGGTACAGAAGGGATGGGCTCTAGTAAAACTCTGGGATGGTTAAAAATCATGACTAAAAGACTCAATCCTGCCAGGTGCTCAGTGCTCTGGCCTCAACTGAGTAAAGCACTTAAGCATGTGTAACTTTAGAAATGCAAGCAGAAGTTAAGCATGTATCTGGACTGAGGCTGGAACGCTCAGCACTTTGCTGGGGGAGCCTTAATTTAGTAAAAATATTCAGTGGTAAAACTATTCTTAAATTCTTTATTGGCCTGCCGTATTTTAATATATGCAGTTCATCAGGAAAGCCCCTTGATGAACTCCATTGAATTTCAGCATAGGTGGGGCTATATTAATTCAGTTCTCCAGATCTGAACCTGATCTTATGCTTTGGTTCTGGACTGGACCCAAAACAGAAGGGACCTATATTCAGTTCTGTTTCAGAAGTGACTAAAAGTTTTAGAAGACAGCTGATTTCTGCCATTTGGGGATGTAATCTCATGAAACCAGTGCACGTGTTTTTAGCATCATTTCTGCTCCTGAACTTTAGCCCTGATTCAGCCTTGAACCCAAATCCCACCTACTTGATCTACCTCAGTATAAAAATAAGCAGGGATTGTCAGCTATTCAAACTCATTTTTTTACTCTCCTGAAGGACTACAATTCATAAATTTAATACTCCACATGGATATACAAATGATGCATAAAAGTTATCTATTCACAATTACTAATACTAGCATAAAAATTATAAAAACTGCAGTGTGAAAGTATTTAGCTACATACTTACAAACTATAAATGTTACTGAAAGTTGCAGAATTTGCCTTGCCATAACATCTTGCATGTTCAAAGCTGTGATTTTCTCAGCATATTCAGCAGCAAATTACTGTGTTTTGAAACTTAAGTCAGTAACCCTTTGCTATCTATGGGTATTGTAAAAGAACCTAGAGGATTCTTTTTATTAAACGATAAGTGAACTCAGAGACATCTCTCCGAGTACCAGCTATTTTCTTCATTATATCTGCCATTTCCTAAAAGCAGCATTAATCCTTAAAGATTTTGAATAATATGGACTGTATTTTATGGAGCACCTACACGTTTCAAAGAATAAAATATATCTAATTAAATAGATGAGTAATCCATTTATGGAGCCAAAGATAAAAGTATTTATTCCCTGAATTTAGTAGCTCTATACTCTGAAGCAGAATTAATCAAGAACCCTATTTTTTTAAGAAATAGAGGCATGAAAAACATCTCTGAATCATACTTCTAAGGTGGTGAAAGAGGGATTGATTAAATTCAAACTTTTTCATCCAAGTTTTTAACTACTTACCAAAGGAATCAGTGGGAATATCTGATTGTACCCACTGACAGTTTTGTTGGGCTTGTGTTTGTTTTTAAGGTCAATGGCTTGCCTCTTTGTGAATCAAGTATCTGAATAATGGGCTTGAGTATTTCAGAGAGAGGTAAATATTACTTATAGTAGTATTGTCCTAGCATTTCAGAAGCATGTACTATATATCCAGGAGATGCCTGATTTCATAGTCAAACAAGTCACACCATCCTGCCATTTGTCAAATCAAGCTTCGTTACTCCTGATGTCTCAATGAAAAGAATATCAGATACTCTTTGGAAGCCAAAAGTATTAACATACATCTTCCCCACCTCCTCCAACCCACACTTGACATGAAAGAACAGAATGGCATACACCATTATATTCTCTTTTTCATGAGAGTGGGTTTATGTTACTGTACAATAGGACACACACATTTTAAATGGTTCTTTTATCCAGCAAAAGGGAAATTATACAGGTTGTTTTTAATTCAAACGCATCCAAACTTTGTAAACTCCAGGGTCATCCCTGAACCTGCAAGAAGTGTTCTAAAGAGACAGCTAGGTGGTACATTTTTCTTATCACATGCTGAAGTCTGTAAGTGTCTTAACATCCCTGAATGATTAACATATAGCACTGTTTGCTCCTAAAAGTAGGTGATTAGTTTAATACTTGACTATTACAAGTGAATTAATCAGAGATACAGAGAGGAGAAAGTCACATGGCATCTTTTAAGGATAGAGCTATTTCCCATATGTAAGAATTCTCTGCCACATAGGCCCCGACTCCTGCTAGTTCTGGTGGGTGCTCGACCTCCCTCTGCCCCTGGCTCCGCCCCAACTCCACCCCCTCTCCAACCCCTTCCCCAAATACCCACCGTGGCCCCACCTCCTCCCCTGAGCGTGCTGCATTCCTGCTCTTCCCCCCTCCCTCCTGGAGCTTGTTACGCTGCAAAACAGCTGTTTTGCGGCAGCAAGCACTGGGAGGTAGGCAGAGAAGAGGCGTGCTCGGGGAGGAGGCAGAGGCGAGGAGCTTGGCTGCTGGTGGGTGCAGAGCACCCACTAGTTTTTCCCTGTGGGTGCTCCAGTCCCGCAGCAACCATGGGGTCGGCGCCTATGCTCTGCCATGGAACACTGGATACAGGACAGAGATGCAGCTTCCATTCTAGTCTCCCTCTTCAGCTGCTTATAACTTTCTCAGATGCGTTTTAGGGCCAAATCTTGTCCTTTTGAATGAATATGCAAGTCCTGAAAAGCAGCAGCACTGCTGAGGAGATTGACCCATGCAGATGCCATAGAGAAGAGCTTTGCAACATCTTTGTGCTGAGCATGATAAAGAGTTGCTCAGCTCTGTAATACCATGCAGTGCCTGTTGACAAGGTGGTGGCAAAGGTGGCTCAGGCTACGTCTACACTACCCGCCTGAAATCGGCGGGTAGAAATCGATCTCTCGGGGATCGAATTATCGCATCTCGTCGGGACACGGCATTCGACACTTGTACTCCACCAGCGGAGGTAGGAGTAAGCGCCGTCAACGGGGGAGCCGCGGAGGTAGATTTGCCGCCGTCCTCACAGTGGGGTAATTCAGCTATGCTATTCGCGTAGCTGAATTTGCGTATCTTAAATCGACCCCCCCCCCCGTAGTGAGGACGTAGCCTTACAGTTATGCAAAACTATTGTCTGAAACTATTATGCAGGGGGGTAAAGGCAGCAGGCTTGGAAGCTATTGCAACTCATGGATTCTCCAAGCCATACTGCCATTTACTTGGGTTTCACGAAAGGGACTAGGATCTGGCCCTTCATTAACTTTGTGGATATACATTATCATCCTTTCCTACAGACTCAGAGGCACTCAGCTGAGGGCAAGCTTTTCCCTTTCTTGCCGCACCCCTCCCCCCCCCAAAAGGGGCATGCAGCCAACTTGCTCAATGGAGAATTAGATTCTCTTCACTTGGATCGACCTCTATCTGATCGTTCTAAGATGTGATGGACAGACAGAGCCAGGAACGTAGCTGTGTTAAGTGAATTTAGAGTGGAATAATTAAATATATTTTACCAAAAAAAGTAGGTATGAAAAAAAAAATCTATTCATAGTATATTTTTTAAAAAAGAGTGAATCTAGAAGAGAATCCATTAGTCCATACAGCTTTACAGCAAGCTCTGCTTATTTTATGAAAACATTTGAATGACCTCTTTTAGTTGCTTTAAAGCCAATTAGATCCTCCAAGCCATAAAACGGTGGTGGCTGAGTTGAGGTGGTATTTCGTAGATCTCCTACAGGGAAGGATAGCCATGCCACTGTGTGACACTCATTGCACAGAACAGGACCAACACTGACTCCAAAACAAGTTGTTCTATCCCTTCTAGAAGAGGTTCCACAATCTCAAATTCAGTGGTAACAAGACAAACAGATGTGCTGAGCATAATATGTTCATTTTGAGGGCTCTGCCAAGAGCACAAACACAATAAAATTGATTTTAGATTTTTAATTCCAGTGAATTTACTACTTATTGCTGACTACATTAAAATCCAGGGCTTTGGAGCGGTGCTCCAGCTCCAGGCAAAAAACTTGCAGCTCTACTGCTCCAGAGCTGCTCCGCGCTCCAGCTCCGGGCTCCACTCCAAAGCCCTGTTAAAAACCATTCCCTTGGTATTGACAATGGTAAGAATTAAGATCAGAACTACTTTAAATTAAAATCCTTCAAAAAGTCACACAACTTACAATAAGGATAGTTATTAGTAGAGAAGTATTTGTGCTTTTCCACTGGTCAGGTATTAATCAACTGGAGTGCACTACAGTATGCCCTTGGCTGTGCCTCAGGGTTATCACACAAACCTATAATTCATTACTAAATAGATGATCTGATCACACATTATTGTGAGGCAAAATGCAGATCAAAGACTGAACGCATCCAAGCACAAGGAGAAGCACATGCTTAATAAACCACAATCAACCACCAAATTAGCCTTGATAAAATGAATCCTAAACCAAAGAGATTCTGTAAATATTTCTATAGCCTGAAGCAGGGAGACATATGAACTCACAGGCTATAGAGTATTTAAAGCTGTTAATACCAATTTAGAATGAATTGGAAGGTACATACATATTTGCAAAAAAGCCTTTTTTTGTGAAATATGTTGGGGGGGGGGGAGACTGTTTTTCATAATTGTGTGTAACCAAAAATTCTGTAGGACATATTGAAGCATACATTTTAAAATAATTAGTAAGAACAAAATATACATTTAGTTAAAAGCAGCTAAATCAAACGTTCAATATCAAGAGTAATTATGTCCTCGTGGTCATCTTTTATGAAGATTTTATTGGAGTTTTATTCAATTTGCATTCAGAATTAGCTTTAAGGTTATTTAAAAGGCATTATTGGGCTAATAGGTATATATTGTCATGTTAATAAAGTTACTACTTTTCCTATAGTATTACCATGATGCATGGCTCATTAGTATCATAATTGTCCTTAAAGGAAAAACTCTAAAATGATGAAGAAATATGGAACAAGAAAAGCTTCAGGACTGCATATCTATAAATTTCTCTTAAACTGCAATAACCAGATGGAGAAGTCTACAACTTAGTATCCTATAAGTAAACTTTAAAAAGGGCAACAACCAAGGAGCCTTTTGAGTCTGACTTAAAAAAAAACAAAAACAAAAACAAACACACACATACACACACACACACACCCCACAACAAACCACCATACACCCATCCCCACCACAGAAAAGTTCTGATAAAACTGGTTAGAAGTGTTGGTCAAAAGCATCAGATCATCTCAGTTCTGGCCAAAAGCCAGTTATAGCAGAAATGGGCAAAGAACAAAACTTCAGAACCATGAAAGACATTGAAAAGATTCGGACTACCTTAGTTTAGAGGAGAGGCGAGTAAGTGGAAATGTGATAGAGCACGGGTTCTCTCCAGGTGGGTCACAGGGCACGGTAATAAACTTCCCTTTTTATGGACACCCACCACACCAAAACTACAGGAGTGGGAGAGCCTGAAAGTCTTCTGTTGTAACAGGGAGGATCATGGTATGGAAAAGGTAGTGAAAAGGCAGTGATACTGATTCCCCCCCCCCCTAAAAAATAAGGGAAGAACAAAACAAACAAAAAAAGTAAAGGAATGGAAAGGGAAGGAAGGGGGACAGGGAACAGAAAGGAGAGCGACATCTTGGTTTCTATCCACTGGGAACTAATCAATGATTTCTAAAGTGTCAACCAAATCTATTCAAAATTTGTCAGAAGTCTCTTCCCTGTAAGATTACCTGCTCTTTAGCTGCAGGTCAGCCAAGTCTCTATGCCACATTTCTATCCCTAGAGGCAGTCTGCTCTTCCGTAAACAATATGGCTTATTTGGCTACAAGCACTACTCTAGAGAAACAAGCTTTCTGTGAGGTGGACAATTTCCAAGATGGGATATATCCCAAAACAGAGTTCTTGGAAGCAAATTTTTAGAGAGGTATCCATTATCATATTAACCCCCCTGCCTGCATCTAGCCAAATGGATTGGCTGCAAACATGTGAGCCAGTGTGGCTCTGGGAGAGCCACATCTCCAGCAGCAGTCTGTTTTGGCAAGGCCCTTCCATTGTAACCTATTCAAGGATGAAATGCGAACAAAGTTTTCAACTGAATAAGCCTTAATCATAGATCAATAGTAGAGAGGCACTTCCCCATTGACTACGGTTCAAGAACATACACAAGTTTGTTCCAGGCCATCTAAATTAAAGAGGGTCTTTTGCATTGGGAAATAGTAACAGCTCCCTCCACCACAATTATGGAATCTCTGGTGCTCCCAAGGCAAAGCCAAATATGTCCTTCAAAAGATGCTTAAGCTGCAGGTAATGCCATTGTTTACTCTCTTTCATATACTATAAAAGCAAAGGAACATCTTAATGACACTGGAAGATGACAAATTTAAAACTGTTAAACTTTGCACAGTGCATAAGTAACCTATGGAACACATTCCCACTAGATATAAATTAGACAAAAACATATGATTAAAGAGCATCTAGAACTAGTTTTTGTCAGCACCAAGATATTGGAAAAGATGGGCTACTGGAATAAGTGACAGTACAAAGTTAAAAAAAATTAAAAAAATACAAAAAAAGATGGCAGAGAAGACAAACTGCTTGTGCAGTGCCTAGCACAATGGGATATGACTGGGGCTCTTAGGCACTACAATAATGCCCCCTTATGTAATCCAACAATACAAAAAAAAAAAATGTTGAGACCTCCATTATTCAGCTCTGTTTGGAATCCTGTAAGCCCTAGCCAATCAGTCTGATAGCCAGACGATCTCAAACAAATCAGAAGAGCTCACTGAACATTCTAAATAGAAACAAGTGTTCTTAATGAAATAGTAGTTGTGCTCAGTTGCTTTTATAATTCTGATGATAGGATTTTATATTTTCTCCCCTTAATTTTCTGACAGCTCCTATATTTCCCTTGATTTTTGCAGAAAACTATCAAGTTAATGTCTGCATATGCCTAGAGCTCTCTTTTACAATACTTTTGTTTTTCCACTTTCTTCCTTTCATTTTTAGCCTAAGCACATTCCAAAATTCAAAATACTCTATCATCCACCAGTCCAACTTGTACCCAACTAAAACTTAATGCCTGTCTCACACACAATTTCAAAAGGATATAAGATGTGCACCTGCCAGCGTAATGCTTTAGAGAGACAAGGCAGGTGAAGTAATATCTTGTATTGGACCAACTTCTGGTTGTGTGAGAGACAAGCTTTCAAGCCACATAGAACTCTTCAGGTCTGTTCTCTCCCCCCACCAGAAGAGCTCTGTGTGACTTGAAAGCTTGTGTCTCTCACACAACCAGAAGTTGGTCCAATACAAGATATTACCTCACCCATCTTGTCTCTAACAACCTGGGACCAACACAGCTACAGCTATACTGCATACAACAGTGTAATGCTTTGTCAGTCATATTTGCTGAGCACTAGTGACAGTTTTCTTGTCTGCTCCATTTTTAAAAAAAAAAAAAAAAAATAAATAAAAATAAAAAAAAATAAAGGACAACTTTTGTCACGTTGCCTAATTAATTATTTTCCCCCTCAAATTGAATACTTCAACAGAAGGACTGTGGAAAATCTTGAAGTGAGTCTCAAGTGTAAGAGTATGTCAGAGGTTCACTCTGGTTTTGTTTCCAGCAAGCAACTTTGACTGAATAAAGATATACTGTAACAGGTACAGCATTTACTCTACACTTTTTATTCATATGGGGCCAGACTACAGCACCTTCTTCACATTGGTAAGTAGTCTCATTTTCTTCCTCAGACTGAGGAGGATTGCATATTACTACTCACTTTGGGATTTTACAGATGGAAAACACCAAGTAAGCACTGAGCATTGTTATTGGTATTTAGTGGACAGAGGGAGCACTTGTAGGTACTCTTACCTGACAGCAGGGAGACCCCTGTTCAAATCCCTTCTCCCCCTCTACAGGAGGGGATACTTGACCTGTGACAAATCATGGATGATTACCCTATTCACTATGCTAGAAGAGGTCTGGCCTGCACCCCTCATTTTGTGGTTTTAAGCAGCCTCTAAGAACTCCTACCAAATTGGGCCCTGTACACAATAGGTGTTTGGTTACTTCAATCTTCTTCCAGTCTATGGATCACTAGCAGATTAGGTGGCTCCCTGCAACCCAGCTTTAGGTGCCCATCTCCACAAAAGGGGTGGAGCTTAGCATTACCTCCTCTGGTAAGTGTCTCATTGTCTTAGTCAGCAAACTAGGGTGGGGAGCTGATTTTGTGGATTTCTATGATACCTTTCTCTCCTTATTCATTGTCTAGGGAGCCTAGACACCTAACTTAAGCTTTGTGAATCGCAGAAGGGATGCTGAAACAATTTTTATAGTGGGGGTGCTGAGAGCCACTGAACCAAACTGTAAACCCTGTATATAAACCAGGAAACCACTTCAAGCCAGGGAGTATGGTGGCAGCACCCCCAGTTCCAGCATGTATGAATTGCAGTGTTTGTGAATTTCTAGGCCCCACAATGCTCAGGATTGTAATGCTTAAATTCCTTTATGGATCTGGCCATAATACCAGTTACATTTATTGTATATTGTAAAAACCTTCAAAAATGATTTTTCTATGAACTATGCAGCATAAACTAACTGTGCCATTTTATGGTGCCATGTGAAAGCATGTTTTGGCACTTGTTCGGGATGACTTGCATGAGACTCATGACTTTTCCACTAATGAGTAATATCAATATTTCATGCGACATTAGTCGGATAGGAGCGGTGGGGTGGGTGCAGTGTATATTGGTAGAGTATTGTACAGTTCTTTTTTCATCATGCTTCAAGCTTCCCTTGTGCAACTACATATACTTGCACTTATATACATACCTGAAACATACACCTTATATGATCCCTGTGACATCATCCCTATCAAAACAGACCAATTTTGAGTATCATAGGGAGCAACTCAGGCATTGTATGTGTGTTTGTAAAATAATGGCATCTCATATACAAATATATCTTTGAAAAGCAGGGTGTCATAAAAGTTTTACACTTGGCACATCAAGTGTGAAGCAGGTGAATTTCCACAGAAGGATTTCACTACTTTCTTCATTTATATCTGGAGTCATAGAGGTGCCCCTTTCACAAAACAATTAACCTTTTGCCATATAGGCAATTGGTTGGAAGCAGCCCTATGAGGTTCAGAATTTAATTTACAAGAGAAACTGTACATAGTTAATTAGTACAATAAGGTAATTCCTATATTATCAAGCCCAGCAGCTGGTCAGTATAGCTAGTACAGAACTTTAATCAAGTACCAAATTATGCTGATTTTTCTCATGTCTAAATGAATACTTTGACACCTTTCATATCCACACAGATATTTTAAGGTCTGCCACACTGCGTGGGATGAAAGATAAGCAAGAATGGGTGTACAGTGGGGGACTGCATAGAAAAGAATGATACTAGATCATCCACTATTTACACAAAAGAAAAAGGAAATATTTTTCTATTTTCTTTACATCTGCATTTCTTGCACTCTTCCCTTTTTCTGATTCCATTGCATTCATATTTCAGTTTTTACAGATTCTTACCTCCTAAAATTCATGCTCTTACATAAATTATGTATACAGTTTAGAGAATAACCTGTAACAAGGCAGGGTGACAGATTTAGATCCACTGGTGCTCACTTACACCATGTGAGCTTCTCTAACCCATACATTTCAAGTTACCTACACTGGTTGCCATTGGAAGCCAGTATTTACCAATAGCCATTTCATATCACGGTATGGTAACTGACAAGAGTCACTATTGATAACCATTCTAAATTAGGGGCGGGGGTCTATTTCTGCAGTTGTGTCTTATGCACTTGCTTAAGTTTATACATTCAGTAGTCATTAATTCAGTAGTCATTCAGTAATGAATTAAATATGGTCCTAATTCAGCACAGTATGTTAACATGTGCTTAGCTTTAAGTTTACCTGACAACTTGGAAGCAGATTATCTTGAATGCTTATGGGTCAGTGTTCTAATACTGAAAGCATGAGATGGGGTACTAGTTGGTGTGGACTACAGAACATCCAATCATACTAGAGAACAGGATGACCTATTTTGTGTAGGGAAAAGCTACATTATCATGGGGGACTTCAATCTGAGTTACATATGATGGAGGTCTCATGCTGTTAGTACTAAAATTTCCTTGTAATCTCTAAAAATATTATAGCTGACAATTTCCTAACTCAACAAGTATTGCATTCAACATAGAATTCTGCATTTGATAGCAGCCTTCAACTACCTGAAGGGGGGTTCCAAAGAGGATGGAACTCGGCTGTTCTCAGTGGTGGCAGATGACAGAACAAGGAGCAATGGTCTCAAGTTGCAGTGGGGGAGGTCCAGGTTGGATATTAGGAAACACTATTTCACTAGGAGGGTGGTGAAGCACTGGAATGCGTTACCTAGGGAGGTGGTGGAGTCTCCTTCCTTGGAGGTTTTTAAGGCCCGGCTTGACAAAGCCCTGGCTGGGATGATTTAGTTGGGAATTGGTCCTGCTTTGAGCAGGGGGTTGGACTAGATGACCTCCTGAGGTCCCTTCCAACCCGGATATTCTATGATTCTAACTGATAAAGAAGATGTGTTGCTGCTTTGATGCAAGTGATCATGACTTTATTCTCTTTGCACATTATATACATACACAGCTTTAAAAAAAAAAGCCAATTCCAAAAAAAGTTGAGTGCCAAATCAGCTGTGGGAGAGAACTTAAAGAGAATAAAAAGTGAATGACAATTGGGTACTGTTTAAGAATATTTTACTACTAATGCCCCTCCACCCGCTTCCCTCCCCTCCAAAAAAGCCACAATTGAGAAAGAAGGCTGCACTGTTTAAAAGACGACCACTGTTAGTAACAAAGGGAATCCTAACAATGGTATTGGCACATTACTGATGGAAGTAGTAGAATTATAAATAATGCAGGTGAGGGAGAAGTGTTCAATAAATATTTCTGTTCTGTGTTTGGGAAAACGCCATGATATGAACATATCTGATTATGATTACATATTTTTCTATTCCAACAATAACTTAGAAGCATGTTAAACAGTAGCTACTAATGTTAGACTTTTTTAAAATCAGCAGCTCCAAATAACTTGGATCTGAGAGTTTTAAAAAAGCTGACCAAGGAGCTTCATTAGACCATTAATGTTGATTTTCGATAAGTCTTGGAACACTGAGGAAGTTCCAGAGGCTGGAAGAAAGCAATTGTTGTGCCAATATTTTTAAAAGGTAAATGGGATGATGCAAGTAATTTTTGCCCTGTCAGCCTGATGCTGATCCTGGCCAAAATAGTGGCGTAACTGATATGTTCTTGGCCCTACACTATTTAACTTTATCAATCAATGACCTGGAAGAAAACAAAATCACTCATCAAGTTTGCAGATGACAAAGATTGGATCATTTGGCCAGCTGAGCACAAGCAAATGATACGCCGTTGTGGGCTAAGTTAAACCTTGCTGTTATTGGTTGGGTGTAACCACCACCACCTTTCCTTCAGGACAAATAAAAAAAACCCACCATACACACACACACACACCACACCACCCATCCACCCTGAAATAATAGTCTCCAAACTTAAACCACAGGCACGTCTCCATCCAAAACAGAGGCAAAACAAAGGTGCCCAGAAATTTGAACATGAGCAGCAGCGTTCTCTGGGTATTGTCTGCCCAGATGTGAGGTAAGAAAAGCAGGAGATAGCAGCACAAAGGGACTCGGGGTGAGTAGGGGAAAGAGAGAGACAGACAGATGGACAGCACCTGGAGAAGCATGGTGTGTTGCCCCTAAGAAGCCTCTGGGTCTGGTTCTGGCTAAAGAAGCTTGGGGCTGTGAAGAAAGAAGCTATCCTATTTGGTTCCTCCAGTTTAAATAAAGACAATACAACCAGGCATTGTCTGATGCAATCATCAATTTCTCCTCCTAACTGGAGCAACCTGCAACATCCCCAATTTGGCTAACACTTCAGGTCAAAAGGGTAACAGTGTATGTCAGCATGGCCAAAGTTAAAATTATGTATCTAGAAACAAAAAGTCTGCCATACTCACTGTTTCCCATTCTCTAATTCTGAAAGACTCCAGGTTCATGCTA
This sequence comes from Terrapene triunguis, assembly GCF_002925995.2. Lineage (NCBI taxonomy): Eukaryota > Metazoa > Chordata > Testudines > Emydidae > Terrapene > Terrapene triunguis. The sequence goes on from NW_020664446.1 coordinate 30,017,532, forward strand.
GTCAATCAGCTGAACATAAGCTCCCAGTGTGACACTGTCCAAAAAGGGACAATGATCCTTGGATGTATATACAGGGACATTAGTAGATATACAGCGGTTATATTACCTGTGTATTTAGCACTGGTAAGACCACTGCTGGAACTGAGACCAGTTTGGCATCCACAATTCAAGAAGGATCTTGATAAGTTGGGGAGGGTACAGAGGAAAGCCACAAGAATCATTAATAGATTGGGAAACAAGCCCTACAGTGAAGGGCTCAAAGAGCTCAATCTATTTATCTTAACAGAAAGAAGGTTAAGGGGTGACTTGATCATAGCCTGTAAGTACATACATGGGGAACTAAAATTTATACAAGATCCAATGGCCAGAAGCTGAATCTAGACACATTCCGCCTGGAAATAAAAGTGCATATTTTTAAATAGTGATAATTAACCATGGGAATAACTTACTAAGGATTGTGGTGGATTGACCATCACTGAAAATTAAATCAAGGCTGGCTTTTGGACACTTATCTAGGTATCTCTCACATAATCAATTCCCTGCCATTGCAGGGGCCTCAAGCATTGGTGGCACCTTGGTCTCCTGTTCTGTGCCTGTGGCAAAGAGTTTAGTTTCCTGAGGAATGAAGTACTTTAGTCTACACCAAGTTTTAGTTTAATATATGGGTATCTGGGTGAAATTTAATTGTCTATGATATACAGGAGGTCAAACTAGATCATCTAAACATTCCTTCTGACTTTAAAGGCTATTAAGCGATCAACATTTTTCCTAAAAAAATAAGCTCTAGTTCAAACAGAAATTAATTCAGGAAAGTCCTATGGCCTGTGTCATACAGGAGGGCAGAATATATGATCACAGTGGTCCCTTCTGGCCTTATAGTCTATCAATCTATGAAGTTTCATTAAAGCAAATCATGTGATTAAGTGATTTGGGGCCTGGTTGGAGTAGTCCTCTTTTGCAGATAGCATATAAATTAGAGGAGTTATCCACTGAAGAATCTCTCATCACTGATAAGAGAGCCTCTTATACTCTTTGGGTCACTGACCTACTAAAAGTCATTTTATTACATTTTAAATATTTCCTACTATAAACAATTTAAGAAGTCTGATCTGTGATCACAGAAGGAAAAAAAAGTCTTTAAATCATGCTGAGATATACAAATAGAATTAATTTCATTTGAAATAAACATTCCTTGGAATAAAATAATTCTTTCAGGTTATGTATCTGTCATTAAACTTATGTTTAGAGTAATTTATTTTGGCTAAATTTCAAAGGTGTAGAAAAACATGGGTTTGAACATTAATCTCAGATTCCAATTAGGGTTTGCAATTTACTAAAGTTGAAAAAAGGAGCTGAGGGGAAGAAAACCCATGAAAAATAAATGTAAAACAATATGTCAAAAGCCAGGTAGAGTAAAACAAACAGTTAAATACAAAGATTGTGTGACGGGAGCAGAGGCAAAAAATTCTTATGAATAAGTAGATACATTAGGTTTGGGATATACAGGCACCAGCTAGCTTTGGGAGCAGTTGGTCTCAGCTATCTTCAGTATAGCTCACTGGTTTCCCTTTAGCTAGGGAAGTGCTTGTTTGTGACCCTTGGAGAAATATATGTATTTCAACAACAGGAATGAGTTTCCTCCATTTGGATTAGTTTAAACAAGCTTAAAAAAAAAAAAAAAGTGTTCCCTAGTTTTAATCCATAAGAGATTTCTGCTGTGAGTGAGTATTCTCTCTTGCCAAGATAGCGATCCTGAAGAAACATAAATAGGCATAATTTTGACATATTTTGCTGGTATACCACACTCAGCCAACTGGCCAGTCACAACAACAGATCAATCTAATAGGTTACATGACGAAGGTTTCTGTTCACCTTTTGGAATAAGCAACTAAGCATCTGATCCAACACATTAAGAGTCAGTGGAAAAACTCCCATTGATTCAAAGGATTTTGGATCAGGTTCTAAAAGGTCAAATCCTGATTTTACAATGTGTGGCCCCACTGAAGTCAGTGAGACTCCACGTTGGTCCAGGAGTCTGCTCATACTTTTTAAACTGAAGGAGCAGGGCCTAACTAATTAGTTTTGTTTACATAAGTAAAGTGTTTGTAACTTGCCTGTGATATTTGTTATTCCAAGTGACAGCAATGCATTCATATGCAATGATGATACTGTTTTGGTATACACCTCTTTAGTGCTTTTCATTTTTAGATCCCAAAGCACTTTACAGAGGAGCTGTCATAGGTACTTTGTGACCCTAATATTTATAATCCAGATCATTACTTCTGCTGTTTTGGCAGAAGTAATGATCTGGATTATAAATATTAGGGTCACAAAGTACCTATGAATCTCCTTAAGATTGGAGGACCAAAAAAAAAAAAAAAAAAAAAAAAACATAACAGAAGAGCCACTGGGAGAGGGTACTTAATGACCACAAAAGGTAGAATACAAATGCAATAAGAACTTCGTCTACTACAAAATTAGGGATTGACAAAATTTATCCTGCTTAATTTCAAACCCCCTTGACTACCATCAGTTTAAAATTTTGGGCCAAACCTAAACATTTTTAGGTGTGTAATCGGCTTACACCAGCACATTGTAGCCAGACCATACTTGGATATATACTTGGATACACATTTTTATCAAAGTGTTATATGTTACACTGTAGGTATATTGCAATGTCCACAAAGAAAATATTAATTCTAGTTACATTAGTCACTGGGCATAATGTTCAATTAATGTTATAAGTACATTTCCAAAAGGGTGACAAGGAGGGAGCGTGCAGTCATTTAGGGGTTTCTAGAAGGCACTCCAGACTATTGCTACACCATGCCCCAGCAATGTCTTTATGAGGAGGCCTCACCAATCCAGACAGAAACCTGGGACTGCGAGGGTTAATCCCAGCCTGGGTTCAATGCGTTAAAAAGTAACACTCCAGCTGGGAGACAATGATATACTGTTGAGCTTACTTATGCTGACACCTTTAAAAGAGGGAAGGTGTGTTATGCACAGGCAAATATGCCTCTATAAAGGCTAAACCACTAGAGGTACTGTATAGGTGGGGTGGTGTATGTTTTAATACAGAAAAATGTGATGAACATTTTCCTAGCTGCTGGACCTGGTAACTTCAAATGTTTTTCTGCCTACAGAATAGCAATCTGTCCTTCTCACACCCCACCCCCTTTTAGCATCCAACACTGGCTGAAGTAGACCTTAGCACCTATAAAAAAACTTTAGGGCCTCTAGAAATAAGCTACCCAGGTAATTCCATCACTATCCCTTTATACAGAGATCTCAATGTGCTTTACAAAGGAGGTCAGCACCACTTTCTAGCCCCTCCCCCCAAATACAGTAGAATTAATCTCTTGCATGTTTGCCATGAAGGAGTCACCATACATACACCAGGGGAAATGCAGTGTATTAAATAAAAAGGAAAATAGAGGCACTGAATAACCAAACACAATACAGAGATATCAATTATATTTTCCTCTTATGATACACTTGTGAATTATGGGTTTTGCATTTATAATTAGAAGCCAGGACAGATGGTGAAAGTTTAAAGGAATCCATCTAATAGAACAACCAGCACTGCCAAGTGATCATTCAGTATAACAGGATTCCCCCCCCCCACACACACACACTCCATTGAGCTGTGTTTTTACTACCCTCCAATACACTGGGTAGTACTGAGACCATAAAAACATTACTCTCAGGGGATTCGCTGTAACCGGGTTCACTGTAATGGAATGTGAAGTGGGATTGGATGACAGGGATGGCATCACTGACCATTTTCATCTCATTTAAGTGTACCCTAAGAGCCACCACTGCAAATAGTCAATGGGATCATCTCTAAAAAGGCCAGCAGTTTGTTAATATTCACAGAAAAGAAAATGTAGTATGCACACAATTACTGATTTCATTCTTCATCTTTGAAGATCACACCATGCGTTCTGACACTGGAAACAATTTGCTTTAAAAATGTGCTTTGTTCTTGTAAATGCCACTTAAGTTGATCCTAGGAGCTTTTTTTAATCTCATTAGTTTTCCATGGAAAGCAGCTGTATTGAATTGAATACTAGACATGTTTCCAGGTTGCCTATTTGTGCTGCACACATTCACCCATACCCAGTCAGAAGAGGATGAAGGATTGTACTGCAAGCAAGGATGGATGAGCTAGTGTTTGATGTAGCAACTACCCAGTTTGTTCTTGCTCTGAGAAAATAAAAGTGGTCTTTTGAAGCTTCAATTGCCAAAACAAACTTACATGCAAATACAAGGGAGTGAGGGAGCATAAAGGAACAGTCTCATTAGAGTTTTCTACCCAGAGACCACTGGAGGATAAAAACCAAATGTTTGTAACCTGGATCAAGAGTGCAGGAAGTGTCCATACTAGCCTTTACCAATTAACTTGAGGTAGTTATCATGTTTGTAATAAACTTGAAGTACAAAATTCTAGTGAAAACAAGCACTATGGCACCCCTTCTCTCTTTTGTCTGCATCACAGAAGAGCAATCTCCGCATGGCTACTACGCCCCCTCCCACAGATGTAGGTGGAGAGTGGGTGGGCATGGGGGCAGATTACATCACCACTACCCTGAGAGCCAGGGACAGGGGAGGGGAGGGGTAGGAGGAGAGCTAGGAACTAGACTGATTCTGAGTCAGATTCCTAAGTAATGCTGATCCAGAAGCAAACATATTCTACCCCTTGCTCAGGGCTTGGAGGACAGCCAGATTTGAGACCTTGGAAAGTTCAGTATACATTCCAGATGTTGACCATCTGATCAGTTTGTGTGAATTGTGTTCCTTTTCAATGGTAATTACTAATTACCAAGCCAAAAAATGTACAAAACCCTTCACATTTGCTTAAATTCTCTGTGGTACACGTCTGCAAAAAGATACCCTTTTACAAGTGCATTAGAAAGCATCCAACTCATGTGTTAGACTGCTATGAAAACACCACAATTCACTTGGGTGAATCTTTTAAGATAGATTATTAGATCTCTACCTTGATTACAGAACTGAGTAAATGACACTTACAGAACTATAATCCTCGCCTGTTTGCAGAACCATTTATTGTACAAAAATTTGAAAGGTTATTTTAATGTTTAATTAAATATTTACAAAGAAATGTCTCCTTATATTTATACAGTTGCCAGTAGTTCACTCTTTGTCCCAATTACAGCAGGAAGCATTTAAGCAATCAGACTATCCATGAAGCAGCCAAATTATTGTTATTTTTAGGACTATGCTGATGAAGGGATTTTAATAATCCATAGTATGTTCTAAGAGTGGGCCACAAAATAACTGGACCTCCTAATAATTAAGTTAATGGACTCTGCCATGCTGTGCTTCGCTGCCCATGACAAGCCAGAGGCTTTCAATGACTTGAAATGACCCAAACACATGAATCAGGAAGTCTACCCCCTGCAGCTCTCTGTGCAACTTTGTCCTTAATTTCCTCTCCCCCCCCACCCCCAAGTGCTATGCCCCACAACAGAGGCCAGATATAGATGGCCAGTGACAACACCCAGACCATGATTCACAAAGTGGGAGAAATGCCAGATGTGACTAAAAATACATTTTTGATGGATGCCCTGTTTAAAGGGTAATAAATACAAATCAAACACAGAAGAGCTCCCACGGTCAATAAATTGTTGTATTATTCTACAAGATGTATATCCAAGACACCCATCCACACAGCAGGTTGTCATATTACACATTTCCATAATATGCATTACATATATTTACTTATAAACATCCTCATGGATGAGAAATCATCTGATCCCCATTCCCCCAAATCTAGGTGGTTAGTTTCCCAAAGCAGGCAGCCGGGGTCATTTTGCAACTTTATGAACGAGATGATCTCCAATAGAGGTGAATTTCACAGCAGGGAGTCCAGCTGTATGTGCAGGGTCAAAGAGCCCCACCTCAAGTCCTTGCACTGAGCAGGGAGTGAACAATGGATCAAGGAAATCAATGGGAGTTGTACAGGACCGCCTCACGTTTGTCCTAATATTAGAGAAAGTCCCTATCTATGCAAGATGGGAATCACATCACCCCCCTAGCTCCAATGTAGATGTAGCCTTAGACGAGTGGAGTAGGTCATCCACATGACAGAGGCTGGACGTTTGTAGATTCAGAAGCCCATGATTAGTTCACATCTGAGTGGCTTTTTACACAACCAGAGGGCTAAGAAGTTTTGGTACCTTAAAGGGGGGCGGGGGGAAGCTTCAATAGAGCACAATTCTGCAGCAGTGGAAAGTTTGTGACTAATTCACTTTAAAAAAGCCACATATTTTGAAGAACTGCTTTTAAAAAAGTTTTTAAAAAAATGCTACAGATGAAGGGATATGAAAAATAATATTGTAAAACCACGCTCTGTTTGTACTATAAATCCAATCATACAGGCCTCGGAGGGAAGAAAAACCATAATACTTTAGAAATTTCAGAAATCCCTTTTATATACCCATCATCATCATCAAGTTGGATACAATACCTTGCTATTGTCAAGAGTTAGAAATGAAAGCTGGGAGCCACTGAAAATGGGAGAGTCCAGGCTTTCCAGTGGGATAAATCATCCATTTCTAATCCTGACAGTTTACTAGATCTTAGTCCTTGAAGTTATCACAAACCTTAAACCAATCCAGGTCTGAATATTCACTTGCCACATCTCAGACCAATGTCGTTTAAGTGGAATTGATTAACTTCCCACAATACTGTTTCCCCTTCAAGAGGTGACAACTGTTGGAAGCTACTCAGTTTTGGAAGGTCAGTCATCCCAGCAGAAGTGGACTAATGAGGAAGTGAGGAGACCAAAATTGCCCTTGTCCTGCCATATCATCCTCCTTTGTGCACAATGAGAACTTTGGAGGGGAAAAAGCTATAATCTGTTTATACTTCACAAGAAACTCCAATGAGAGATTCGCTTGTGGTGGCTCATTCAGGAGAGAAGTGTTAATGAACACTGGCTGCACTTTTATAACAAAGAGGCCTGCTCATTTCTTGAGACTAGTTTGTTAGCTAACCTTCTTCACCTGTGATACTCACAAGTAAACCCCAGACAGAGTTTCATCTTTCCTTGACTTAAGCAAATCTAGTTACCTTACATTTCTGGAGCCATTTCTACAAAACGGATACCATAAAAAAAAAAAAAAAAAAACCCACACCAAAAAAACCCACACTCATAACTTTCATCTCTTAACCCATTCAAAATGTTAGGGAACAAATCCCTTAATTGTACAGTAGAAGAATCAGCGAATTCAGAGCTTTTCACTAGGGCAACATCTGGCTCTTTGCTCCTTCAGCAGTCATTATGGCATACCAGTGACAAGCTCCTTGAAGCAACCAGTATGGTGGATTTTGCAGTACTCAAGAACCCTATAGTCCCATTAAGAGGTACTGGGGGCCCAAATTCTCTACTGATTTCAATACTTATGCCAGCAAGGAAATTGGTCCTGTATTTCTAAAGCTATAACTTCCAGCTGCATTCTATAAGACCACAAGTCACCTTCTCTTACATGAAGGCAGGCAAACAAACAAAGATGAAATGAATAGGTCACTTCTTCAGCAGAATTTTTGAACCAGAAATTTTGTAGTTGCACAATTCTCATGCCGCCTCCTGAGCCTTTATATACCTAATTTAACACACAAAAAAGAAAGCTTCCACTTACTGTATGTACTTTTCACTTTTGTATTCAAGGAGCTCTACAAACTTTTACATACCTTTTATTGTCTAATGCAGATTGAAATCTAACCTAACGAACCTCTCAAGCAGGGCTGGGGGAAGTGTCTTCCAACAGCACTGAGCCTTTATAAAGATTCGAGTTAGGATCCTTCATTCAGGAATCACTTTCATACACGTAAAGCACAAAAGAAAAGATGGAGAACAGAGATGTAGAAAACAAATTAAGGACATCATTTCACTTAGAACAAGGGGATCATTATTCTCCATTATATATGTTCTTGGAACACTAATTCCCAAAAGGATATGATGAAATTTTTCTAGGTCCTGTGACCTATGAGATTCTTCCCTACTTAGTTTTAGTAACTAATATAAGTCTTGGATGAAAGCCTGATCCTGCTGAGTAAATGGCAAACTCACAGAGCCAGATTTTCACCCCATGTCACCTAAGCTCTTCTTACATGGGAAAAAAATCCTTTAAAAATAGTAACAAAGAGTCCCGTGGCACCTTATAGACTAACAAATGTCTTGTGTTAGTTTATAAGGTGCCACGGGACTCTTTGTTGCTTTTTACAGATCCAGACTAAGACAGCTACCCCTCTGATACTTTAAAAATAGTAATTTTCAAAACATTTATGGTTCTCCAAATTGGGATTTAAATAACAACGCTTCAGAAAATAAAGTCATAGGTACTGCTTTCCCTATTACTTTAAATTTGTAAAGAATCTTATACTCTGTACAAGAGTCTGCACATTTAATTTAATTCCTTGACAACTCAAAGAGTCACTGCAACTCTTAAAACTTTAAGAACTCAGCACGTTATGTATAGAAAGTTTTAATGTACAGAGCGCTTTACAACATAAGAAATGATGCCCCCAAATCAGCTTACTATCAGTCAATTATGAAACCTGCCCAAGTGACGGAAGAATTTGAAAGAGGTAAGGGAGGGCATTGGCAGACAAGCAGTAGGCCACTGTTCCAAGGTAGCTTAAGCATATTGCCAAGAGTGGGACAAAGAGATAAAGGAAACAGATAGGAGAGACGATTAGAGGATCATAGGGAGTAGAAGGGAATAAATAATAATACTTATTTCTCACATAGCACTTCTAATCAGTAGATCTCAAAGCCCTTCACACTCTTTTAGTGTATTCATCTTCACAATACGTGTGAGATAGGGAAGCACAGAAGAAAAGGAACAGGAGAGAGCTGAGGCAGAGAGAGAGTAAGTGACTTGCCCCACATCACAGGAAGCCCATGGTAGAGCAGGGAATTGAACCCAGGTTTCCTAAACCAGTGCTCTAATCACTGGACCATCCAGATATAGATTGGGGTGAATTTGTGAAGGTTTTACGAACACAAAACTGATGTGGTAAAACAAAGCCTGTGAAGGGAGCCAAGGAGGTGAATGGCACAGACCAGGATAAGCCACTTGTAGCAAACTATTACAATTATCTAAGCAATAAAAAACAAAACATATGGGGGTTTATTATTAGAGACTTCTTTGAGACTGGAAGAGTTTATACTCTGAAATGACGGTGAAGGCAATTAACTCTGATACAGGGACTAGTAGAAAGAACAGAAACATTGGCAGATTGAGAAGGGGCAGAGGAGGAAATAAGAGCAGGGAGGTAGGTAGTAGCAGAGAGAAGTCTATATTATTGACCCCATTTGAAAATGGACATTTACCACACTGCAGTATTTACTAAAACCACAATCTTATGTTTCTAGCAGTAAAGTAACCACAGTATTTTCCATATTCAGGATGGAAAGTAACTCATACCCTGGTGAATTTAACTGTTATGTGTATTAAATGTCCAGTTTTTAATGTTACCCACAGTATATATATGTTCTTGCCACAGTGACATAGTGCTTCCAAAACTTTGTAGGAATGATCAGTGGTTAATGCTACTGTACCGGGTATTTCTAAAAAATTACTAATTTATAATAATATACCATGATTCATTTATGTAGCATTTTCACCTTAAAAACATTTTACAATAATAATTAATTATCCAGTCATTTTTCTTGTTTTAATTTTTAACAAACTGATTATTTGAAAATCAGAGATACAGTCTTGGTACAAACAGAATAGGTAGGGGCACTCACAACCGCACTTCTTGCTGTTGGCATGTTACTGAGAAAGGGAATGTACTGGTGGCTTTTTTTTAAAAAAAAGTCCTTCATAAACCTTAGAGAATCAGGTTCCATGCATACTATAAATAATGAAGCATTTTCAGCAGCAAAATGAAACTAACATGAAAGCTACAGAAAATCCTCCTCAACTAGAGGAAAATTGCATAACATTAATTTCACTCAGCATATTTTAATGGCTGAAATTTGCCTTTGCTAAGGAGTGCTCTTGTACATTTACAAAGGGGTTCACTCACCTGAGGTGGCACCTTCTTGTAGCTGCTCTGAGGATCAGCACTTACCTGGTCTAGCACCCCCTTCTGTCCTCTTGCTCTGTAGAACTCAGCATACCCCCTCTTCATGTCTTGGCCCTCCAGCCAGGTCACTATGCATATTTCCCTCTTCCAGGGTACCAAGCATCATACAATTCCACTGCCATGACTGTACCACTTCCCCAGCAGCTGGTACAGGAACACAGACCCGCCCACTCCTCCAGGTTCCAGCACAAGGACATTCAATTCAGCAACCACAGCCCACTTACTCCCAGACCCTACTGCCATTTTCCTATGTTCCCTCCTATTTTTCTCCTCTAGGTATGCCCTTCCCTCAAGGTCAAGATCCAAGGACTTCTCCTCTCCCCCTGAGTTTCCTCCTTTCACTCCAGCACCAGGAACATGACTACAGGCTTCCTCCTGCTGCTAATTTCCTGGCTGTATCATAGTCTTGCCTGTTCCTTCTCAGCTGGGCTCTATTCCCAATAGGGGCTGCTTATCCAGCCTAATTCCCCTCAGGTGTGGCTATCAAGTTAATTGGCCCCCTTCTCAGCCTCATTAACCCTTTCAAGGCTGGTGTGGGATGAACTCCCCATCACAGCATTCCAGATGTATTTTGACTTTGCTGTGTCACATCATCAGATCCTTCTCATTTCTGATTCTGGTGATCACAGTAGGGGCTTAGTTAATAGATACAAACTCCAGCCTTAATCTAACCCTTTTCCTATGATCTTTCCTGGATATCCACTCCTATGTCCTTTTCACATCAGCCCTGCATGGATCAACTCCTTGCTCCTTGGATTGAGATCTGGAAAAATCACTGCCACTGCTATGATTCCTGACATGCCTTTCATTTACTTAACACTTTTTTTCCTTTTATATATAACTTAACTTTACACCCACTTCCTCCTTTCAGGTCTTATGCAGCAGAGTGTTATTTTTCAAACCCATGTTCTTCCAGCCTTCCCATGTCCTTGTTTCCACTGCTGTCAGGCATGTCAGACAGCCCTTTATCTTAGTCTGTCAACTGCCAGCACCTCCGCTCTCTCCCAGAGGAGACCAGCTTCTTGTGAATTCTATTATTGCCTCTCTCTCCCCCAAATCTCTCTTGCCACTTCAATTCCATTCCCCTGTCTGTTTTCTCAGTGTACACTCCTTTATTTTAATGGCCGTCACACAAGATTTCTAACAGATGATACAAATTTACAATGATCTGATTTTATTTTGCATCTCCATTTGTGGGGACTGGACTGGTATATACTAGGACTGCTTCCACGTTTGCTGTGAAATGCAAACAATTACTTAAGGTCCACGAATTCACAGTATGCACAATATATTAAAAGATGTAAAACCATTTGTGCCTGCTTTTATCTTAGAACTACAATTTTAATTTCTTTATCTGATCCCCAACAATAATCCCAAATACCTCAAAGGTCTTTCACTCTCCTTCTATTTAGATTTTGCCTTCTTTGCAGAATCATAGAATGGTAGGACTGGAAGGGACCTCGAGAGGTCTTCTAGTCCAGTCCCCTGCCTGCATGGCAGGACCAAATACTGTCTAGACCATCCCTGATAGACATTTATCTAACCTACTCTTTAAATATCTCCAGAGATGGAGATTCCACAACCTCCCTAGGCAATTTATTCCAGTGTTTAACCACCCTGACAATTAGGAAGTATTTCCTAATGTCCAACCTAAACCGCCCTTGCTGCAGTTTAAGCCCATTGCTTCTTGTCCTATCCTCAGAGGTTAAGGAGAACAATTTTTCTCCCTCTTCCTTGTAACAACCTTTTATGTATTTGAAAACTGTTATCATGTCCCCACCCCTTCCCTCCCAAAGTCTTCGCTTCTCCAGACTAAACAAACCCAGTTTTTTCAATCTTCCCTCATAGGTCATGTTTTCTAGACCTTTAATCATTTTTGTTGCTCTTCTCTGGACTTTCTCCAATTTGTCCACAGCTTTCCTGAAATCTGGTGCCTAGAACTGGCCACAATACTCCAGATGAGGCCTAATCAGCGCAGAATAGAGCAGAAGAATTACTTCTTGTGTCTTGCTTAAAACACTCCCGCTAACACATTCCAGAATGATGTTTGGGTTTTCTGCAACAATGTTACACTGTTGACTCATATTTAGTTTATGAAGATAACTGAAGGTAACTGGCATTTTGAATTGGCTTTCAAGACTTCTGCAGTTTCACTTTTATCGCTTTTATCTAACTTTCTTGTCCTTCTCAAGGACCAGGACTGAGTTATGGTCACATCTCACCTAGATCTGCTATAAGCTTTTTATTCTCTTTGTGCCACTGTACAATCCATATATTTTAATTACAAGAGATGTGTTAATTCCTGCTACACTTCATCACGACTTAGCATTTCTCTCTCTGTCCCTCATTGTATGTGTTCTTTCAGACATCACTGCTGCTTTTGATCATGGGACCCTATCGAGCAGATTAAAATTCTTGGGGTTTTTTGCCCTGGTTGCTACACTAGCCTTGTTTAGCTTCAGTCTGAAGCGTAGTGGGGTCAGTTTCTGACCTTGGGCTATTTTCTTCTTCTGCAGAACATAAGCCCAGCTCTGATGTTCCCCAGAGGGTTCCATTCTTGGCCCAGCAATATTCCTAATCTATATGCTGGCACTGTGAGGCCTAATTCCCTGGCATTGTGTGATGCCTACATGGATGCTGTTACCCAGCGATATCTTTCTTCAACACCTTCTGTCTCTGAGGCATTTTCATTGTTGTTGCATTGTTTGTCTGATCTCTGCTGCTGGATGAGTTGCAATATTTTGCATCTAAATTTGACAGAAAAAGCAAAAGCTCCTGGTGATGTTTAGCTATATTACCTTTTTGTTCTTCAGTGTGTAGCCAGTGCTATATCTTTCATGAAGTCCAAGCATTAAAACTGAGGCGAACTTTTGGCTTTAGGATTGATAGTTGAGGCTCTATTACCCACCTATTTTACCTAGGAAAAAGAATTCACCTGTTCTGTTATCTGGATATCATCTATTGATACCTCGTGTCTATGCTTTTATTACTTCCAACAAGATCGTTGTAAAGCTGGCTGTATTTCCTAAGCTCTTTACTGGCAAATTGCAGCTAATCCAAAATTCCGCTGTCTATATCGTCCCTGGTATTTTGTATTCTATTTATGTTCAACAATGTAGTTTATCAGTATTTGTTCAGCGGAGGGATGAATATATATTTAAGCTTAGAATGCTTTTAGACAGACTATATGGTCAAGCACATGCCCCAGTCTAGCTCCAAAGCCTGCAAAACTTTATTGTAGCAATACCCAAAATACACAACTGAAGCTTCAGGAACAGACAAATGGCACAACAGTACTGGTAGAGCAGTGGGCTCCTGGAGGACTCACAGCTTAAGAGGAAGGGGCCAGGTCCTAGAAGAGGATTGTGGCTAGAGGTAGGTGAACACTATATATAACAAATAATTTATTCCATCTATTCAGCCTTTTTTCTGTTTTCTAATTATTCACAGAGTACATTTTTACAAGTTTGTTAGTCATTTGACAAATGTGTTATATGAAAAATTTGATCTTGTGTATTTCATACAACTATTCACTGCAACGACTGCTTTGAGTATTTGTTATTAATTATTTGTTGTTCATATCATGTGATCAGTCACTTAAGTCACATGTTATCATGTCTGTTCTCTGACCAGATAATGATACTTTTATTGTCTGATGCAAACACATCACCACAGTGTTTGGGAGACTTTCACTTTCCACCAACATTCTTGTGATCAACCCCCCCAAAAAAGTTTTGCTCACACAAATGTGAGAGAAAAATGTATGAAGAGGGTTACAAATAGCACTGATGGGAATTCATGATTTTTATTCGCAAATTATTCTGCCCGACTCTAGATATGAGCTGAAAGAGAACAAGAACATATTGGAGGTTGAAGAAAAAGAACAGTGAACTGAGAGAAGTGGGAAAGGCTACTGAAAGGCCATGTGGAGACTTGACCTGCAGGCTGCTGAAGTGCTCCAGTGAGAGAGCCTAAGGGTATGTCTACACTACGAGGATAGTTCGATTTTACTTAAATCGAATATGTGGAATCGATATTGCAAAGTCGAACGTGTGTGTCCACACTAAGGACAGTAATTCGACTTTGTGAGTCCACACTAACGGGGCAAGCGTCGATATTGGAAGCGGTGCACTGTGGGCAGCTATCCCACAGTTCCCGCAGTCCCCGCTGCCCATTGGAATTCTGGGTCGAGCCGCCAATGCCTTTTGGGTAAAAAAATGTGTCGTCATCCGTCCGTCACTAACGCCCTCCCTCCCTCCATGAAAGCGCCGGCGGGAAATCAGTTCGCGCACTTTACTGGTCAGTGACAGCGCGGACGCCACAGCACTGCGATCATGGATCACGCTGCGACCATCGCTGCAGTTGTGGCCGTTCTCAACACCTCGCAGCTTATCATACACCTTTCCCAGAGGCAGATGCAGAGAAATCAGGCGAGGAGGCTACGGCACCGCCGTGATGGCCTGAAGTCGGATAGTAGCACAGAGCTGTCAGAAACCACGAGCCCCAGCGCCCAGGACATCACGGTGGCAATGGGTCATGTGGATATTGTGGAACGGCGATTCTGGGCCCGGGAAACAAGCACGGACTGGTGGGACCGCATAGTGCTGCAGGTCTGGGATGAATCCCAGTGGCTGCGAAACTTTCGCATGCGGAAGGGGACTTTCCTCCAAATTTGTGAGTTACTGTCCCCTGCCCTGAAGCGCAATGACACCCGGATGCGAGCAGCCCTGACTGTCCAGAAGCGAGTGGCCATAGCCCTCTGGAAGCTTGCAACGCCGGACAGCTACCGGTCAGTCGCGAACCACTTTGGTGTGGGCAAATCTACCGTGGGGGTTGTTGTGATGCAAGTAGCCAACGCAATCGTTAAGGTACTGCTCTCAAAGGTAGTGACCCTGGGAAACGAGCAGGTCATCATAGATGGCTTCGCCGCGATGGGATTCCCAAACTGCGGTGGGGCTATAGATGGGACTCACATCCCTATCCTGGGACCGGACCACCAGGCCAGCCAGTACATCAACAGAAAGGGCTACTTTTCAATGGTGCTGCAAGCACTGGTGGACCATCGGGGACGTTTTACAAACATCAACGTCGGATGGCTGGGCAAGGTTCATGACGCTCGCGTGTTCAGGAACTCTGGTCTGTTTAGACGGCTGCAGGAAGGTATTTACTTCCCAGACCACAAAATAACTCTTGGGGATGTGGAGATGCCTACAGTGATCCTCGGGGACCCAGCCTACCCGCTAATGCCCTGGCTCATGAAGCCCTATACTGGAGCCCTGGACACAGAAAAAGAACTGTTCAACTACCGTCTGAGCAAGTGCAGAATGGTCGTGGAGTGTGCTTTTGGCCGTCTCAAAGGGAGATGGAGAAGCTTACTGACTCGCTGTGATCTCAGCGAAACCAATATCCCCATTGTTATAGCAGCTTGCTGTGTGCTCCACAATCTCTGTGAGAGCAAGGGGGAGACCTTTATGGCGGGGTGGGAGGTTGAGGCAAGTAGCCTGGCTGCTGATTACGCCCAGCCAGACAGCCGGGCGATTAGAAGATCCCAGCGGGACGCGCTGTGCATCCGGGAGGCTTTGAAAGCTAGGTTCCTGAGTGAGCAGGGCAACCTGTGACTTTTCAGTTTGTGTACAGAAAAGCTGAACCTGCCCCCGTTTCTTTACCCAGTTCATTTTGACTATCCTCTCCAGTTACATACCCCCTTCACCCCCTTCCCCTTCCCAAAAAATAAAATCAGTTCTATTTTGTTAATGAACACCGTTGTCTGTATTGCTGTTTTCGCGGGACTGTTTTAAACCGGGGACGCAGACTGTGGCGGGGGGCGGGTTTAGTGTTCTGATGCAAATGATGCTTCTAAACTCCCGGAATGACAGGCTCCGCACTGGTGCGCTGGTTATTTCAATGGAGCCTGCCAGCACTCCTGGGGGTGACTGCGTGTATGTGTCGGCTATGTGACTTTCTGGCAGGGGGGGTAGGGTTACAGATCCCCTGCTGCGTGGATCTGTGAGCCAGGATAAGGACCGCTGCATAAGATCTGTAACTGCCCTCCCCCGCAAAAAAGTCACAGAGCAACCCCCCCCCCCCCCCGAACATGAAAACCACCTCCCAGACTGACCAGAGTAACCAGTGACTGCACTGTCTATGTGTCCTGATGCTGGACCTGACACCGCCTCTGTACCCTGCTAAAGGTCACTGTCCTGTCCAATTACCAAGCCCCTTCCCCCCTCCAGACAGACTCTCCCTCAAAAGAACCTGAATGAAACAGTAATGAACAGAAACAAACATTTTATTGTGAACCACACATGAAACGTGGGGGGTGAAACTTGGACGGGGGCTTGTGTGAGGTGGGTAGGAAAGGACTTTTCAAATTTTGGGGAATGTCAGCCTTCTAGTGCTAGAGCAGTCTGCAGGGGTTGACTGAAAGTTTTAACGGCCCTTGCCGCCCCTCCTTCTTTGGACTTTGGGTGAGGGTGGTGTGGGACTTGGTGGCGGGTGAGGGCGGTTACAGATAGACTGCAGCGGGGCTCTGTCCTCCTGCCTCCGGTCTTGCAGAACATCCACAAGGTGCCGGAGCGTGTCCGTTTGCTCCCTCATTAGTCCAAGCAGCTTTTCAGTAGCCTGTTGGTCCTGACGCCACCTCTCCTTCCGTTCCATGACTGCTCGGTGCATTTGTGACAAGTTCTCCCTCCACTGTGTCTGCTGGGCTGCCTGGGCTCGGGAGCAGCCCATTAGTTCTGAGAACATGTCTTCACGCGTCTTCTTCTTCCTCCGCCTAATCTGCGCTAGCCTCTGGGAGTGTGCTGACAGGCTGGGTTGGGAGACAGTTGCAGATGTGTCTGTGTGAATTGTAAAAAGGGAGTGAATTCCTGAGACAGATAAATGAAATTGTACACAAAAAACCTAGTCTCTGTGAACAAGACCATGCACTGCACCTCTCACATGCGCACTCAGGACAAGGTCGAATTTTCGGCCGTCGCCTTCAGTGCCTGTGGACTTGCGGTGGTCTTGGAGTGATCTGAGAAGCGTGGCTGGAGACCTGAACTTCTGGAGCGGGCAATCATGGTAAGCCGTAGACTTGTGGCTGCTTAAAACTCTATTAGTAGCACTGGCCTCCTTTCACATTGAAAGCAATGCCAGTTTCTGCTGCCAGCAATCAGGACAGCATCAACTCTGCCCCTGTCCCACCCCCTCGCGGCTGTCCCAGGGAAAGATCCCTGTATGCTGCCCCTCTCCCTCCACCGCGTGGCTGTAAAGCAGTCCCAATACTAACATTCCCCTCCCTAATTCAAAGCAGGGCGTCATGAGCGACATCACCCTCCTGAGGATCTCGGACACCCAGAAGGAACGCATGCTTAGGGAAAGCATGCAGAAACCAGGGCCGTATGCCGCCATGCTATGTCGAGCCATGATCCCGGAGTACTTGATTGTGGCGTGGCGGGGACACGTGTGCTACCACGGAGGGCCCAGTAAGATCGCCCTACCCCGGAACCTGATAAACAGGCTGGAAATCTACCTCCACGAGACCTACGAGGAGTTCTCCTACGAGGATTTCTCATCAATCCCCGGCCATATTGACCGGATTTTCGCCTAGGTGCACTGGGACTATAGAGTGGAGCGTCTTGGGCCGCAGAATCATGAAGTACCGGACATTGTAAAATTTTTTTAAAATACTTGGGACTAAATTGTGAAGAGCCTAAGACAGACAAATCATGAGAAACCCTTTGTTACCATTGTAAATATTCCAGTTTTGTACCAGATAATTTTTTACTTGTTTACAGCACTTTGATAAAAAACACATTGTTAATAGTATGAATATTCCCGTTCTGTTCAAAATAAATGTTTACAGCACTTACTGCTTGATCCTTCCTCTGATTCTGTGTCCGGGGTAAGGGATGGGGAAGGTTGGTACGGGATCTTGGTAAGGGTGATGAAGAGCTCCTGGCTGTCGGGGAAATCAGCGGTGCCAGCGCTGTCGATTGCCTCGTCCTCCTCATCTCCTTCTTCATCTCCCCGTCTGCTAACATGTCCGACGAGAAACCGGCCGCAGACAATATCCCATCCTCAGAGTCCACGGTCACGGGTGGGGTAGTGGTGGCGGCCGCACCCAGGATGGAATGCAGTGCCTGGTAGAAACGGGATGTGTGGGGCTGGGATCCGGAGCGTCCGTTAGCCTCTTTGGTTTTTTGGTGGCCTTGTCTCAGCTCCTTGATTTTCACGCGGCACTGCGTTGCATCCCGGCTGTAGCCTCTCTCTGCCATGGCTTTAGAGATCTTCTCGTAGATCTTAGCATTCCTTCTTTTGGAGCGCAGCTCTGAAAGCACGGACTCATCGCCCCACACAGCGATGAGATCCAAGACTTCCCGATCAGTCCATGCTGGGGCCCTCTTTCTATTCTGGGATTGCACGGTCACCTCTGCTGGAGAGCTCTGCATCGTTGCCACTGCTGCTGAGCTCGCCACAATGTCCAAACAGGAACTGAGATTCAAACTGCCCAGACAGGAAAAGGAATTCAAATTTTCCCAGGGTGTGGCTGGTCAGAGCATCCGAGCTCGGACTGCTGTCCAGAGCGTCAACAGAGTGGTGCACTGTGGGATAGCTCCCGGAGCTATTAGCGTCGATTTCCATCCACACCTAGCCTAATTCGATATGGCCATTTCGAATTTAGCGCTACTCCTCTCGTTGGGGAGGAGTACAGAAGTCGAATTTAAGAGAGCTCTATGTCGATCTAAATAGCTTCGTGGTGTGGACTGGTGCAGGGTTAATTCGATGTAACGGCGCTAAATTCGACGTAAAAGCCTAGTGTAGACCAGGCCTTAGAGAAACACAAAATCTTTCGTGAGATTAAAAATAAGCATTAACAATCTTAAATGCTTACTCAAACTGAACCTCCAAACCACCACTACTGGTAACAGTTTGCCTTGAATTAGATAGAGATTATATGGTTTTTTCCTTTCTAATAATACTAAAAAGTAATTACTCCTCTTTCCAATTTAAATCCAAACTAAAATCCTCAATTTTTACAGGAATTTTCTATTTTAGAGATTTGATTTTAACAGCTGGATTGTTGCCCTGTTTCTCCTTTGTGCTGTGCTAGATTCCACAAGATATGCAGGGATGGACTGTATGTCAGTACTCGGATGAAAGACCTCAAAAGAATGCATATATTGTTGAGAAATTGATGTCACTGGCACTCTTCTCTTTGAGAAAGTATGGGAACTGTAGTCCCAGCTTGAAGTTTAAGGTGAACTGCAAGCCAAAAGCAAAATCTTTTCTCTGCTGGAGAGACCAGGCAGTTGTAGGATTTTAAAGATGTCATAGATTATAAGGGCCAGATGGTACCATTGTGATCATCTGGTCTGGTCTGGTCAGAGAAATTAATTCAGGGAAGTCCATTGATCTGTTTAAACTAAAGTATCTGTTTGAACAGGATCTGGATACTCTAGATAAAAAAGCATTAAACTCAAGGTGCTTTGCATGGTCTTTTTCATTCAAAAGCATCAATTTGTTTACCAAAATTGCATTAATGTACAGCTTTGAAAATATAAAGCTCTATATACATTTAAGTATTCACAGTAATTGGGATGCAAAGCTCTTTTATATCATTCATACATAAGAAATGTAATGCTTCATGATCATGATATTGGCAATATAAACGAAAATAGTGACTAGTTCAGATGTTGCCACTTTCGCAAGTGCCACATGACATTGCTTTTCTTGAATCATTTAACCAAGTATTTAAACATAGAAAAGCAAGAATACCTTCCTTATTCTTATTTAGCCCCACCCTACTCCCATAAATTATAGCATTCGTGTGATTTACTCTTAAAATTACTCATTACCCTACAGACTTCCATCATACTAGCTTTTACAAAATCAGAGTTCAGAGGTGTGCAATCAAAAATTCTGCAAATATTTAAGCAACATTTTTCAAGCAATTTCATTAATGTCAACACAAAATGCAGTGTCATCAGAATCATGACAATTCAAGCACAGAAGCCTCTACCATAGAACAGCACATTCATCTTTGTCCATGCTTCTGAAGCATCTCATAACTGCAGATGATGACTGCAGCAACCTGTCAATGGCTGGCTTCAGCAAAAGCCATCTGGATGGGACATGGCATAATAATTTTCTCCATCATCTCAAAAATACTTGCAGCTGAGCTCTTCCTTTTGCAGACTTAAGAAAGTAGTTGAATACTTTTAACACAATAAATTGACAACATCCAATTTATTTATTCCATATAGCATTTGAACATATTGCGTACCACGTAAGCTAGGCAGTTTACATTTACCAACAGATGTTTTTCTTTGTGGAGCAGATGGTATACTGAGTGTACCGTGACATAATTCACATTTGCATTATCAGTCATGAATGCTAATGCATTCAGTAAACTCAGTTTTGTGTTTAGCTAAGACATTTTTAATAGCAATAGCAATGGAAGTATCATCCTTTTTAGCATCTTTATAAAACTAAGTTAATTTGTTAATGCAGTCATTGGATCAAATTCTGCTCTCGGTTGCCTAGGCATAATTGAAGGTAAAATTTAGCCCAATACCTGCAGTAAAATAGTGGACAATAAAAGGGAGCATTTTTGTTTCCACCTTCATTTAACATATGTGTGATTATTCTGTTTGCATTTGTTAAGTAGTCAACACCCTTAATAGTTTAGAAGATAGGAATTGCTTTCAAAAGATGTTCCAGAAGCCAGTCTTGTGTTGTTACTAGGGCTGGCCAAAAACCGAGAATTCTGTTTTGTGAAAAACATCAATGTTTTTTTCATTTGTTTTTGTTCCACATTGGAAATTTTTCACAAAAAAAGATAGTCCCCTCCTACTTTAGGATGACCAATAGCCCAGTGGTTAGGGCACTCAGCTGGGATGTGAAAAACCTCGGGTCAAGTCTCTGAGAGCCCTAACCATCAGGCTATTGACTCAGTCTGTCTTTGGCCCAATGAATATTTAATTATTTATACAAAGTAGAAAAGCCCCAACAGAAGAGATTGACTCTGCAGTGGTTGGGGAACTTGTCTGAGATGTGAAAGATCCACATTCAAATCTCTGCTCTGACTTGGCAGAGCAGTGACTTGAACTTGGATCTCATAGGTGAGTGCTACTGGTTATTCTGGGTGGGTCTCCCTCTTTGGCTTTGACCTGGAATTGCATCTGGGACCTGAGGAACCTTCCCAACAAAAGTTTAGTCCAAGCCAGTATGTCTCCACAAAAAGTTTCCATTTCAATGAAGCTGCATTTTCCACTGAAAAAATGTTTTGTCAAAAAATTCCCTGCCAACTCTAGTTCTTCTCAGAGAAGAGTAATGATGATAATTTGCCCATGCAGCGCATACCAGCATAAGTGCAATGATGTTTGACAGCATGCTACCCTACTATCAGTTATAAAGCCAATACCTTGACTATTTTTGATCTGGATCACATTTTAACAAAGAATTACTCTGTTGTTTCGGAGTGAGACCACAGCTTTTATTAACTTGTTCATTAGTTTGATATTTTAAAATCCAAAAGCCCATACAAAATATTCAGAATTCCTGTAAAATATGCACTCTGTTCTATGCAGGGTTTTGTACCTTGCCCATCCCTAGGGTATCCCAGTGCCCACTCATTTTCATATAACTGAATTCTCTGTCCAAGTTTCTTTGCTGATCTTTTGCACATCCCTTGCATACTTTTCCCCATTTCAGAGAAACTAGATAACTGCAGGTTATTTCCTGTATTGTATTCACTCCACACAGGCATTCTGGGTCTCATTCGGCTCTTCCCCTGGCAAAAGTGAGGAAATACTCCACTGAAGACAATGAGTTCTGCTGGCGCAATGCCAGCATAAATTAGAACAGAATCAGGCCTTCTGACTCACAAGCATAATGTTTGCATCATGCTGTGTAAATGAGAACAAAAACCTCATCATACAAACGAATCAATCATAACTCAATAACAGGCAGTGGCTAGGTGACATGAAACTGTGAATCATGGAATTACTACTCTCCCCTCCCATCCATCCCCCATTAGCAACTTTTCTAAGGGCAAGTATTACCTAAGCCATTGTTCTTTTGAAAGTGTATGTGGTAAGCCTCTGCCAAACTCGTAGACTTTAGAAAATTATCTTGTTATGACAGGTTTCAGAGTAGCAGCTGTGTTAGTCTGTATCCGCAAAAAGAACAGGAGTACTTGTGGCACCTTAGATATGCATCCGAAGAAGTGGGTTGTAGCCCACGAAAGCTTATGCTCTAATAAATTTGTTAGTCTCTAAGGTGCCACAAGTACTCCTGTTCTTGTTATGACAATACTTCTTTCTAAACAATTTTCATCTATGTTAAGAACAACTTTAATTATGTCTCCTTCTTTGTATTACAACTAAGTGCTGAAGTAGTTATATCAGCTACAAAGTAGATGTCCATGAAGCATCCATTCTCTCATAGTGGTGATTTGTCACTAATGGTCCTGTTAGAGTTGTGGTAATTCTACCCTTGGGGTATCAGAAGGTTGTGTACTAACTCCAGCTCCAGTCGCTCTGATGGGGACACTCAGTAGTCCTGTCACGGGGCAGAGTCTCAGCCCTCCCACCCCAGTCTCTCTGGATATTTACCTCTTCCAGGCTTCCAGCAGAGGAATGAACAAACAAAGTAGGAGCAGAAAAACAAACAAAGGAAAAGGAAATAGGCAGTCAGTGCCAGCGTCTTTTCCTTCAGAGAGGCCTTGAACAACCCTAGTCTTTCTCAAAGTCTTCTGATTAGCTACCAGAAAAAATATGGTCCAGCCCACTTTTGCCTCAGGGAACCTGGACCTTTTTTCAGGCAAGGGAGCAGGCGTCTCCTGGGAGCTGGGATGACTAGGAGTCTATTTTCCCTGCAAGACTGACTGCCTCTGAGTTGAGCTTCTCCCTCATTTGAATTCCTCCTCCACTTCTGACATGACTTGCAGGTGCAGTACAATGGGGCCATTCCAGCCCAGAGCAACTCCTTAACCCTTCCTTCCTGCCTGGTGCATCATAGGCCCATTGAGCTAGCTCTTTCATCATGCAGTGGGATTTTATTCCATTTATTTTTCTTGAACTCCATTAATGTAATGCAGTTTATTTGAACTCCCAAGTCTGCTTTAAAATTACACATCTTGCAGACCTCAATAATTGTTTTACAAATATTACACCCTGATCTTTGACATGTGCAGCTAATAATAGTTCATCATCATCTGTCTTCACTATTCTCATCCATTCGTGTGTGGCTAATTTGTCCAATCCTTTACATCACTGCTGATCAGATTTTCCACGCTCTAGCATAGTGGCTTCAACTGCCACAAACTAAGCTCATGTTGTTGAGCACAGGACACTGCCTTCTCTTACCAAGTGACTTACCACATCTCTCAGAGGCTCTTGCTCTAATTTCTCTTGGACAGGTATCACTGCAATATTCATTGCACTGTTGATAGGTTTCATGTGTGGGTTGGGTTTGGTTTGTTCTCTTATTTCTAAAGAATATTTCTTTTTGGTTTATCCTGTCTTCTTTTTTAACACATTGTAATTCTTTGTTTGATAATAATTTCATATGACCTTTCAAGCTGAGTCCAAATCTAAAGTGTCTTCTTGGAGGCACTTTTCTTGCACTTATTTGGGTTGTGTAGGTATTTAAATTCACTCCTTTATCATGTCATCCCGATTGTCAAAGCAGCCATCTGTTGCTAACAGTCTTAGTTAAGAGGCCCACTCATCCACGGAGTCTGTCTCATTTTGGTGCCTTTCATAGATTATTTCCCTACACACAGTCATGTGACAGAGTAGCTTGCAGTATTTTCAAAAAGCTCAGCTTGTTGATGATACCCATGACCTATATACAACCCTGGTTCATATTTTCACTATCAAAAAAACTAGGCTTCCTTCTCTACATCTCACCCTTTTGAGGTAGTAGGCCTTATGCTGTTAGTTTTGTGCCATGTTTGATTATGTTATTTGCTGACTGGCTCTGTACTAGAAGAAAAACAGAAGGCATAATAGCTGCCCCCAGGAACATAGGATCTCAGGAATCTGACCCCACAGTAGGACCTGTGTAGGTGGACTTTTGTATCCATGTAGAGTCCAACTAAAGTCAACAGGGCTCCATCCAGGGTCAAGGCTCAGACCATGTTGATCAGATTGAAGGCTAGGGCCTAAATTTAACACAGGATTCTACTTTTGCTTACAATGGTGTAAATGAAGAGTAACGTCTTTGAACTTGGTATTGGTATACAAGCGTAAAACCAGTGCAGGATAGGAAGCAGTCTTACAGAATGTATACTTCAAATGTTAACATACATGCTATAAAGGTTGATAGTTGACCCTCCAAACAGTTGGCACCATTTTCTTTTCTATATTATACATCATCCAGTTTCCAATCAAGAGCTGACATTGAACCAGTAGTACTGAGACCCACTGCAACAGGAATATAGCCTACATTACTTATATTCATTTGAAATTACCTTGTCTGCTATTTTATTTCTTTTAGGTGTTAATGAATAACCTCCTAGCAAGGAAAAGTCATTGCAGATGAGAGAAACTCAGTACAGAAGAGGTGTCAAGTATGTCCATGTATACCAATGGGTGAATTAGGGGGTCCTCCACTCCTCCTAACACCTGCTGGTAAGTGGGCTTTGTTTGCTTGTTGTAATGAATGGCCTTGAGTTACCTTTAGATGAAAGTTTGTCCCATATGATATGAAAGCCTAATGGAAAAGGAATTGTAAAGCTTATTCCTTCAAGAAGTCCTTTTGAACCCTCATGTTGTTTTGAGCAGACCAGTCTGCAAAGGGGTAATATATAAATAAAGCTTGTGCTGACTACCCCTGGGAGAGCCAGGTTCTAGTTTATGCAACCTTTAAAAGGTAACTTTGTTATGGTTTTCTTTGTAACTACTTTGTTTGCTTAAATACCTACATGAGCAAGTGAAACTAGTAACCTTAGTACTCACCCATGGTGTCTTCACAGGTAGACCTCTCTTACTAATGATAATGATTGGCTGCAAACAGTAGCGGTTTTAGCTGGAGAGTATTCTGACCTTTGACTTCCACTCAATGAACTCCCGGGACATGTAGTTTATTAGTCAGGCAATGTAGGTTGTCCATGTAACCAGTTAAAATTTAAAACATCTTAATTTATTGGGGAGTATTGAATTAAAGGATGGAGTTAGATTTTTCTACGTTGTCTTTTACACTTATGGACTGAAAATAGAATTTTCTATTTTTTTTAAATGAGGGATTTTCAAGAGGACTGAATGAAGTAGAACCTTTTCTAGTAGTGCTTTGACATTGAGTGAGGTGATATTGGAACAGAAAGAATTTGTCTTTAGTAGACAGCCTTAGGCCAAAAAGTATTATGGATTGATCTGTGTTGTGAGTGATTAGGGAACTCCTTGAGCATGAGCTGAGAGGATGGCGGTAGAGGGATGTTGTTTGTTTTATATAATAAAGGATTTATTAACCCTTACTCATCCACCAGGCAATACTAGCCTCTTGTGTACAATATAACAATTCATAACTGGATTGGAAAATTATGGAGGGGAGACTGTTGCGGGGTGTGTGGGGGAGAGTTACCCTTTTTTTCAAGAGTCAGGTATTAGTTACAGCCAAGGACAGGTTCTTCTTAACCACTGAGGATAGGATAAGAAGCAATGGGCTTAAATTGCAGCTAGGGAGGTTTAGGTTGGACATTAGGAAAAACTTCCTGTCAGGGTGGTTAAGCACTGGAATAAATTGTCTAGGAATAAATTGTGGAATCTCCATCATTGGAGATCTTTTTAAGAGCATGTTAGACAAACACCTGTCAGGGATGGTCTAGATCAGGGGTTCTCAAAGTGGGGGTTGGGACCCCTCTGGGGGTGTGAGGTTATTACATAGGGGGTCGAAAGATGTCAACCTCCACCCCAAATCCTGCTTTGCCTCCAGCATTTATAATGGTGTTAAATATATAAAAAAGTGTTTTTAATTTATAAGGGGGGTTGCACTCAGAGTCTTACTATGTGAAAGGCGTCACAGGTACAAAAGTCTGAGAACCACTGGTCTAGATAATATTTAGTCTTGCCATGAGTGCAGGGGACTGGACTAGATGTCCTCTCGAGGTTCCTTCCCAGTCCTATGATTCTATACAGGGTTCTTGAGGCCCCTACGATTCCACACTGCAATGGTTAAACCTTCCGTTAAATATAAATGGAACTGATCAAACTGGGAATCTGATAAGGGAAAAGGGTATGATTTACTGAGTGTGATTATCCAATTTGTATGCACGTATCATTTCTGTATCTGAAGTTAGGAATATTGACCATGTATCTACTACTTTGGGTGACACCCATAACTAGCCCTTCAGGAACAACAGTGAAAAAGCCAGACAGGGCTGATGACCCATCAGCAAAGACACTGGACTGTGAACGAGTTTAGTCTTCCTGTGGATGCTCCAAACAGCCTGCAAGTAATGGCTGCTACGACCCTGCAGAGACATATGACTGAGTCACCTGGTACTGGACCCCACCTTTGAATGCCAGTGTTTTTCCACTGGAAGACAAAGGGTTCCCACCATATACAAAAGTTATATAAGGCAGGGGAGTGACATCATCATGGTTCTTCTCTGCCTCCTCGCCCGAAGAGACACTGGGAAACACCTGGAAACAAGAACTGAACTGGGGGGAGAAGAGTTGAGCCCAGACTGGAAGGGTGTCTAACCTGTTAGTAATAATACCTGAAGTTTCAAGCTGCAGGCCAGTGCAGATGGCTTTCAAGAATCTCGGTAATCTGCCAGAGACAACATTTAGGGTGAGCAATTACTATTTGTAGCCAATTTCTTTAGTGAATCAAGCTTAGTTTGCATGCTTTGTTTTATTTGCTTAGTAATCTGCTTTGTTCTGTTTGCTATCTGTTATAATCACTTAAAAGGCAGAGTTTATAGTTAATACATTTGTTTGGTTTATTATTAAACCCAGTTTGTGCAATTTCTAACTGGGGCGGGGGGGGGGCAAGAAGGTGTGCATCTCTCTTCATATTGAGGGAGAAAGTGAATTTTATGAGCTTGCACTGTGCAGATTTTTCTATACAGAGCAAGACAATATACCTTTGGGTCTGCACTCCAAGGGAGGAGGGCACCTGAGTGCTGGGGCAAGTCCCTTATGCTTAGTTTTTCCAGAGTTGATATCAGTGTCTGTGTGTTTCTGCAGGTAGGTATGGCCTTGGCTGTGTGTGTGCTAGAGGACGCTTAAGATCCTGGCTCAGCAAGACAGGTTAAAGGGGGCCCATGCTGGCAGAACAGGCAGCCTCAGTGGTATCTCTGCACATCAAATGGCACCTTGAAGGGGGGGCAACCTATCACAGAGCTGAATGGCGCTGTTCCTTGAGGAACTATCTGATTAGCTAAGACACATTGTATCTGGTGCTATCTGATCAAAATAAAAGGTGCCTGATGCACAAATGCAGCTGGGCAACCACTAGTTAGTCCATCTTATTAGAATGATTTATAGTAAAAAAAAATTACAGCTGTAAACACATGCACCTCAGCTAATTAGCTGCCCTGCACTTGAATTACAAGTTGTTTACTGCCAGTGAGCAAAACCAGTAGCAGTGGCTGATTTTGGAATATTATTGTACCAACAGCCATTCAGACAGTGTCCAAAGCCTCTTCATTGTCCTCACTGAACATTTTTGTCCCAGGAGTATATTGTTTTAACTGCAGCTGATGGAACAAAGTACGCCATGGGGAGAACAACCCATATGCTCTAGCTGGGAGATTCCATTTCACACGCGCACAGAACTCTGTGAATAAGAGGAAAACCTCCCATAACCTAAAAGTATAACATTGTCCAGCAGTTCTGGCAGAAATGAAATCAGGGTTTGAGTACAATGTAAAACACAACTTTACAGAGCTCAGGAAGCTGGGGAATATGCTGATTTTTATTAATATGTATCCATCCACACACAAATTATGGATAGTTCACAGGTTTCTGACAAGTTAGCAGAACAGTCTCAGAAAGCTTGTGCACGGCTGAGTTTATTTATATATAATGTAATCTGACAAAGAGCTATGTCTTCTGCTTTCAAGATTCTGTGGAGAGTCATTGAAACAGCCAAGCTCCTCCTCCATCACCGTAGATTGTTCATTCCGGTTCACTGGTGCTGTTACCTATAACCTAAGTAAGACATGCCCTGACATTGCTCATTGCTGTTAGGATAGCTTTAAAAGGACTGAAAGCGACAATTTGGAGCAATAATTTGCTTTACAAATATTTTTTCTTCATATATCTGTCACTATAACAGAACAATGCCTAAAGAATGTGGGAAATGAAACTATGTTTATTGCTGGTAAACATTACATCAGATATTCCTGGATATTTGACAGTCATTTAAAATTATCTGAATGATATGAAAATGATTAAATGCATAATGATTTTACTCTTATTTTAACTTTGCTTTGTAAATCTTTTGGTTTTCCCAGAAGCAGAGTCACTGATCAACTGTTAAACCTCAGAAGCTTATAAAAATTACTATCCTTCTCCTTTCCCATCCCCTCTTCCCCAACCTCCCCGCCCCTTGCCAAATTGCTTTGGCATGGAAGCAGGGACAGACATTTTTAAAACAACCACCAGGGACTCTAACACTTTATTAGTTTGGTATGATTTGTTTTTGATGAACCTATGTTACCCATGATTTATCACTTTATTTTTCTCTAGGTGCTTAAAAAAATAAAGTCTATTAATCATGCTAGCAATGTAATACATATTACGATTACTGATCTGAAATTCTGTCTTCCCCGCCTCCCTTCATAAACACAGGTCTGCCCTTTTTAAAGTGTTTCTCCTTTTCCAATCCCCTGGGCCTCACCTGTCCATCATGAGTTCACAAGAATTATTACCAATAGCTCCAACAGTTCCACTAGCAGGGAGATGGCAGCAGCTCGTCTTGATTAGAATATGTGATCTAGGTTTGGTTTTCTTTAACCTGTTCCATTGTGATTCTCCCTCATGACTTCTCCCTTTCTTAATTAAGGGCCCAATCTTGTAAGGTGCTGAGCATGGGTGGTGGGTGAAACTTCCCCTGGAGGAGGCTAGCTTCTTGTCCCACCTCTTTCACCCACAGCCCCGCCCACACTCCACCCCTGCTCTGCCCCAGGCCCTGCCCCTGCCTACAGCTGACTCACCACTCACCTCTTCACACCCCCGCTGCAAGGTCCCCCCCTCCACTGACCTCCTCCCTTGCTTGCCTCCTCACCCCCCACACCAGGCCCCTCCACCTGGCATGCAGCTAGCTCGCTGCTCGCCTCCTCACCCTGCTGCTGCCCTCCCCGCGCGAGACCCTCCCCCCTTTTCACCTTAAAGCACTACTAACATTCCCCAAGGGAACTGAACAGGCAACAGCTAGAGATCAATTACCAGATGGATTTTCCTCTGTGTGGCAGGGAGTTCAGTGTATACAGTATAGAGAGAGACGAAATGCCAGGGTACCTGCGCTAAACTGAAGCCTAATCTCTCCTTTTGAAAAAGTGTTTGTCATTGACAGCCTGCATTAGGGCAGTAGTTTAATAACTTTTCTTACACCGAATTCCCTCCCAGACTTCTTTACTTAAACTGGGTTTGAATAAAACCACTAGATCAAGAAATAAACTCACTGGCTATGTCAGCTCCTCCTTGAGCGAGGTTAGACAAAAATACTTCTGCTGGGTACAGAGAATAACTGATGGTCCTTTGGAAACTGTTTTTAACCCCAATAACACATTTTCCTACAATATAAAACCCAGCTAAATGTGGCCAAAGACTTCCTGGGCATTGGCAAATGCCTGTTAAATGGCTTCCTTACAAATTTAATGGCCCTTTAACAGTTTCAGTGATCTACTACTAGTCTCTGGTCTGGAAAGCTTTTTCACTTGTGTAAAGTTTCTCAAGGATGAGGGATCCTCTCCCCTCAACTCCTCACTCTCCCGCCTGCAGCTCACGCACACGCAGACACACACACCCCGCCCTGCAGGGATGGGGGGTGAGGAGGAGCACTGCCAGCAGCTGCGGAGACCTCTGAAGGGGGACAGGGTGGAGTGGAGTGGAGAAAAGGAGATGCGAGGAGGAAGACTCACCAAGCAGCAGCAGCATGCCATGGGAGCCTCTGGGAAGGGTCAGAGCGGGCAGGGGAGGGAGGACACAACAGCCCAGGTCTCAGGCAGCAGGGATGGCTGCGCTAGGGAAAGCAACGCCTCCCCTTGTCTATTATACCCACCACTCATGGTGCTGAGCACTCTCAAGTGCTATTGAAATCAATAGGATCTGAGGGAGTTCATCTCCTTGTTGGATTGGCCTCTATTATTGCAATAAGCATCCTGTTATCGCTAATAACTTTTTTGTTGAATGTTGAAGCAGAGTAACTATAAAGCATTTCAGTTTTCTCCTTGCCATCTCTTTGCAGTCCCTTCCAGTAGAGCAGTGGGCCTATACTTTCTTCTTGCTTGTTCATCCTTTACTAACAGCACATAGAACAGGAGTACTTGTGGCACCTTAGAGACTAGCAAATTTATTTGAGCATAAGCTTTCATGGGCTACAGCCCACTTCATCGGATGTATAGAATGGAACATATAGTGAGGAGATATATATACACATACAGAGAGCATGAAAAGGTGGGAGTTGTCCTAACAACTCGAAGAGGCTAATTAATTAAGAGAGAAAAAAACCCTTTTGTAGTGATAATCAAGATAGCCCATTACAGACAGTTTGACAAGAGGTGTGAGAATACGTAACATGGGGAAATATGAATCTATTTCCCCATGTTAAGTATTCTCACACCTCTTGTCAAACTGTCTGTAATGGGCTATCTTGATTATCACTATAAAAGGGTTTTTTCTCTCTTAATTAATTAGCCTCTTCGAGTTGGTAGGACAACTCCCACCTTTTCACATTCTCTGTATGTGTATATATATCTCCTCACTACATGTTCCATTCTATGCATCCGATGAAGTGGGTTGTAGCCCACGAAAGCTTATGCTCAAATAAATTTGCTAGTCTCTAAGGTGCCACAAGTACTCCTGTTCTTTTTGTGGATACAGACTAACACGACTGCTACTCTGAAACCTAACAGCACATACTTCATCTTCTGACTTCGCCCCCGCTTCTCCTACTAGTTGGGCCTAGTCACTATCTGAGGTCCATTGTAACTCACTTCTTCTAAGCCTCATACTTCTGCCATTGCAACCATTTAATGTATGGTACAACCTTGAATGTTCTAGCTCACTCCCTAATTTATGTTGTCCTGTGTTACAAAAAGGTGGACACTATGGTAGTAATTAGGATAGCTGCTCCTCGTATAGAAGTGTGAATATCAGGTATTACCTTCTTCATATATCTGAAGGCCAGAAGGGACCATCATGATCATCTAGTCTGACTCCTGTATAACTGAAATCAGAGAATCTCACCAAGGAATTAGAACCTCACTCAATAATAGTAATTTTTGTAACTCATGAATTCACTGTGAATCTCAGTTATTTCAGCTTGTCATTTTTTGCAAGAAATATATTCATTTTCCATGTGCCAAATGATAAAAAGTCTCAGAAAAAGGGAACCAAACTGATGCATGTTTTCTTCGATGTTTGGCAACACTGCAGCTCCCCTATCTCACCATTGGACAATCATGAGTCAGACCCCCAAAAATCATGAGGTTAAAAAAAATCCTTATGATTTTTAAACCAATAAAATGTGGGGTCTATTTCCCTTCTGGTTTCTGAGCCTTTAAGATGCTCTCAGGTCACACATGTGGCTGACAGCGGGAGCCCTAGTATCCTAGTGTCCCCTTAAGGACGGGCTCTTGCTGTCAGCCCTGTCAGCTCCAGGGCTGACTGATAACGGGAGCCCCAGCCACTGGGGCTGGCAGCGATTTCTCAGTAAAATTATTAAGCCTGACTCATGATCTCAGGATAGAACTCTCAAATGTCAGGATTTTTTTTTCAGCATGGCTGGGGAAAAAATCCTGACATTTCACAGTTCTATTGCAAGATCATGACTCTGTTACTCAGGGTTCTTTCAACCCAAAGCTCTTGGTATCTTTTACTCTGTGCAAGGTGGTGTCAGGAAATAAATCAGGGGAGACACGGCCATCCGACCGATAGATGGCTGGCACAAACAGGACAACACAAGACTGTTTTCACTTAAAGCTAAATTTTACTTAGTCTCAAGCATTTACACGCGTCCGCAAAGGGTTAGTAAAACACCTCCAACCCTTGATAATTACCAAAGCTGAGTGTGGCTCTCAAGTGACACAGCGACAGGCTTCCATTGGCCAAATCTTCCGTCTGCACAAGATGTATCCAGAGAGAGAGTCCAAACGAGTCCAAAAAGAGTCCAACTACCTCAAACTTTCCCCCCTTATTTACACATTTGTAATAGAATGACATGTCCCTTAAAGAAAACTTTAAGTAACGTTAAGTAAGCAGTTTCAATGGTCAAGCAAGAGGTTCCTTCTGATTATTGATTAACCAGGTGTGGGTTTTTCCAGAGTTTGCAGCCTTGAGGCCCCAATAAACATTCCTAGGGCACATCCTGCTCTTCTAAAATGCATGTATCAGCAACTTCAACACAATTCTTATCAGGAAGTACGCAGGGTCAAGCTACCCTTTCTGTGGCACCCAAAAGCCCCTCCCCTCCTGCCTTGGTCAAGCTGAGACTGCTGACTAGGCTGCTTTTAGCAACAAGCCATAGTGGTTTCAGACACATTACTAGTTTGCTGAAATCTCCTCGTACAACTCAGGCTTAATTTTACTTAGAAATCACAAGAGTTGGCATGTCTGCTATAACTCCATTTGACATACACTCTCCTCCAGGTGACATAACTGAGAGAAATGCATAGGCAGGCAAGATGGGCGTTACCAGTTGCAAACACTTCTTTATGCAGAAACCAGGATGTTAAATAATTCCTCTGTCGTATGAAGTATGCAGAAATGGCACAATCCTAAAGTATACTTTTTGATTAATTTTGCCCTGAATTAAGAATTGTATTTAGATGGGCAACTGTAGCTTTTATTCTCTTGCACTAGGATTGAAAAATCCCATTTCTATTTAAGTGTCAGCATCATGATGCAAAACAAAATGGAAGGTGCTTCATGTATCAGCATGGTAATGCAGAAAGCAGACTTGTCTGGGAGAAAGCAGACTTGACACCCAAAATTACTTTTCTGCCAGACAATACGTTAAACTCTATTGGGAGGATAGGCAGAAATGAGATGGAGTGTTGTCATACTGGAAGATGTTGACAGGTGTTAAGATGGAAGGTGCTAATTGGTGCTATCAAACTGGTTGCTTGATCTATAAACAATTGCAGAGGTGCTTGAAGTGGTGGATGTACTAATCAGATGGCAGAGGCTCCATGTGTCCACCCTTTTGGTTTTCTGATTTTCCCCCAAAATCAATAGGGTTCAAGCCATTAGTACCTAGAACATTGCCTGAAATGTTGGAATTGAGTGGATGTGGCAGTCAGAAGATATTGTGTCTCAGACAGACAACAGTGAAGAGTAGTTGAGTTGACTGTAAGTCCACCACGAGCTCGGCCAAATGTATATTTACACCCTGACTCGCTGCTGCAATACTTTATAGTTTTATTCCAGTGGTTTTAGAGCAAATCCATCAGCATAAAACTGGAGTAACACTGTGGTAACTCAAGCTCTGACTACAGCACAGCTCAGGAACAGAAGCTTTCAGGGCTTAAATAGGTATTCTTTCTAGGAGCACATAAAACATCAGTATCTATAATGAATTCTAGCTAATATTTTATTCACTAATTTTCTTTATACAGACACATTTACACTTGTAACATAGATATCTAATTCAGAAAGATACTACAATGATGAGCACTAATAAAAACAGGAAGATATAGCAAAGTTGTGTACTGATGAAAGAACACTGGCAAATCTTTTTACGCATTCCTTTCCCATGGTTCAAGGTAATCCAAGCCAAGATGTGCAAAAATTTCTTCCTCGCTTTTGGCTTTGAGAAATATCCTCTGTAAAGGGAGGGGGGAAAGGTTAATATGATCATTTTTGATTATTTAAATTAATGCGTTTGCTTTTTGAAACTTAGGCTAGTCATTTTTTGCCTTCTCCACCCTCGCTCCCACCCATAAGCAACTCTTTTTTCCATTACCATATCAATCTGCACAATGATGACCTCAGAACGTGGGAGACGGTAAGCAGAATGATTCCTTATCCTGCAGAAGTGAGGCCAAACTGCTTGTTGCTTTCAACCCCAATGACTAGTTTACATCTTTTTGTACTGAGTTACATTTCAAGGCTAACGTTAGCATAAGGATTAGGACTTCATTTTTTAAATGAATGTTAAGGTTTTCCTCCAGGGTCGTCTTTCCTAATAAGCTGATCAGTGTCATATATATGAAAATAGCACGAGTCTCAAAAGATATGTTCAAGCCAATTCCACACAGTTACACTAATTATGGGCAAAGCTCAGCATGTCAGAGCTTTCCTAATTCCCATTACTTATACAAAGAAATGTCATGTGTCTGGTAAACTGGGCTGGAAATTTTGTGGGACTAGGCAGCTACAGTTAGAATTTTTCCCCAATAAACTTGTTACAGTAAAATTCACATTTGCTTTCACATATGGGTATTTTATATTGTATTGTAACATGCTGGCACAGAAACCAGGAATAAGCATTTACTCTTTAAAGAAACAAAACCAGAAAATCTGATGGCTAAGTCATATGGAAAATATTCCCTTTTAGGAGTTGTGAACGGTTTTCATAACTGTGGTGCAATATCAGTTAAAGATACAAAGCTTGCATTGCAGATGAACATTAAAATATAGTGTGGACCCCATCATTTGGAGGAGTTTGGAAGTAGGACAGGTGTTCAGAGGGTAACCACTATCACCTGGGAGTGCTGTATAGTTCAGATGTGCTTCAACCAGAACCCCAGATCTGAACAACCTCAAACTTTGGGTCCATTAAGAATCCAGGGCCAGAGTCTCTGGTCCACCAAGTTCACTTTGCAGGGGCAAAATGAACTTAACCTGTCTGGAAAAACCTGCAGGAGAATTTCCCCATGTGGGGATATCTCTTGTCAGTGGAAAGCTAGGGGAGGCAGCCAGGGCCGGCGCTTCCACTTAGGCGACCTAGGCGGTTGCCTAGGGCACCAGGATTTGGTGGGGCGGCATTTTGCCACCCTTGGCGGCAATTCGGCGGCGGGGGGGTCCTTCCGCGCTCCGGGTCTTCGGTGGCAATTCTGCAGCGGGTCCTTCACTCACTCTGGGAGTGCAGCAGAATTGCTGACGATGACCAGGAGCGTGGAAGGACCCCCGCCTAGGGCGTCAAAAACCCTGGCACCGCTCCTGGAGGCAGCTATGTCAGCACCTGCACCAGCTCCTCCACTGCAGCTGTGCTGCCCAACATAATGGGGGGGAAGGGGCACACAGGGAGGTAGGGAGGGAAGACTAGGACCAGATCTGGGGAAGAGAGGGAAGGGTAGGGAGTGTGGAACAGCAAGATTTCTCCACACCTGGATTCTTTGCTCACAAAAGGTTTACCACCAGCAGCACAATTTAAAGCTAGGCCTATGCAACTTTCAGTCATGCCAGGGCCAGGTAAAACAGAATCAGGGAGCTACAATAGGGTCACTGTCAGCCCCATCCTTTCTGGTGCCCAAGCTTTGCTCAGTGGAGAATTGAGCACCCAAACTTGAATGTGTTCCATATTTCAGTTGGGTCCTACCTTCAGCATAGATCCAACTGAATCAAAGTCTAAGTGCAACACTTTCATTGTTGGGGTGTTTGAAATTAATATCTGGATCCAATTTTTGCAGCTTGGGCCCATATTTCATTGACACAGATCAGCTTCAACAACCAGGTCAGTCAAAAACTAGCAACTTTCTTAACAGCTATTTTGCAGGACTACAGAACAGAATGAAAGACAATTCAATGGTTCTAGAAAGGTTATGAGGGCTAAATCAAATGGCAGAAGTTAGACACTTCAGAATGAAACTATAATCCTTTCAACAGGGGAAAAGATATGTGGTTCCCATTTCACAGTTTCAAAATTATCAACCTACTAACAAGGTATTTATGTAAAGTTCCCCAAATATGCAGTTGAACCCATTCAAGGAACCTAAGTCATTTCTCTCTCAGCAAATTACTGCCACGTTGTGTAATAGTGTATAACATGTGTAACATTTTTCTGAACTAGAAGCATAACTCATCTTAATGTTCAAGTATCTAGACATTCTAATTAACACTCATTAGCATTTATTCTCTATTAAATAAATAGCAAGTATTTATTCTGTATTAACTATATATAATTTTGAATATAAAGATACTTTTAGAAACTGTGCACAAAATTTTATAGCCAGATCTCTTTAAACCCACTTACCTTTTGTCAGTCTCTACTTCCCTGGTGCAGCCTGCTACACTGGTTCCTACTAGGTATGGGATCTACTTGGTTAAGTCATGCAATCCAATTATTTGGGATTCATATTCCACAGTTTTGTTGCTGGGAATGTTTGTGTACCAATTGCACTGCACTACGGGCCTGATCCAAAGCCCATTGAAGACAGTGGCAGCCTTTCCACTAGCTTTACATTTGGCCCTGGTGTAAACAGGTGTAGATCCATTGATTTCAATAATGCTTCCCCCCAGTTTAGACCTAGTATTATGTATATTGATGGTTCATCATTTGTACATAATGGTAACAAAACTTCACAAAATATGTAGAATTGTTTCCCTCTTAACATAACTATGTCTGTATGTCTAAGGAGATATCCATTGCAAGCAAGTCATGTTAAAACTCAAGGCAAGGATTTGGCCCACTGGTTCAGAGATTTCTTTTGCTCCTAATGGAATAAGCTTGACACTCATTTTTGTTTTAATAAATAATAATAATAAGAAGAAGAAGAAGAAGAAGAAGAAGCATGGAGTCCTGATTTTTAATGGGGGTTCGTCCAACCCCCAATTTTTGCATGTGAAGCTTATAGCATATAAAACATCCAAACACTGGCAAGGTGCCCACAGGCACAGAGTTGGAAATCTATTTTCTACAATATAAATGAGCTGCAATTATCATGCATCAATTTTAATTGTAAGTTAAAAATTGTATCTGCAATAAAGAACCTACTTTTCAAACACAAGCCCATTATGTTCCATTACTTTTGAAATGTACTTTAAATCTTATGTTCTGAAATGAGCGAGAGATATACAAAAAAAAGCCTCATTAAAAGAAGATATTCTTTCCCATATAGGAGGAAATGTAGAAATGCCAGAAAAGACAAAATCTAAGAAGACAACAAAATGAGAACACCTGTAAGTATCCCTTAAATCTCCGCCCAATACTATAATGGCACCCCAGATATTTCTTCTCCAGAAAATGATATATTACAACTGAGTTACAAAACATCAGGTGTGCAGCCTTCCAAAACTGCAACACATTTCCAGGCAACAGCACTACTTTCCGGGCTGCTGCAGTACTTCTGGGAATAACATCAAAAACCTAGTGGCACCTACCATCCACTATTATTTGGAATGTGGGAGGATAACCAACTAGTTATTCTATGTGGTAATTGGAGGGACCCACATTTTCCTAAGCCTACTTGTCTCCTCTCTCTCTTTATTGAGTTATTTCTAAAAGGCAGGATTTTGTCACTCACTTGTGGATAATGGAAAAGAGGAAAACATGAATGGATCATGGCATATCTGCAGCACTGTCTCACAGTAGATTAAGATGATCAAATATTAATTTTTACGTAAATGCTGAGTGCGCTGTGTTTTGATTGTATAATAAAGATTTTTCACAGTTTAAACAACCTGCTAAAATCATCCAATTAAAAAAATCAAAAAGCAGGCAAAATAATTATTTTTTCCCGCTACATGTGAGAAGATAGCAGTTTGATAATTTTTTTTTTTTTTTTTTTTTTTTTAACATCCATGAATAATTGCAGAAACCTGAGATGTGTTCTTAAATGTGTGGCCATCTGTTATGGATGGTCTTTAATGGAAGCACTTCATGTCTTCTGGACCTCAAACTACTTGCCATTTCTGTTGCACAATAGAATCGCACTTTTAAGTTTGTTCTCTCACTCTACTTACAGAAATAGCATGTTTATGAGTATTACTCATCTCATTGGCTTGACAGGAACTTTTTAATACAAGAAGTTGATGCTGACAACTGTTCTTAGTCACTACAACCCATGTCTCTAAATGAACCTCTAGTTGGTACCTGCCAACTACTTTAGCTGTCTGAGTGGTATTAATGTAAATCATAACCTATTATGCTGCCTCTTTGTCAATCTGTACTGAACTAATACAATGATGCATATTTGATTATTACAATCAGCAATCAACCCTGTTCTTTTCCTTTTTGTTTCTCCCCCTACCCCTGGGTCTCTTCCCCCTCCCCCCCCCCACACACTCCTTTTTGCTCAAAAGAAGTAAATAATGAACTGCCTGTCTTCTTGTGAATTTTTTGCAGCTTTTTACCAAAGTTCAACAGAACCAAGCTGCATTCCCAATCATCATAATCAATTAAACTTACAAAAAACAATGGGTTGTAGCAGCTGGTATCTCTTGCTTCTTATCCCATCTGATCAATTCCGTTGTTCCAATAGATGGAAATATTAAAATTGTGGTTGCAAACATGACCATTAACTACACTTAATGCAGATTAATCTGCCTTCCAAATGTTTTCTTGTGTGAATTGCTACTTCTTATTTTTCATTTTGGCATTAATGATCAATAAGATCTTTAATAAATTGTGAAGCACTATTTGATGATTTCCTAATTCCTGATTCCCAAAGTTCAATCAGATGTCATGCTGTTTCTATTATTACTTTTTTTTAAACTCATTTAATTCTATGAAACTAGCTAGCCAAAAACATCAATATCTAAATAAGAATTATAGTATTAGTTAAATAAATCATAGTGGGCGTGCTGCTTTTGGGAATGAGAGGCAATTTTTGCAGGGGGTTATATGTATCATTTCAATAACATGAAGAGTTATAAAGCATTCTGGTTCTTTCCAGGTCTGTGGCTCACAGACTTCCTTCTCCCATTTTACAGAGAACTTTTGTGTGCAACATTAACCTTTTTTTGTCCAGTCTCTTGACTAGGCCAACACATATACAGACCTACTAGTTCCTCAGCTAGGGTGACCAGACAGCAAATGTGAAAAATCGGGACAGGGTGTGTGTGGGGGGGTTAATAGGAGCCTATATAAGAAAAAGGCCCAAAAATCGAGACTGTCCCTATAAAATCAGGACATCTGGTCACCCTATCCTCAGCATGTAAGGTGCAATTCATCCAATACAATACATGTAGAAGGGTAAGACGGTCCAAAGAAAGCAGAGATTGGTGAAGATCACCATGTGGAAAATATTTTTTATACAAATAGAAAGCAAAGGACTTTCTAAAATATGCAAATTAAAACCAGCCTGTAGATATTGTCTAATAGGTCTAGTTTATAAGAAACCTCACAATTTCAGTTATACTAACCTAGTTAAACCCTTTTACAAAACTTGCACTCTTAAAAAGTAACTTATACAAGCATCTAAGGCACAAACATATAGTGTTGTCCTTGAATATCCAGCATGAGATTATGATTCTTTACCTGGCCTTCTATTTCTATTAGGTTGTAGTCATTGCAAAAACACCCTCACCTGTCAACTGTGTTCACTCAGTTAGCATTCAAAATAGACACACATTCACATATGTTCCATGCAAACTTACCAGTACATTTCACTATTATTATAAATAACTTAGAGTAAAAATACTGAATTGAGCAAAAGAGGTAATAGAAAATGTTACATAAGATAAACATCCCTCACTATAGGACTTTACCTCAGACTGTTTCCCACCTCAGAGATTCAGAGGTGAGCTTGTATGCCACGACTTAACTCATAAAATACCCACATAGCACTTACAATTTCATAGCACCCAACAGACACCATCTAATTAATAAAAGTGGATTTAGTGCTTGCAAAAGATGTCAAAACTAACAGCACTGGAAAGTGAGGTCCTCAGAGTAAACGCTCTCACACATTCCTCACTTACGTTCCTTAATCCTGAACAGGAGTCATCTGGTGGAAGGATCAGCTGTTCATTTTTTCTGTACCCATTATTTAAATAATTGGCTTATCGGGGGATATTGCTAATTAAGATGATAATGCCATCCATGATAAGGATTAGACCCTGGTTCCTTAGGAAATAGTAGACTAAGCCTACCAGCTTGGTTCACATAGGCCACCAAAAAGCCATCAGTTCTCATTTTAAACTACACATACTGCCCCTCACCACTACCCTTCAATATTATTTGGGAGTCTCATACTTGATCTTGCTCTGGCTTATACAGCCAAGGTCTTTCTCAGAGTGAAGCATCTGGTCCCATACCTCATTTTCCTACCAATAAGGTAGCATTGGCTGTTTAGCTGCTGCAACTATTAGTCCTGTAAAAATGCAATGGGCACACTATTGGGTTACATTATCCCATGGAACCTATAAAATATGGAGAAGGTGGAGGCAGAATGCCAACTGGGATACAAGACCCCTTGAGGCCCTAGGCTTTGAGGCCTATAAAAATCTAGTTCTCACTGAGCAGATTGTGGAGGAAAAACAGAAAACAAAATATTTTTGAGAACAGTGTAACAAATTGCAAAGAAAATATGCAGTGTTTGGCCTAGCATTGACTTTTAGGTGTGCATCAGAGAATGTCATGCATGTTCTCATTCCAGTCTTCCCTTTGTATCCCAAAATGCTTGTATATTCTGAAATGAGAAACTCTTGCGTATAGCGTTCTTAGTGATTTTCTCATTTAAACCTGATTTACACTCAGTAATTTTCATGTACAAGGTGGTATGTGACATCTACCTACATTAACTTAATTAGTACACATTTTCCATTCATTTTAAAATTATTAAAAGTTAAATTTAATTGGAAGTATAATTATTACTATTTTTACAGTATTTTCAATATATTGGAACAACATACTCATACAGCTCCAGCACTACTTGAGTCATCACAGTGGGAGTAAGCAAGACAGTAACAAATGAATAGCTAGAAAAATGTAGATGGACCGCCATTTACAAACCTGGGAGTCTACTGCTCAGTGTGCCTGGAAATGAGCTATTTTCAAACCAGTTTTGTAGGTGCTCCGTTTTCCCTTTGGGTATGTCTACACTATGAAATTAGGTCGATGTTATAGAAGTCGATTTTATACAGTCGATTGGGTGTGTCCTCACTAAGCGCATTAAGTTGGCAGAGTGTGTCCTCACTACCATGGTGAGCATCAATTTACAGAGTGGTGCACTGTGGGTAGCTATCCCACAGTTCCCGCAGTCTCCGCAATGGAGCACTCTGGGATAGCTCCCAGAGGCCAATACCGTTGATTTGCATCCACACTACCTCAAATTTGACCCAGCAAGGTCTATTTTAGCGCTACTCCCCTCATCGGGGAGGAGTACAGAAGTCGATTTTAAGAGCCCTTTAGGTCGACGGAACTGGGTTGGTTGTGCGGACGCAGTCATTTTTAAATCGACCTAACGCAGCTAAATTCGACCTAACCCCATAGTGTAGACCAGGCCTTTGGGAAAACATGGTCACCCTAAGATACTATAATGCAGCTCAAATGTATCTTGCACAGCAATTTGCACACCCTCTGTCACTTTACTATGGATATATCTTCCAAGATACTATGTCAGTTTAGTCCCTTTACAATATCTATTCAGAACTAAACAAAGACCTTGCAGTCTTTGAGATTTGAAACTACTTATCCAGACGTGAAAGGCCAGTGCATTAAATGGCAAGTTACAGAAGTAACACACTGACATCTTCAAAGATCTACAATTTAAACATTAGACCATGATTGATTGGTTAGAGCAAAAGTGCAAGGCTGTCCGGTTATTTGTTCTCTATCTGCCCTCTCTTGTCCAAATAGCATCCTCACCACTGACAGAAATATAAATATCTATAAATTATCTATTCACTCACTGCAATTCTCATTTAAGGGTAGCAGGGCTACATGAACCAAAGCATAGTCATCCGGTGGAATCAATCAAGATGTCCTAATAAAAACTGGAGTCTGGGAATTGGAGTAATTGTAGATTGTTGTCTGAAAACATCAGCTCAGTGTGCAGCGGCAGTCAAAAAAGCTAACAGAATGTTAGGAACCATTAGGAAAGAGATAGATAATAAGACAGAAAATATCATAGAGCCACTGTATAAAGTCCATGGTACGCCCACACCTTGAATACTGCATGCAGTTCTGATCACCCCATCTCAAAAAAAGATATATTAGAAATGGAAAAAGTACAGAGAAGGGCAACAAAAATGATTAGGGAGTATGGAACAGCTTCCATATGAGGAAAGACTAAAAAGACTGGGACTGTTCAGCTTAGAAAAGAGACAACTAATAGCAGATATGATAGAGGTCTATAAAATCATGAATGGTATGGAGGAAGTGAATAAGGAAGTATTATTTACCCCTTTACATAATACAAGAACCAGTCACCCAATGAAATTAACAGGCAGCAGGTTTAAACAAACATAAGGAAGTACTTCTTCACATATCGCACAGTCAACCTG
Organism: Terrapene triunguis; assembly: GCF_002925995.2. Classification (NCBI taxonomy): domain Eukaryota; kingdom Metazoa; phylum Chordata; order Testudines; family Emydidae; genus Terrapene; species Terrapene triunguis. Next base: position 30,060,209 of record NW_020664446.1, read on the forward strand.
TGGAACCCATTGCCATGGGATGTTGTGAAGGCAAAAGTATAATGGTTTAAAAAAAATTAGATATGTTCATGAAGGATAGATCCATCAATGGCTATTAGCCCACGTGGTCAGGGATGCAACCCCATGCTCTTGGCGTCCCTAAACCTCTGACTGCCAGAAGCTGGGACTGGACACCATGGGGTGGATCGCTCAATAATTGCCCTGTTCTGTTCATTCCCTCTGAAGCATGTGGCACCGTACACTGTCATAAGACAGGATACTGGTCTAAATGGACCATTGGTCTGACCCAGTATGGCCATTCTTATGTTCTTATGACTATGGATGCAGAAAAACAAGTGGAGCATTATTATTATACTAATCAAATGGAAACCTAAGTAATTGCCAAGGGTAAACAATACCAAAGGCTAACAAGACAGCTGAAATGGCCAGTTTCCTACAATCATAGTCTAACTGGCAAAATAATATACTTAACTCACTTTGGCACTTACTAAATTAAGCATTCAAATGTGAGATGTATTTGCTGTAGAAAGAATCACAGTAAAATAAATAACTTGTTAGGGCACCAGCTTATTTCTCATCTGAATGTTTCTTTTTTACTTTTGAAATACATTAGGATGTAAGATCAAACTTTCCAGTCAGGAAAAAAAAACAAAAAAAAAACAGACTTTGAAGGTCCCAGTCAAACTGTATGAAGTGTGACTGGCAGGCATTTCTGACCGGACCAAATGTTCATTGTAACTGGCAAGTACTCAGAGGCTGAAGGTTTTTTTAAGGTAGGTAAGATGAACTAAGGGAAATATGGTAAATGAGAAACATAAGTACCGTGGATGCAGTATCGATATTATAAATAATATTGATAGTGTTTAATTGACTTCAGTTGCCTCTGCCAAATAAGCCATCTTCACCAAGACTACTGATGAAACACACCGGTGAGTGTAGATTACACTAACATTCTAGGACTCTGAGGAGCCATTTTCAATTAAATCAGCCTTTTACAAAAGGCTTCCCTTTTTCTCCCAAATACGGCATTTTCCTAAAATCATTCTGGTCCCAGGATGAACATTACTCCATCTCAAATTTTCCCCTTGTTGCATCTCTTTCTATTTCCTGTTGGTTTCCATTTGCCCCTTCCCCACCCTCATCCTAGTATCTCCTTTCCTCCCCAGCCTTCGGAGAGTCTCTCATTTCCTGGATCCCGTTATTTCTATCTTGCTATCTCTCCAGCCCTTCCACAGCTCTTCTTCTTTCTCCTCTGCAAGGCTCATATTATATATATATCCCCCTTTCAGTGTTGCAGTTGGTTTTATTTCCAAATTAAAATGTACTTAGATACATTTGTATTAGTAGAGAAAGAGTCATCTACCTTCCCAATAAAGATCTTTCGCTTGCTCGTGCGTTCATCTATGTTAATGCGCAAACACTCTTGATGAGCTAAAGCACTGAACAGTGTAGAAGGGCTGATGATTTTTGCACAGGATAAAATTTCTTTTCTTTCACTTATGCTTAAAAAAAATCATCCTGATGAAAGATTAACTTGATACTTGAACAGTGTGTGCAAGCCTCAGACTGCACCTATGAATTCTTTACTTGCTTTGGAGATTTTTAAAAACATATTTAATTGTATAATTACTTTCAGACCCACACCCCTGTGTATCACCTCAAAGGAATTCAGATATTCGACTAAAAAAAGATTCTATTTTATTGCAGGAAAAATATTTGGAAAACACCTTGTCTTCAAGGACTTCAGTGCTTTTTGTTATGTTCTGTTATAGCTTTTCTAGTATTTTTTAAAAATTGCTGCAGCTCTCTTCAGCGTATCCAGTAATTATACTTTACCAGAGTAGGGTTATGGCAACAACAAAGTGGCTGCCTCAGACCACTTAACATCTGCAAAAATCTGTATATCAATAATGGACATAAGAAAGTAAGCTTCAACAGGTGCAAGAGTCACCATTATCAGTGTACTTATCTGAAAGAACAGAGAAGACAGCCACTGTCAACGTTTTTCTAAAAGGTAACTGCAGTTCATAGATTTTTTGCTTGATGTATTGTTATTAAATGTAATATGTGACATTAGCCTAAAGCAATTTCTTCTAACCCACAAAAGATTGAGAAAGAAAGAAATAAACAGTCTCTCAAAAGCCTGAACTTAGTCCCTTTTTCATTTATCAGACTTTCAAGGAAGAGAGAGTATTGGGCTTACATATCAAATTCTGCAAAAACACAGATGAGATTTGCTGGGGGGTAAAAGTTAAAAACAGACCAAGAAACAGACACTTTTCGATTATCTTAGCAGTTAACAAAATTGAGTGAAAAGTTTCACATATAAAATTAAACCAGCATCCTTTTGGCCCCCTTTGTGGGGGGAAAAAATCATTTGAGGGTTCCATTTTGCTGAGAGGATTTTTGCCTACCAGAAATTAGAAACAGTTCTTGGGTACAAACCTATTATGTGTGTGTGTGCACGCACGCCAGTTATACTAATGCAATTCCGGTTATTTCATATTTTGAGAGCCAAATGAATGTTCCCATGATTGACAATATACAAATCCACTAGGCAGAGAGAGAAATAGAGTACAGTAAAAACAATATGCCACAGAGCAATGAAAAATGCTCTCTCATGTAGAAGTTATGTTTTGGGAGCTGGAAGGCAAAAGATCTTGATTTCTGTGTCTTTCTTTTTGGAGAAAGAATCACAAATAGAGCACGATGAAGGATGGCTTCAAGAACAGCCGTGAGAATGGAACTGTTATAATAATTTAGTTGCCTACCATGGACAACACTGTAGCAAGGGATATAGAAGAGAAGGTCGGACAAGAAAATAAGAAAGTTTGTACATGCATTTGGCTTTACACAACGGTAGATCAGGGGTAGTCAATTATTTTTTTGCCAAGGTCCAAATTTCTTGGTCAAGGTATAGTCAAGGTCCAGACTCCAGGGAAGAAAATAAAAACAAAACAACAAGTAGTAAATAAAAAGATTTTGTGGTCCATTCAAAAGCATCTGGTGGTCCAGATTTGGCCCACAGTCTGCCTGTTGACTACCCCTCGCTTGGAAAAACTGAATAAAAAAATATGACATTTTCAACATTCCTTGCTTTAAATGATATATGAATATTTTTTAATTCCTGTTCCAATTTTTTTTTAAAGAAAATACAATCAGGCTGGTTTTCTAGTCATACAAACTTGGTCAGCCTAAAAAATTACAGCAAAAAAGAAAAAAAATGATCCACGAGATAAGGTATCAATACTTGCCATTGTGTCCAGTGGTGAAAAAATTCCCAGAAGAGATGCAGATAACAACAAACTGTTAAAACTACATGACATGATGTAATCACAGATTGCTGTACTCCTTGTAAACACTTGTCAAAGGGAAGCCAAAAATTACACTGCCACCCATGTTTTGTCATTGCAAAATAATTAAAAGCCAATTAACTGGGAAAAATGTGAAAGCCTTTTTCTTTAGACTGCAGTGAACTGCATGGCCTTTTCGTGAACCCTAGCAAACAAGCCTCCTGAAAGCCTGTAAGCAGACTTCTGCTGTTCACCTCGGAGGCCTGTTCTGCATCACAAGCCCCCATTAGGCTCACAACCAAGAGCAAGCATGAAAACCATTAACCACTGAGGTGACAGAAAAGTCAACCTCTGGCAAGAACAGTGTTCCTTCAAAAAAAAAGGTAATGTTCCAAGCCATACCAATGCATAGAGCTGACTAGGAGGTTTTAGATATGAGGAGGCAAGCACTACTGTCATACAGATTAAGTCTGAAGGAGTACCTGAGAGAGAAAAGGAAGGGTGGAGAAAACATATGTTCAATATCTGCTGCACACGCTTCCCAGAGAAGGGTCACTTGGAATAGAGGCAATCAGGCTATATGGACTGAGTGATAAAACATTAACCAAAGTCCACGGCACAAATAATTGGACATTCCATTTATTGACATTCAAGTTTTATGAGTTTCAAAATAGCAATTTGAAATGATTATTTTCTTGTTCACTATTGATTTCAATTAAACTTATCCTAGACTCAGGAGCCTGGGGAACTTAGGTCCCCCAAAGCACTTACAAAAGAATAACACTAATGAAAAGTTCAAAAAGGGAGAATGTTAGTAAGAGAACACAATAGGAAAAAATTTGGACTGAGGAGGGCAATACTGGGGGACAGATTAAATATAAACTCATAGTACACAGCTGTGGCAAAAAAAGTAAACTATATGTAACTATATGCCCATAGACATAGCCCAGTAAAACAATCATAGAGAGGTAGTGATTTTTCTATATACAGTGGATTTTACTATACTGGGAACAATTATTGGCCTCTAGTATGTTGCTATGTCATTTCACAAGCAAGTGAAACACAGATAATGAGCTGGGAAGGTAAGACTAAAGGAAGTAGAGAAGATAGCCTAACTTCAAAAGGTTTAGAGGGTCAGTTAGATGCTTCCCAACTCCTTGGCTCAGCTATCTATAAGACCAGACTAGAATCTCATGAAGCTGGACATTCACAGCATTTTAGCATGTCTACCTCGGCTTCCAGCTGAAATCAAGAAATGAAGGAATGCACACAATAAATGATAGGGAGGGAAGTGGAGGAAACTTCTTCACATCTCAGGAAGGGTTCTGTTACAGATTGGACAGAAGATGCACATTCTATCTGATTGTCAAGTATCAGAGGGGTAGCCGTGTTAGTCTGTATCCACAAAGTCCAGTCTTTAAGGTGCCACCGGACTCCTCGTTGATTCTATCTGATTGGGTTCATTAGACCTAGAAGAAAGGGTTATATGCATGGTTCAACTCTGCAAGGTGACTCTGTAAAAATAGCGTTGTGGACTTGTAAGCTTATTGTGTCTCAATCTCTTCCAGCTCCAATATGCTCACTTTATAAGACGTTTTTTCTCTTGCTTCCCAGACCTGAAGAAGTGCTCTGTGTAAGCCCCAACATTAGTCTCTATCTCCAACAGAAGTTGGTCCAATAAAAGACATTACCTCACCTCGTCTCTCTATTATCCTGGGACCAACACAGTTACAGCAACACTGCATATATCCCTACAAAGTCATTCTGGGATCCAAAAGTCAAGCTGAGTTTTGCTTCTTGCATGTCATCACCAGTAATATCCTGTAGACTAAACAGTGCCCTTGCTGACACCTGTGAATTGTTAACTAAGCCATGAGCTGCAGCTGTGCAACAGCTCTGAAGGTTCTAACCTACATAGCTTAAAGGAACCACATGAGAGCAATGTATGAAAACTGTAAAATACTAGAAAGTAAATGATATCAAGAAGGGGAAGACTATGTTGATCAAACATGCATCTCAGCAAATTTATATTTTCCTAACCCAAAGGGCAGTACATTTGGATAAGAATAAGGATACATTTCCTGATGGTATTATTATGAACATTTGTTTATGGCTCCCTCATGTGTAACTGAAGAGCTTAGAGAGGAACTGACCCTCTCTGGAGCACATTCTTTTCACTGCTTCCCTGGATATGAAGCTTCATGCTGCCTTCCACTTAAACCAGAGCCTATCAAGCATAATTTGAACCCTAGACTATAATGCTCTTTGAGACAGAGACTAGGATTTCATTTTATGTTAAGGTGCTAGGCACCTGTATATATATGTTAAGGTGCTAGGCACCTGTATTAAATAATAATATACTGAAGAGGGGTCTAATCCTACCATCCATAATCAGATAACATTCCCACTGACTTCTATGGCAGGTTTTGGTCATAGAATCATATGGTTCGTCATGATGACCTACAAAGTTCCTTCATGACTATGACTCCATTTTCTTCCAGAAGATGGATGTGAGATCTCCTCTAGCTCTACTGTTCAGGTATCCTTAGAGTTGAAGGTTGAACTTTGGAAACATGACTCATGTAACCAGCTACCATCTCTCCATTTACTTTTAAGATATTGTAGTTTTGTGGTGAAAAACAATGAAGTCAGACCTCCAACAAAGTTAAGTTTGACACAGTTTTACTTTAGTTGCAAATGACATACAATTATGTAAAGCAATTATAGAAAAGTGCCTTCCAACTTTCCATGAAGTGTAAGTTTTAACAGCACTTTCTGCAAGTCATTATTGTTATTCTAAAATGGTGGTTAAAGCTTTGTAACAACTGGCTAAATCCTCCTCTTCATGTGTGACTGTAACAAATACCTTCATAATCAGAACCTTCTTCAGCAAACTAAATGACTCATTCCTTTATCAAATCATAGATATGTTGGCAATACCAGAAAAAAGACTAGGAATTAAAAATCAAGCTCAGTAAAATGATTATCAATGAAAACTAGACACAATGCTGTCATTCATAGTAAATATCAGTTAATTTTATGCAGCAATTATCTCCCATGGTAGAAAAACTGGAATTAATAAACTGGAAAGCAAACCTCTCTAAGAACTAGAGTTGGTTGGGAACTTTTCAAATATATATATATTTTTTTATCAAAAATGTTGATTTGTCTGAATCAAATCTTTTCACAGAAACACACAGTTTTCAGAAAAACTTTAGTCAGGAAGGTTTTTCAGATCCAGGATGGACAATCTGATCAAAACCAGAGACCCACCCCAGAATAGCCAAGTGGCTAGAGTACTCACCCGGGTTCTGGGAAAGACTGCTTCAAGTCCTTGGTTTGTATTAGGCAGAGCAGGTTTCCCACATCCCAAGCGAGTGCTCTAACCACTGGACTATTAAACCATTCTGAAATATTTATCTTGCCCTCTCATTTTTTCATGAAAAATTTCAGAAGGTGTCAGTTTTGTTCTGCCCTGGAATGAAAAGAAATATTGAAAGCTCAAAATGTTTTATGAAACATTAATTCTGGTTTTCTGGCCAGCCCTACTAAGGACCTGAGTTTGCCATCCTTACTCACCCTGAGTAGTACAATACCATACTCCACTAATAGTTAGTGAGACTACCTTCACAGTAAGATATTACTTACTGAGAAAAATGTGCCAAGATCAGGCCCTAAACAATTATTAAATGTGAGTTTCCATTAATAAACATCTTTAATTCTGAATCTTGCATACCTTTATGAATAATGAGGCCATCATGAGTACAATTCCATGATAATTATAGACTATCACAGTACTAATTGTGTTAAGTGAAGTATTTCATTAAGTGCAATCGTAATATCCCACAGCACTGTGCATGTGCTGTCAGGGCCGGCTCCAGCATTTCTGCCGCCCCAAGCAAAAAAAAAAAAAAAAAAATCGCGACCGGCGGCAATTGGGGGGGAAAAAAAAAAGCTGCTATCGGCGGCAGCAGTTAGGCGGCAGGTCCTTCGCTCCTAGAGGGAGTGAGGGACTTGCCGTCCCTGAATTGCCGCCCCTCTCCCTTGGCCACCCCAAGCACCTGCTTGTTAAGCTGGTGCCTGGAGCCGGCCCTGTGTGCTGTGCATTCTCTCTTTGATAATATCATAACAACCTTCATTGGCAAATCATCAGAAGTGCCTTTGACATTATGTTATGCTAGGAATGTAAATTTCATGTTTAACTGATATTTTTGTAGTAATATTCACACCACTGTGCCTGCTTAAATAAGAACTAATCTATTTCTAATCTAGCTACAAATAAGATGACAAATAAGTCAGAGGGGAAAAATGACTCTTTGAAATGACATTATAACACACCATGATTGAAAAAGCAGTATTGCAAGCATTACCCATTGACTCAATGCCCACAGGCAAAATCATGCATAATGGTATTGATGCAAAATACTGCAGTGGAAGTTATTCTCAGAATTCTAGGCATGAATAAATTTTGAAAGTCAGAAAAGCCAGTATGATAAATTCTCATTTCATTCTACCATTGGACATGTCCTCTATTCTTAATCAGAAACACTACAGCTGAAAGTTTTTGTCCAGGGCTATAGTAACAGATTTGTTAGTATTATATCTCTGAATAATCACAGGAAGTAGTTTCACTGTGTAAAATAGATTAATTATGCTAATATTGGAACGTACCAGGTACTTGTCCTGTTACTGTATCTTAAAACCCAGATTAACAAAATATCTGCAGGCCTAAGGTATCAACTCTCCTCCCCTTCATATGTGTGCACACAGTACATATTATTTGTGCCTACATATAATACTACACCTCTACCCTGATATAACGCTGTCCTCGGGAGCCAAATTTTTTTTACCGCATTATAGGTGAAACTGCGTTATATTGAACTTGCTTTCATCTGCCGGAGTGTGCAGCCCTGCCCCCCCACCCCACCCGGAGCGCTGCTTTACCACGTTATATCGGAATTCGTGTTATATCGGGTCGCGTTATATCAGGGAAGAGTTGTATGTACTTGTAGTGAAGGAGATATAAAGACTGAATACCAGTTTAAAAGACTGTTGAACACTCTTGGCATTTAACATTTTGAAAAATAATATACCAAGAGTAAATTAATACTATCCATGGAATGTGCATGAAATTTTGTTTGAAAACAATCAAGTGTTATGTATTAAATAAAAAAAACCTGCATAAAATCAAAATATTGATGCCATATATAAGGCTAGTTTTAACATAAGGAAGAAAAATTAATGTCCACCTCTTAGTCCTTTCATAATTAAAAACCCTGTATGACAAATGCAGAAAGCCAATTATGAATTAGCACCTGGAGGAGGAGGAGAACTTTTCAAAGTTTCATTTGTGGGCATACAAAGGGGAAGGGGAACTTGCAAATTCCCAGCAGATACCCCACGGGTAAGTTTTAGCATGTTCAATAAGGAACTGTTGTACAGGAGGAATACAATTTCCATTAAAAATATCAGGACTTGCGCACTTACATCCCCATATAGTTCTCTGACAATCTATTCTTTGTCACAAAGGCACTGAAATTTATTAATAAGGATTAGTTGGTCTTTCAATTTAGTTTTATTTCTTGTTTTGCCTGAAGAACATAATATTTACAGTAGCCCTGCTTTGTCAAATACTGCTAGGCTAACCTGTTCTGTTTGTTTTAATAAAGTCTCATCTGAATGACTAACAACAGAAAGGTATGTGGAGGTCTGGATTTTATGCAATATAGCCTTGCTCGGTTTATATTATTATACATTTAAGTAATCATACAAATGATCAAGTAATAATTGAAGTGAGGCACCACAAAATTAGCACTAGAAGTTAGCATTAGTAAAGAAAAATAGTCAAAATATTTGGGATGAGCAGATATTTGCACAATTTGAAAGCCGTTTCCTTTCAGTATTAACCCAGGATTCATTGTGCTATTCAGAAAACACACCAAGCAAAGGAGACCAGGGTTAGGTTGCACATTTGTATTTTGTGTTGGACATGCAGTCAGTTGTTTGTTATAAAGGGCTAAATGCCTAAAATACTGTTTACACAATAACTTGATTAGTTTTGTATGTAAGTGGATTTACAAATTGGCTTTATAAATGTGACTCATCACATGTGATTTACTAGACATTTAAACTAACAAGAGAACATTGTTTAAATGGCACTTATGTGGAAGAAAATGCATGATCTTTTTTTATCTATCAGGAAGAAAAAATCAGATTATTTTAGTTCTTAATTTCTAAAACACACCAGGTGCAAAGAAAAACTAATCCCAGGAGTCACATGTGTAATTGCTACTTTGCCAAAAGAGATAAAAGAATTGGAAGCATTTAGTAAATGAAAGTATGTGCATCTGTTTACAATAATTCAGTGTTCAATTGTAGCAATGACTATGTGAACAACACTGATCACATTGGAAATCAATATAAACTCTGGATCTTTATGTTTACTTTATCTTTAATCCAGTCATTATTTCCAACATCTAAAGCAAACTTTGCAGCTGTAGCATGTTTAATTCATCAGGATGCTCTCCAGGCTGACTGTCTCACTGTTATATCCTCATAATTTTAACATAGCATCTGCCAACATAAGACTAACATCCAGTTTTTAAAGAATCTGTTTAACTCTGCAAGTAAACTACTGCAGACATTCCCTATAATAAAAGATGGCATGAAATAAACATTCTGAGATGCTGCACCAAGAAAACTGACTTTAAAATATAGTTTAACATTATAGCTAAACACACATATGAATGCTGTAGATATTTATGTAATAAAATGAATATATAATAGCATAAACATATTTCTTCTGAGCATATGATTAAGGTTACTTGGTATCTTGCCAAAGAACAAGTATAGCTAATGTATCCTGTGTTTTCTGGAAATACAGGGATACTATGGCATCAATTTAATCTCTTTTTTTTTTTAAAAAACTATACAACCTGCTCAATATTCCCAAATCATTCAGACTGGCAATTCTTTTCCTAACACTGAGCTAAACTGTCCTCTAAGTTACACACTGCATCTCCCTTGGAAGCTTCCAAAAGGTCTCCTTAATTTTCCCCAAATGTAGTGACAGGCAGATATATTGAAAAAGGAAAGAAGAGATTTGGGATGAAATCCTGGCCCCGGTTGAAATCAATGGCAAAACTCCCATTGACTTCAAATGGGACAGTATTTTACCCTACTAAACATAAACACAGAGGGAAAAAATATCTTCTCACCCACTTTGTCTCAAGTAATCATGACATCCAAAGGGAAAAAAAATACAGGAGGAGGAGAAAAGCAGAAAAGGGGAAATATTTGCACTGGGAATTTGAACAAAGAACATAAGAATGGCCATACTGGGTCAGACCAAAGGTCCATCCAGCCCAGTATCCTGTCTACCGACAGTGGCCAATGCCAGGTGCCCCAGAGGGAGTGAACCTAACAGATAATGATCAAGTGATCTCTCTCCTGCCATCCATCTCCACCCTCTGACAAACAGAGGCTAGAGACACCATTCTTTACCCATCCTGGCTAATAGCCATTAATGGACTTAACCTCCATGAATTTATCTAGTTCTCTTTTAAACCATGTTATAGTCCTAGACGTCACAACCTCCTCAGGCAAGGAGTTCCACAGGTTGACTGTGCACTGTGTGAAAAAGAACTTCCTTTTATTTGTTTTAAGCCTGCTGCCAATTAATTTCATTTGGTGGCCCTTAGTTCTTATATTATGGGAACAAGTAAATAACTTTTCCTTATTCACTTTCTCCACACCACTCATGATTTTATATACCTCTATCGTATCCCCTCCTTAGTCTCCTCTTTTCCAAGCAGAAAAGTCCTAGCCTCTTTAATCTCTCCTCGTATGGGACCCATTCCAAACCCCTAATCATTTTAGTTGCCCTTTTCTGAACTTTTTCTAATGCCAGTATATCTTTTTTGAGATGAGGAGATCACATCTGTACACAGTATTCAAGATGTGGGCGTACCATGGATTTATATAAGGGCAATAAGATATTATCCGTCTTATTCGCTATCCCCTTTTTAATGATTCCTAACATCCTGTTTGCTTTTTTGACTGCCGCCGCACATTGCATGGACGTCTTCAGAGAACTATCCATGATGACTCCAAGATCTCTTTCCTGATTAGTTGTAGTTAAATTAGCCCCCATCATATTGTATGTATAGTTGGGGTTATTTTTTCCAATGTGCACTACTTTACATTTATCCACATTAAATTTCATTTGCCATTTTGTTGCCCAATCACTTAGTTTTGTGAGATCTTTTTGAAGTTCTTCACAGTCTGCTTTGGTCTTAACTATCTTGAACAGTTTAGTATCATCTGCAAGCTTTGCCACCTCACTGTTTACCCCTTTCTCCAGATCATTTATGAATAAATTGAATAGGATTGGTCCTAGGACTGACTCTTGGAAAACACCACTAGTTACCCCTCTCCATTCTGAAAATTTACCATTAATTCCTACCCTTTGTTCTCTGTCTTTTAACCAGTTCTCAATCAATGAAAGGATCTTCCCTCTTATCCCATGACAACTTAATTTATGTAAGAGCCTTTGGTGAGGGACCTTGTCAAAGGCTTTCTTGAAATCTAAGTACACTATGTCCACTGGATCCCCCTTGTCCACATGTTTGTTGACCCCTTCAAAGAACTCTGATAGATTAGTAAGACATTATTTCCCTTTACAGAAACCATGTTGACTTTTGCCCAACAATTTATGTTCTTCTATGTGTCTGACAATTTTATTCTTTACTATTGTTTCAACTAATTTGCCCGGTACTGACGTTAGACTTACTGGTCTGTAATTGCCAGGATCACCTCTAGAGCCCTTTTTAAATATTGTCGTTACATTAGCTATCTTCCAGTTATTAGGTACAGAAGCCGATTTAAAGGACAGGTTACAAACCATAGTTAATCGTTCCGCAATTTCACATTTGAGTTCTTTCAGAACTCTTGGGTGAATGCCATCTGGTCCCAGTGACTTGTTACTGTTAAGTTTATCAATTAATTCCAAAACCTCCTCTAGTGACACTTCAATCTGTGACAATTCCTCATATTTTTCACCTACAAAAGTCGGCTCAGTTTGGGAATCTCCCTAACATCCTCAGCTGTGAAGACTGAAGCAAAGAATTCATTTAGTTTCTCCGCAATGACTTTATCGTCTTTAAGTGCTCCTTTTGTATCTCGATCATCCAGGGCCCCCCTGGTTGTTTAGCAGGCTTCCTGCTTCTGATGTACTTAAACATTTTGTTATTACCTTCTGAGTTTTTAGCTAGCTGTTCTTCAAACTCCTTTTTGGCATTTCTTACTACATTTTTACACTTAATTTGGCAGTGTTTATGCTCCTTTCTATTTACCTCACTAGGATTTGACTTCCACTTTTTAAAAGATGCCTTTTTATCACTCACTGCTTCTTTTACATGGTTGTTAAGCCACGGTGGCTCTTTTTTAGTTCTTTTACTGTGTTTTTTAATTTGGGGTATACGTTTAAGTTGGGCCTCTATTATGGTGTCTTTAAAAAGTGTCCATGCAGCTTGCAGGGATTTCACTCTAGTCACTGTACCTTTTAATTTCTGTTTAACTAACCTCCTCATTTTTGCATAGTTCCCCTTTCTGAAATTAAATGCCACACTGTTGGGCTGTTGAAGTGTTCTTCCCACTACAGAAATGTTAAATATTATATTATGATCACTATTTCCAAGCGGTTCTGTTATAGTTACTTCTTGGACCAGATCCTGCGTTCCACTCAAGACTAAATAGAGAATTGACTCTCCCCTTGTGGGTTCCTGTACCAGCTGCTCCAAGAAGCAGTCATTTAAAGTATCGAGAAATTTTGTCTCTGCATTTCATCCTGAGGTGACATGTACCCGGTCAATATGGGGATAATTGAAATCCCCCACTATTATTGAGTTCTTTATTTTGATAGCCTCTCTAATCTCCCTTAGGATTTCATCTTCAATATCACTGTCCTGGTCAGGTGGTCCGATAATAGATCCCTTCTGTTTGGCTTTAGAAAGCAGAAAGAAAGTAACTAGAAATGCTCCTGACAGCCTTCTGTCATGTTCACCAGCTGCAAAAAGTTGAGGTTCATCAGATATCATGCCAGGAACATACTATTACTATCTACTATGCTGCGTTTTTCATTCTTGCCATTTACATAAGCCTCTTCTAATACGCAGACTGAAAAGCATGAAGATTTAATACTAAGATATAATATTTTAAAAATTCAGTTGGACAAAGTTATGTAGTCAACAATACTGCCCTACACACTACAGCAGGCATGCAACAGTATCCAGACCTCCATTCCTGGAGGAATAATGGAGGAATAATACGGCTATTATTTCTCTTCTAAGTTTTATTCTTAAAGGAGAAATAATAATTTTAATAGCTTTTCCACAAATTCCAAGGCTGATTAAAGTCACCCTCAAAAGTTAAGAAGAGCTTACTTGCAGGATTAGGCCAATAACGTGCATCAGTCACTACTATCTGACAGTGCAGTGGTCACATATGGCACTCATGTTTTTAGAATTTTTCCTAGTAGAGGAACATTGAATCTAGTGCAAGATAGAAAGTATTTTATTTAGGTGGATTATACCAACCACAGAACTGTTCGCGGTTTCTATGATAAACTCTGAGGGAGAGGACTAAAATGAAATGAAAAAAAGATTGTTTAGGCCTTATTCAAGAAAAGAATTAAGCACTTTCCTGAATAGGGATACATTCTGAAATTGGGGATTTCATGAATAAAGTTATGGGAGACATTCATAACATGTACTGTCTTGGCAATTTGGAAGAAAAAAGCCCACATTCCCCTCTTTCATATTTATATTAGTTTGCCCCTTAGCTGCAAATTATTCCTACTGCGGATAGTTCTTACTGAGGATGCTTAGCATTCAGCATCTCATCAGATTGGGCCCCCTGAAAGTTCTCAGAACATCTTAGGAATTTGCTATTCATGGTAGTTATGTACGCCTTCTCCTTGTTATTCAGAAACTAATAACATTTTATATAATTCAGAATCACACAATAGTTTTTAAATACAAAACTGTCATCAATCGTATCCAGTACTCTGCATAGTGTGTCATTTTCCCCCAATATTTCTTTAACAATAGAAATCATTAAGGCTGCTATTCCACATCTTAAATTTTCACAGGACATAAAACTAATAACTGCTTTCTACCTCAGTGACTTTTTAAAACAGCTCTGAGCTTGAAAAAAAAAAAACCTCTACAATGTTAGCCACAGGAACATTAACATGATAATAATTTAATCCGTTTATTGTATACTATACATTAAGAATCCCATCTGCTCTCTTACAAAAAAAGCAATTCTAATGATATACAATATTTACACGTTATCTAATTGCAGAAAGTAAGGAATGGATTGATAGGTGATTGTCAGAGAAGTAATTTTCACCATATTGGGAAATATTTGAGTCCAAATGTAAATGCTACAGGGTAAATCCAGTCCTCAGCACCCAGCTTGAGGATCTTGGCTGGGTGCTGAGGATCACTGTGGGTGGAGGGGAGGCATCCTTCTCCCCTCACCAGATCACAATGAATCAGTGGAACTGTTCAACACAAGTTACTCCCCCCGTACTGTGCTCTCTCTATGAGGCAGGGAGGAAAGGGCTGGAGAATCCATGCAGCAGTGAAATCCTCTTGCCCCATCCCTCGGTCTCATCCTGCACAAATGGTACATGCCCCTTAGCCACTGTGACACAGGTGGCCTTTGTGGAGCTGGACTATGCACTGCACAGTGGATGCATTACTCCTGTCCCACAAATCCTACACCTTATGCAGTGGAATGGCATCAGTTACACTTCTAAGGATCCCTCTGCAGCTTTGGATGTTGGGTACAATCAGGGCCGGATTTCCAATTAGGCATGTGCCTAGGTGCACCAGCATTCTAGGGGCAGCTAAAAGTGGGTTAAAAGTTAAAAAATTAATAAAGTAGAACCTCAGAGTTCAGGACACCTCGGAAATGGCGGTTGTCCATAACTCTGAAGAAGAGGTTACAGACTTCAGCCACATGGGGTGTTAGGGCTGCTGCAACAGGGTGCGGTAGGATGGTCAGGTTTCCGGGCTGGGGTCAGGGAGTCGGGGCTTCTGACTCTCAGGGAGCCAGGGCCCCAGGTAGGGGACTCAGAGCTTCTGCCCTGTGGGAACACTGGAGCTCAGGGCTTTAGACCTGGGGGGGAAAGCACTGGGGTTGGGGCTTCAGCCCCACAGCTCCACTCCCAGTTTCAGCCTCACTGGGGGCGCTAGGGCTTGGGGATCCCCACGGCTCTGCTCCCTGCTTCAGCGCGGGGAGGGGGGTGGAGTGCAAGGGCATGGGGCTTTAGCTACGGGGGAGTGCTGGGGCTGAAACCGGTGCACTCCCCTTACCCCTCCGTCTAAAGCCCTGAGCCCCAGTGCTCCTGAGGGTCAGAAGCCCAGAGCCCGGAGCCCTGACCCCACCCCCATCCTGTGGCTGCACACCCACCTCAGGGGAATACAGTATTTGGGGGTGGGTTTTTTTGTCTGTTTCTTTGTCTGCAGTGCTGCCTGACTGAGGACTTCTGGTTCCACAGGGTGTCCCCTTGATTGGGAAGTCCGTAACTCTGATGTTCATATCTTTGAGGTTCTACTGTATTTAAATTATCATTTCTTTTTGTTTCATTGTTTATAGAAAACACGAAGGTCAGCTGTAGGTGGGGAGGGGAATCCAGAAGATTCTGTCTTTAGGGGCACATAAGGTGTAAATCTGGCCATGGGCACAATTTGTTCCTAGTACCTACCTCCACAGAAGGACACGGAATATGGTTTCCATTAGCTGAACTTTACAGTGAAGAGATCATTGGAATGTAATTCCACATTACACCCAGAGTGGAGAAAATGTAGGGAGACAATCTATGTTAGGTACCAGAGGGGTAGCCGTGTTAGTCTGAATCTGTAAAAAGCAACAGAAGGTCCTGTGGCACCTTTAAGACTAACAGAAGTATTGGGAGCATAAGCTTTCGTGGGTAAGAACCTCACTTTGCATCTGAAGAAGTGAGGTTCTTACCCATGAAAGCTTAAGACTAACAGAAGTATTGGGAGCATAAAGGTGCCACAGGACCCTCTGTTGCTTTTTGTGTTAGGTACGTGGCCCCCCATTACCATAGCATGGGAGCAACTCCGAATCTTAACTATAGTTATTAGAGCTGGCGGGAACATTTTTGATGAAACAGTTTTTTATAAGCCATGTATCTTCTTTCCTCTTTATGGTGCTCTTTTTAAGAGTTAATCCAATCTAGAGATTGGTCAGAAGACTGGTGGCACATCCTATTAATTATAGTTAATTAAGATGAACCCTAAGAGTGATTTGACCGTTCCAACCTGGGATTGCTGCCTGCAGTGCCACACACCTGATGCACATGCATGATCTTCTGGTTGCCTACTCATCCCAATCTGTCAGCATGGCATTGTGCCCACTTACAAATTGATCAGACATAGGACACATGTACAGAGCAGTGATGAATTTAGTGCAGAATGGAAGCAGGAGCAAGTAAACTTGATCTCCAGAGATTTTGCCAGTCTGCATATGAAAGCCCTCCCCACATGTCAACAGCTGTTCTTTCTTTGCATTATCTGCAAAACCTTCCACATATGGACACAAGGTTGTAAGTTGTTTTGCTGTGCATTTCTGGTGATGTTTCCAAAGTTTATGACACAGTGCTTAAGGCTCAAAAAAGTAATACACATGACATCCTTTTTTTCAGCAAAAGAGCACCCTTTGCACAAATTTTATTGTTGATTGTGCCTAAACGTATGAGCTTTTCTGTAAATACTTAAGATTATCTATACTATATTTCCTTCATATAAGAATGAAAGTATGTGCCAGGATTGCCTATAGGTAAAGTAACTATCTGTGGCCACATACATACACAGGCTATTTCCACACTACAAGCTACGAGTGTGATTCCCCTGGTCATATACACCTACTTGCCATAGCTCGATGAGAGCTAGCCTGAATACAAATAGCACTGTAGCTGCGGTAACACAGGTAGGGGCAGCAGAGGGACAGCTGAGACATACCAAGTACTTATCCACTGGCTTTAGGTGGGTTTACACTTGGCCCAGCTTAGCCATGCCTCCACTGGTGCTACATATGCTACCGCGCTACACTGCTATTTATACGCATGCTAGCCCTCATCGAGCTACTGCAAGCATGTGTACGTGAGCAGGGGAAATCACAGCTCTAGCTGTAGCCACAGCCATTAGTACAAACATATATCAAATACTAATAACAGAAATGTGTCATCATCTAAAACAATCATACACATCAGCCAAGAGTAGAAACAATGGGGAAGGCCCTTGCACCCCAATGATCACATGATGAGGCAGCACACAGAGGAAGCTACTGAGTGGAGAAAGCAGAAGTAGGGTGAAACAAGTCCTTGAACTGGTTTAAAACATAGTAAGGAGGCTTTAAATTGGATCTTAAAATGAATGGGGAGTTAGTGGATTTGAAGACACAAAAGATATGAGGAGGAGAAAGAATTGAGTGTTACAGATAATGCTAGAGTTATAGACATCAGAGGCAAAGGAATTATGATTCCAGCAGAGAGAGAAGATAGAGCTGTTCTTGGGGATGGCCCTTTTGCCCAAGAGAAGCATTTCTTAGGGTATGTCTACAGTGGAGCTAGAGGTGTAATTTCCAGCTCAGGCAGACATCCCTGAACTAACTTTGATTGAGCTAACACCCGGGGTGCTGGAACTAAGGGTGGTGGGGGTGTGGCAGCACCCTCTGGCTTGAAGTGGTTTCCATCATACACAGGGTTTACAGTTTTGTTTAATGGCTTTCAGCATCCCCACTATCAGGGCCGGTGCAACCCATTAGGTGACCTAGGCGGTCGTCTAGGGCGCTAGCATTTGGGGGAGCGGCATTTCGGGTCCTTCGGCGGTGACCGCAGTGGCCGGATCTTCGGCCGCCCTGGTCGTCATCGGCATTTAGGCGGAGGGAGCTGGAGGAGGGCTGCCTGCAGCAAGTAAGGGCGGGGGGCGGCACGCAGGGGAACTCCCCGCCCCAGCTCACCTCTGCTCCGCCTCCTCCCCTGAGCACGCCGCCCCACTGCTGATTGGTGCCGCAAGCCTGGGAGGCGGGAGAAGTGGAGCGGCGACGGCGTGCTCGGGGAGGAGGCGGAGCAGAGGTGAGCTGGGGTGGGGAGCTGCCGCACGGGGGGAGCTGCCGCGGGGGGGCGCCTCAGGGCGGAGTGGGGGCGGGGAGCTGCCACAGGGCTCGGGGGGGGGGCTCAAGATGGAAGTTTTGCCCATGGCGCGAAACATCCTTGCACCCGCCCTGCCCACTATACAATTTGTTCCAACGCCACTGGCTAATACACTAAAAATAGCCCTATAGCCACAGCTTGACAGGCAGCAGGACAGCCTACCTGTCCGATCAGGGTAGTTGTGCTCAGCCACACCTGTGTCAGATTACCTACTTCCCCTCCTCCACAAACTGGTTCTGATCAACAGGCGGATTTCTTTAAAAAGGGCTAAGAAAAGTCAGTTTGAGGGGGGAACCCCAGACAGCTGTCAGGGTTCTGTGGAGGACCGTGAGCAAGATCTGCAGGAGATTGAGAAGGGGCTCCAGAGAAGGAGACCAGGAGTCAGGGCTCTATCCCAGAGCCACAGATAGACTGAAAAATAATCCAGAAGGGATTGGAAACTGAGCCCAAAAGTTGAGCTGAAGTGCAGCAAAAGCATTTTTGGTTTTATTTGGACTTTTGTTACCACTAAAGGGGACTGAACTCAGAGCATCGCAGCTGTAGGGCTGAGCATGTGAATTTCCAGGAGAGACAAAATCCAGGTGAGGGGGAAGTTGAGGCAGGGAGCTCCTGCAATGCCACACTCAGTCAGAAAGGGGCTTGCAGATGCCCATTATTTGAAAAAAAAATCACAGCTACAACAGCTACTTTCATATTCATTGCCACTTAAACATATGTAGGATTTCAGATGGGATTGTACTCAGCGTGGATAGCCTGTCCTGCCACCCATGCAGCCTCAGCTACACGGCTATTTTTAGCACATTAACTCAATAAGAACTAGTGCAGATATATCTACCCACACTGGAAATTACACCTCCAGTTCCACTGTAGACATACCCATAGAGATACCAAGCTATAGGAACGTGAGATAAAGTTACGAGTTTACCAGATCAGTATAGACAGACAGCAGTCATTAAAGGTGTCAAAAAGGTATATAGATAAGCATCTACAATGTAACAAGAAAGTTAAGGTTAAAGGTGCAGCTATGATGGCAGAGAGAAGATGAGCAGAAAAGGCATCAATCATAGGCATACAGGACTTTACAACTGGCGCACCCCAGTCTGTAGGAGTGGTTTTAAGTAAGCACAGCGTTGCCAGTGCCATAATCACCCATTTTACTGAAGAATGCAAAAATCCAACAATACCACATTTTATGCTCATTTCAGCCTAAACTTTTCTGAAAAATAAGATATGAAGTAGGTAACCTGAGCTGTGATTTATATAAGTAAGTGAAACTAAGTTAAAACATGATCAAAATGGCTGTGCTACCAAGCCCCAATTTACTGATCCACCACACACAGTGTATCAAAATACAGAGGATGATTTGTAAATTTGTAAAAGTTTTACACTTAGGATGTTATCAGCCCAGTTTATAACTGTGTGTACAATTTGTAACTGATGCAGCAACAGTAGATATATTGTAAGATATATTGTTACTTGTCCTCCCTGGTTGTGCGCCAAAGGAACTCTTGCTTCCCTGAGGCTGAAAATAGAACCTCAACATTGTAGGCTCAATTCTCCACTAGTGTAAATTGCTGTAGCTCCAGAAATCAAAGTGGAGTATAGAAGTCAATGAAGTTAAGCCCATTAACATCCATTTAGGATATGTCCCTATAGCTGGTTTAATTGGGGGATTTGAATATTTGCTCATCTTCTTTCTAGGCTACCATTTTAAAATCCTCTTCCCATTCCATAGCCTTTTTTCCTGATCCTATAGAGGAGGGTTGTCAGTAAAGTTGTATGGAATTCTCGTTTTTCAGTGTGAGAATTTCTCACATCCATGAAAGATTAATGAAATGCCACCAAAAAATTTGCAGAACTCAAAAAATACAGTAATTTTATAATTGTACAATATCTCCCAATAGACATATACAATGATTCATAGACTATGTACATGCATACACTTGAAAAAAATCAAGGCTGAGGAATAATTTCACAGTGTAACTTTGTAATGAGTCCCCAGAGGAAATATCTCTACTTTTTGTTCCCATCTGCAAAGCTATGTAATTGATTCATGACCGATGTGTTAATGCTGCCTTTTCCTGTCAAAGTCTCTTTGGCAATATATTAAAGTATCCAGGGTTCTCCCCTGACATAACCCCTTGATATTGAAAAATAGGATTCTTTGACATGCATCACATTTCAGGCAATGGGCCACAATAAAACCTCCAATGCCAAAGTGTTCATGAATATTAATATAAAAACACGAAAAACACAGCAATCTCACACAGTATGCAGAATAGAGTGAGAAAGTACTGCCTTTTATAACAAAAATGATTCAAATGGTCTCAGTCTCTTCTAAGCACTCTTGTGTTTAATTAGAAATCAAAGTATATTTGTTATAGGGTATATTTGCAATAGTGTATGAGGAGCTTCTAAAAATCATCATAGGCAAGTGTTTTCAAAGAAAGGGATTTTGTTGGTTTGATGTTAATAAAAAAATAGAGAGATTCATAATTAGCTTGACTCTGCATGGCCCTTCCGCCCTCTCCATCCCACACACATACTACATGCAGAACAATCAAAAGAAATTATTTTGATTCTGGTCTACACTGTCTCTGCTTTGTGTCACAGCACTGCTGGAAAGTGGCACTGGACCTGAGAGCTCCTCTACTGGAGTAAAGCAGCTACGATAGTGACTTTGGCTCCAGACATCCACTTTGATCCGTATAAGGGGGCATAGCAGGGAAAAGGAGGTATGGCTAGTGATCCTTAGCTAGCGTATGTGCTTTTGGGGGCATTGAGAAGCCTGTGCAAGTTAAAGCAGCTTTAAGGCTGCTCTAACTTGTGACAGGAGAGTGGCCGAGGATCAGAAAAATGCAAATGTGCTTAAAGACACCTTTGAATATCCCACAATCCTGAACTGAGCCATGCACAATTTGGCCATAGTCAAGGAACCTTTATGTTTAAGTGGCAATGAATATGAAAAACGGTTCTGTGGAAAGGGGACTTTTTATTCTTCAAATAATGGGTATCTGCAAGCTGAATACACTGCACTTGAGGAGCATAAACAAACTGAAAATACATCCTTATAAATTATGACACTGTAGCTTCATTTCAAAGAGCAAACTGTACCTTTGTCTTATCATATAAGGCATGGTTATCCAACATCATCTTCCTTTCATGAGTGGCATATCTTCGTAGGTCACGCTCAAACTGCTGTACAATACACAACAAGTTACATTACTATACCAAACCAAATTGAGTACTCACTTTGTTGCTTAATATGCATAAGTGTTAGAATACCAATCCAAATTATAAATGAATGGATTTTAAAATGGCATGATTAACAACCATCTTCTGCTAAGAGACATATTCTGGACAGATTCAGTACAGCTAAACAAGACCTTCATAAAATGAATGTTTTCAGAGGCTGCACAAAGATTTATAGTCTCACTAACTGAAGTACCAGTTAAGTTAGATCAATTTAAAACTACTTTAAAAATGTGTGTGTATGAAAAAGCCTACTCACCGTCAGGGCCAGCTCTAACTTTTTTGCCGCCCCAGGCAAAAAAAAACCAAGACGCCCTGCCGAACCCCCTGCCCCACCCCCCCCCCCCGAGTGCCGGGCCAGGCCGCTGAAACCCCCGCCCCCCCGCCGAGCGCCGTGCCGCCGAAACTGCCGTCCCGCCCCCCCAAGCGCCGCACTGCCCAAACCTCCGAGCATCATGCCACGCCACCCAAACCCCCAGTGCCGCGCCAGCCCCCTCCCAGTGCCGCGCCGCCGAAGCCCCCACCATTGCCGCGCTGCTGAAACAAAAAAAACAAACAAACAAGCAACCTCGAGCGCCGCCCCACCGAACCAAAAAAACCAAAAAACCCCGAGCGCCCTCCGCCACCCCAAGATTGGCCGCCCCTTCCAAGGTGCCGCCCCAAGCATGTGCTTGGTCGGCTGGTGCCTGGAGCTGGCCCTGCTCACCGTTTAGAAGGAAGTTTAGAAGAAGGTCAACATTATTGGACATATAACATGCAGAAATATGAACTGGCATTCATTCGTACATTACCTGTTTCATTTAATGGATCTAACTTAAGTCTCATGGTAGTCCCATAATGAATGAACATTCACAGGGATATTATTTTGACATACAATACTACATTATATTAGCTTTGCCTGATACTAGTTGCCTTACTAATGGTATAGCATTGTAACAAGAAATAGTTTAAATGAAGCTTATACTGGACTCCCACAGTTTGCTTGCTAATAACTCCATTTTTCTAAATCAAGAAAGGCTTGGTTATTTTAGGCTTTTTCAGTGGTGTAGAGACATTTAGAGAGCACTGGGTACCTGCCTACGGGCATTCATGGTGATTGACAAAGGCACAGATTTGGTGCAATGTGGTGTAGGAGCAGAGGCGTAGCGAGCGCCCTCCGTACCCTCCAACTGGAGGGGGCCTCGCAAGGAAGGGGGCCCCTAAAAGTGGCAAAATAAATACCGCATTCCAGTTTCTGCATTGTAAGGGGCCTCGCCCGGACATATGTTCGGAGAGGGCCACTGTTCGGAGGGGGCCACGTTCTTTGTTGCTACAGCCCTGTGTAGGAGCGTGATCCCTGGGGAGGGAGGGGAAAGAGACCCTTCCCACATAGCAAATACTCCCAGAGTGGGAGGGAGTCTGAGTCTGCAGGACCTGACAAGTTCAGAAAGACAAGGTTAAGGGGTGACTGGATTACAGTCTATAAGTATTTACATGGGGGACAAATACTTAATAATGAGCTTTTGAGTTGAGTAGAGAAAGGTAGAACATGATCCAATGGCTAGAAGTTGAAGCTAGACAAATTCAGACTGGAAATGATGCATACATTTTTAACAGTGAGGATTAATTAACCACTGGAACAATTTACCAAGGGTCATGGTGGATTCTCCATCACTGACAATTTTTAAATCAAGTGGTTTGTTTGGGTGGTGTTGTTTTTTTTAAAGATCTGCTCTAGGAATTATTTTGGGGAAGTTCTATGGCCTGTGTTATACTGGAGGTCAGACTATTTAATCACACTGGTTCCTTCCAGCCCTGGAATCTATGAAACACAATCTATAAACCCAAAACAGAGGGTTAATTTAAGATCTCAAGGATTGGCTACAGGAGGTTAGGAGATTAGAAATAGGATTTACAAGTGGGCAAGGGAAATAATTTGATGTTTCAATTGCCTTTTCTGAAAAGGTTTGTAAAATGGTTAATTAAAGGGGAATCCATCAGTCAGTCTTCTCTTTCTTTAATAAACAACTGAATTTCTTTTTATGTTTTACATAGGAGCAAAATAGGCTTTTTTAAAAATGTTGACCATGGAAGGGAAAAGAAGGTATTTTCTACAGTAAAATTATCTCTGCACTGAATTTCTACTAGACAGAAGTAAGTTAGAACAGCACATATCTCACTACAGGATTCCTGAACACCCTTAACCCTGCTTAGCACTTCCTGCATGGACACAGTTACAGAAGTAAAACTGAGATAATATAAAGATTGCCTTCTGTGTTACAGCCCTTTTTCACTGCTGCCATCCATAGGAGCCATAATGCGGCCACAAAAGCCCAGCATATAATTCATCCGTCAGAGGGGAACTCTTTGCTGATACAAGTGTACTGCAGTTGGCTCCTGTACTAGTGCGTCCCCACTACTGGCCTGGTGTAAGAGGTGTGTCAGAGATGGGGAGGGGATGGGGAGCAGTGGAGCTTCATTTGAGGACCTTATATCAGTGGCATTTAGAGAAGTCCAATAGCTGCTCTAAATCATGTGGAGGCTGTGGCCAGTCCTGCAAATTGACTTTATAAGTAGCTCCCTGATGTGTCTCCCGATCCCCACATACTGAATAGGGCTATTTACTCTAGTATAAGTGGCATCAGAGGGCAGTGATGTAGAGCAGAGCTAGTCAAATACTCTCCAGTGGAACACTTTTCCATCACAAAATGACATTGTGTTGGGATGTGTTGATTTTAAAAAATTTAAAAAAAAAAAAAAAATGAAATATTTGGAAACCTTTTCAGAATGTAACATTTTGATTTTTAGTTTTGAAATTGCCTTTCATTTTGAAAATTTATTTTATTTCTTTATTTTTGTATTTTTTAATATTTTATATTATACCGATTATACCACCAATTACAGTACCAGCTACCAATTAGCAAAGTAACTATCAATCACAAGATCAACTACCAGTACCAATAATAAATTATTTTATTTTAAAGTTATAAAATAGTTATTAAACCCTAAAGTCTTTGCCACCTGGGGAATTCCCCTTTGCCCAGATGGCCAGTTAAACCCTTTGCAGTGCTTGAGTGGCAGAAGGTTGTAGGTGCACCAAAGATCGGGCTTATGATTCCCAGAAATTAAACTTCAAGGAAAATACATGTTATATATTATTTGTCTGCTAAAAGAGTTAAGTGTTAGTGGTGCCTCTGTCACCATAAGCTAGGATAATGTTTTGGTTAATGACTGGTTAAGAAGAAGATGATAATAGAAAAATATGAAGAAAGGAACATTTTTAAAAGTCGACCAACTGTGAATAGTCGAGCAACAACAAAAATAGGTTAGTAGCTCAAAGAAAAAAAAATGTAGGCTCTTGAAGTTACTTACCCTGGAGCCAGTCCAACCTAACAGAGCATATGCATATTGTTCAAAGGGGCTTACAACCAGATCTACACGGATTGCCTTCCAGTCTTTGACTTCTGCCTTATCAGATTCTTTTGATGCATCACAACTGCTGGTGTCCACTCTTTGCTGATGTAATTTTAAAATTGCAAAGCATTTCTGGAAGTGATCAAAAGCATCAACTTTTCTGCTTGGTAGTTTTGCCTGCTCAAATGTTGATTCAATGAGATCATAGTATAAAAGCAAGCCCTAAACAAAAGAAAAGCACTGCTTACTGCTTTTGATTTTGCTAGAAATTCAGAATTTCCAGATAGTCTTACATTAACATAAACTCACACCTATGTAGTTTTTACTGCTCTCACAGTACTGTACACCAGAGGCCAAATCCCAGCATATTGACAACATGAAGCCCAGCAGACCAGCTCTTGTTGACTGGGCTGCATAGCTGTTGGGGAGATCATAGCAGATCATGAGAGGGAGATCATCTGATCAGGAGGCAATGTTTGCTACTCTTAAAAAACAAACAAAAAAAACAGGTTTTTCGGCACTTCAAAAGAAGTGCTCATTTTGGAGTAAATCCATAATCACATTCAGGGTGGTAGAAGTTTGGAGACAATAATAAATTTATCACTTCTGTAGATTAATTTTAAGCAGGGCTAAATGAAGTCCAATCCCATTTGTGACATCACATAGACATGATTCTCAGGTGGTGGAAATTGGCATCATTCTACTGAAGATAAACTACGCCAGTTTATACCAGCTGAGGATTGACAATATGTTCTTCTTTAAAAGCCTGAAAGGCACAAGTGCTGCTGTTTAGTCTGCTCTAAAAACAGTTTGCATGACAGAGACTGTAATTGTCAGCTGTACACACACACACACACAGAGCAAAAATCCACAGCCTTATCTTCAAGAGCTGGAGAAAATTATTGGTATGGGAAAGTTACACGTTGTTTTTGCAAATTCTGAACTTTCATTTCAAACTATTTTTTCCCATTGCCAGGATACAGCCATCACAGGTAATAAATGTGTTGCTGCCCTTTTAAATCAGATCTGCATAGAACAGTCTCCAGTACTGAGATTAGCCCTATTATTTAGCTCCCTACCATTCACTTCAATGAGACCTCTCCTCTCCCATCCATTCCCCTCAATGAGGTGTGAATGTCAGAGTCTGATTTCGACCATTTAAATGCTAAGATTATTCAGCACAGGCTGGTTATTCTTTGTCTTTCTTAAAAAAACCCACAAGGAAATTAATGCCAAGCTGTGCTAATGCAGTGTTAAGTGTGTACAGTTAAAAATGTTAAGTGAGAGAATGCAAACATTAAAATCCTTACAGCAATGTTATCTCTGCTATGTCACAGGTATATATTTAACAACATAAAGAGAAATGTATTTAGATATGCTTCTAACAAAAAATAAAAATAGAAAACACTATATACTGTAGATGCATTAAAAAGTTGTATTGACACATATGGCTAAGAAACTACTGGCCAGGAGACTTCCAAACTGCAGCCCACAGGGGAAGTCATTTTACATGGCCTTTGAAGCACACTTACTTCATCTTTAAAGCATTACTGAACTATTAAAAGATAAGTTGTCTACCGCATTGCAGCTTTTCCATTTTACCATTCCATTTTGAAGCTCAGAGGAGACATATCTTCTGTTTCTAGACCCACTTATCCTTGATGCTGCTGCATCAAAGAGCAATATGGTGTTGTTGACTTACCCACTTAGTTTTTCTATCAGCTTTCAGTAGAAAGATTCTGCAACACTAAACTTTTCAACTAAGAAAAAGCTCCTTCTAAACTATTTAAATTCATTTTTCCATAGTTTACAAGTTAAACATTGCAGAATCTTTCACTAAAAGCAGTTGAAAGAAAGTCAACATCATGACCTTAGTGACGTTCTTTGATGCATCTGAGCTTTGAAGCAGTAGCACAAAAGTGGGAAAGCAACAAAGAGGCAGACAGGTTTACTGTCAAAAAGTATAAAAGTGCTTTACACTTTTTTTTTTAAAATAAATCTAAGGTAATAAAAAAGGCAGGAGGAGTATAATTCCTCTGTTTTTGCATTTTGATTTTGTTGGCAGCCAGTTTCTCCAGCATTGACAGTAGGAAGATGCATATTAGAAGTGACATAGCACTGAGTTCAAGCAGCATAACCAGCAGTGCGAGCAGCAGATTTATATACTATAAACAGGGATTCTTTGTTTGGGGGAGCGGGGAAGACGGGGACTCTGCCTATCACTTAAACTGATCCCCAGTATATTTAGGCTTGGCTCTTTTTGCCACCTTACACCCTTCCTCCACCACCACCTCTACCTCCCATTCCTCCATTTCTTCGCTCTCATGTCGTCTCCAACTGAAACCTGATCCATTTATCAACCCCTTCTCCTTTCTTTACTTACCGTCCTCTCTCTTCTTCCCACTGCTTCATCTGCCTAGTTTTATTTCTCTCTTTTTTAAACAGCTTTCTATTTTCAGTTCCCTATCCCTTAGTTTAAATCAAGCAGCACAAGGTGAACTGCACTGCCCGCTTGTGTGGCTGACTGATTCCTTTGATTTAGAAGCATTGCTCCCACGAGGATAAGAGGGGTACTGTGGGAAGTTTCCTGGGGGGATGAAGTGCTGCACTCAGTGTACAGACTCTTACCCCAGCTGGAGGCAGGGCACATTTTTTCAATCTGGCATTAGCTATATCAGGGGTCGGCAACCTTTCAGAAGTGGTGGGCCGAGTCTTCATTTATTCACTCTAATTTAAAGTTTCGTGTGCCAGTCATAAATTTTAACATTTTTAGAAGGTCTCTTTCTATAAGTCTATAATATATAACTAAACTATTGTTGTAAGTAAAGTAAATAAGGTTTCAAAATGTTTAGAAGCTTAATTTAAAATTAAATTAAAATGCAGAGCCCCCTGGACCGGTGGCCAGGACCCGGGCAGTGTGAGTGCCACTGAAAATCAGTTCGCGTGCTGCCTTCGGCACACATGCCATAGGTTGCCTACCCCTGAGCTATATAGTTCTGGAGAGCCCTCCCACTGCTCCTATTTGAAGTCTAAAGACAGCTGCCCAGAAGACAGTGTACTTTGCCCTGTATAAAGTGAGTGGGGTCCCCATGAAAGAAGCTTTAAATAAATAACATCAATAATAACAGCACAGATCCTCAGCAGACCTTCCATGGACTTCAATGGAGTTAAGGCAATTTACACTTGCTGAGGATCTGTCCCAATAAGTATACTGAGCATAAGTAAGGTGGAAGCCCAGGCCTCAGAAGGGAGGCTTGGAACTTCTTCAGAGATTGGAAGCTGACTGGAGGAAGGGAGCTAGGGCTGTGTTGTGTGCCCATGGAAAAGGATCCAGGATCTACTGAGAAAGTTGGTAGGATAGCATTTGGTCGGCTCAAAAGTTCTGGACCACCTTCACAGGTATCTGTTTGGAGGCATTTCCAAACCATTGAATCGTTTGATGTCTGTTCCTCATTAACACACTGAAAAATACATAGAATTCCAGAACTAATTTAAAATTATCCTCTCTCTACCACTTGAACTGAAAGCTGATCTTACTTAGCTTCTGGGCTTTCGATAATTTACCTCACAAAGAGTTCCCCTTTTACATGAAGCAAAATGATTTCCAATTTAATGCCAAGAAAAGTGACTCTGAAAGCAATATGTCCTCCAAATACAAATACTATTACATTTCATATGAAAGACAACAAAGAAGGTGCCTGACTTGTAATCAATCCCTTTGAACAGGACAGAAATTAAATTTATAGTGATATTTTTACTAGTAATGAATGTAAGGAGAAGTAGCAGATTGATTATTCCCAAGGGACCATATTTATTGTGCTAAAATAGTTTGAGGCACCTGCACCATCTAATATTCAAATCCTTCCTGGAGAGTTAAATATTAGTAACAATCATTTCTAAGGCACTCATCACCTATCTCTACATCAGCTTACAATGCTGAATCCAGTGCTGTTAACAAAATTCTTTTGTATCCAAATATTATTTGCTTCATACCTGCTTTTTCCATAAGTCAATCACTTTATGTAAAACTTCTTCTTCTTCTTCTTCTTCTTGTCCTAGCCCCGGACTGCTGATCAGAAAATCGACATCATGTCCAATCTTCTTACCCCTAGCAAGAATACATAGGAAGAATAAAACAGTAAAGTTCCTGTTGAATTTCAGCCTTACTTTCAAAGAGAATATTTTTGCTGTATTATAAGAAGAGTTTGCAGGATAAAATGATAGCAATGTTTCTTCAAATATAAGAAAAATGGAATCTATTTCTTTTATCAGACCTGTCACTGTTCTTTGTTAAGCAATAATTTACAGTATTTGATGTATTTCTTCTGTTGTTCAAACTAGATAATACAGATCCTTTTGGTAACTTGAGATGTTAAATCTCTCTCTTCAAATCTTAGAAAAGAAGGAGGAAATCATAATCAGGATATAATAGTATATATTATGAATCCAGAGCAGTAACAGCTGATAAACTTGCCAATCTAACTGCTGTAGACTCTAACATCCTTTAGATTTTGATGGAACATTTTGAATTAACAAAAAGTGTGATTACAGGTAATTATATTCCTCCCTATTATGAGAGACATAAAATTTCTTCTATTTAAAATGTCTGTTTTGTTTTAACAGACTAGTTCAACTTTAATGGGACTACGCATATGATTGTTTACCATGGTGAATAAAGATTCTACAGTCTAGTCCCGACTCCCATGTTAATCAGTTTAACTTGAAATGTTATTTGGAGAAAAAAGAATTTTCTTATGTGATGGTCTCTTGTCTTTCTTTACTTAAATCCAAGTGTCCAGCTTGCCCTGTACACCCTCAAGATAGTATGAACTTGTCAAAATGAATCAATGGTGTAAATGTTAAAGGCCAGCATATCAAAGTAATTCGACATAACAGAGATTAATAATCATGAACTAGAACCTGACACCTCTCTCTAGGTCTTTTGGGAGGATTAACAAATTAATATTTATAAATGAGTTTTGGAGATTAAAATAATTATACTTGTGCTAAGTAGGGGCCCAGTAATGTTCCTGTTGAAGTCAGAGCTTGACTGGTGTTAGCAAGTAAAGAACAAGAGATAATGGGAGTCATCTTTAGATTTTTAAAGCATTTGAGGTGCAGTGACTTATGTGAGGGTGAAGTTCACCTGTGGAGTGTAGAACCAGCATGAAGTGTTCATCCTAGTTTAAACGCTGCCACCAGGCTTGCTTGCACATCTCTGCATAGTCGCTGCCTAGGCCATCTCAAAGATCTGTGATTGAGCAGGTACGGGATCAAAAGTCATGCAATCTGTATTGGCAACAGATCTAGTGGCCCCCAAACCTATGCATTTAGTATAGAGGAGCTGGAATCACTGCTCCAGCTCATTAGCCTGTAGTAGCAGCAACTGGATGGAGTGCAATTTACTGCAGCCCTGACTCCTGGCCCTGTGTTGGAGGAGTAGATTTTACCTCTCCGGTCTACCAGCATTTCTTCCAGAGAGAGTCTTGTTACTTAAACATTATGCAAGATAAGCAAATTACACTCTTGGTGCATTCATAGTCAATATTCTATATATCATACTGTGTATAGTATGGAATTTCCATATATTATGATATAATTCAGGTGTGAGTTTCAGTTTTGCATTATTCCCAGCTGGGGTCCAAGTTCCTCTGGCACACTGCAAAGAGAATTTTTCCTCCTAAATCACATTTAAGCTTCAAGGCAATCAAGTCAATGAAACTGTGGGGAAATGACTCATTTAAAAGTAAGTGACAGAGCTCTAGGAAACAAACAATGTGAAATAATTGTCGCACAATGTGTCTGAAAATTGGAAATATCCAAGACAAAAGATTTTCATTTTAAGTGTGTGGGAGCTAGTGTTATGATTTAACCAAATACTCTTTTCTCCTACAATGTTTCGTAAAACTGAATCAGATTTCCTTAAACCTGGAATATTTGTAAGAATTGATATGGCTGACAGGCATGTCAACTGGCATCCATATGACAGGAAATCATATGATTGACAGGCAAGATGCTAGAGTGGATGCAGCAGAGAGCTATAAGGAAATGAAAATCAGTTTTACATTTGACAAGCAGACTAACTTACGATAATGCAACTATTGTGCAGTGACTGCACAAACTAAGTCAAAATCTCTTAAGAAGGTGGAAAAGATTTAAAAAGAAATTTCAAATAAAGCATGAGTCTAGGCACAAAGTCAGAACAGCAGTTCAAACCTTGAGAAGTTAAAATAATTTAAAAATATTCCATGCAACATATTTTTACTTATGCTGTAAGATGGAATCCATTATATTGTAAATTATTATATACAGAGAGAGATGGCGGGAGAGGTAATATTGGACCAACTTCTCTTGGTGAAAGAGACAAGCTTTCGAGCTCCACAAAGTATTTCAGGTCACACCAACTCCGTGGAGCTCGAAGGCTTGTCTCTTTCACCAACCGAAGATGGTCCAATAAAAGATATTACCTCACACACCTTGTCTCTCTTGTATCATGGGACCAACATAATTTCAACACTGCAAACTATAATTATATACAGAGCTTTTATATAGCAATTTTCATTTAAATGTCTCAAAATGCTTTTCAGGGAGGCAATTACTTTCCCAATTTTAGAGAAGTGGAAAGTGAGACCCAGAGAGGTAAGATGACTTGCCCAATGTCATACATACCAGCCAGTGAAGAGCCAGGAATAAAGAGGAGGTCTCCTTACTCCCATCCAGTGCCCTAGCCACCAGTCCATATTGTCTCCCTAAGAGTGTCATTAGAGGAAAATCATTCTTGCACAACAAAATAATCATGTTTTGTGCAGGGAATTGAGAGGGTAAGAACCTTATTCCTTTCCTCACCTACAGACAGGCCTTGGGGCTGAAACCATTTCTCCATTATTGTCATTATGACCTGTGCACTGGCATAGTAATCTCTGCCCCTCCACACCTCTATGCAGCAATTTGGGCTAGGGTTACCAACCCTCCAGGATTGGCCTGGAGTCTCCTGGAATTGGCATCTAGCTCCCGTACACTACTGAAAGCAATCCAGGAGACTTTAATAGGATATTTTAAGAAAATGACATTATGTCATGTTGGGGGGGGAAAAACCTCCCAGAATAGCTTGAGTCAGAGTTGGCAACCCTAATTTGGGCTAATAGCTCAACATGCTCAGGCAACTATACTGTACTTGCCTCTAAAGTTCCATGAGTACATTTATTTTTTCTACTGTTTGGCCAAACATAGGGCACTTATTAAAATGCTTTATCATACATGATGTTAGAGTGTTTAGGGCTAATATAAAAGCACTACATAAAAAGAATTAAATTATTATAATGGTTATTAGAGAGACAAGGTAGGAAAGATAATATATTTTATTGGACCAACTTCTGTTGTGGAAGGTACAAGTTATTGTCATACCAGTGTTCCAGATTCTCCATCAAATTAACTCTCATTGGATTTACCCTCTTTTTTGCACAGTCAGATCACTACTGGGAGACTCTCAGCCTAATTTCCCTCTACAATATTTACCAAAGAGTTTATTTCATTCTACACTTGTTGGTTGTTCCCTCCTCAAAATAGGATAATAATTTATTAGGTTCAAATTTTGCATAATGTGTTTAAGACGAATAAATGTTTAAGGCCTATACATTATGCACACTCAGGAAAGTGCATAAGGGGTGACATCCTGTCTCCATTGAATCCAATGAGAATTGTGCCATCGATTAAAGAGGGTCAGGATTTCATCCATGGAATTGATATGGGAGTTTCTAGCACTGTACAACTAGTGCATATGGGGCTCTATGTCACAGTGATCAGTCAAGTAGCAGGGGAATTAGCAAATCACTGGGCTAGGGCCCCAGCCCTTTGGGTGGGGTAGGACACTAAGCAGTTTAAAGGCTCTGGCACTCTGCTTGTCACTCTGCCCTGCCCAGTCTATGGGGATCTGGCTCTCTGGGCAGGGCTGAACAGTAAACAGTCTTGGGGCCTCTGGTCCACAGGCAGGGAAGAGCAGTAAGCGGTCTAGGGCTCAGCTGTCTGGCTGGGCAGACCGCAGGCAAACAGGCCATTCAGCCTCAGGTGGGAAGGCTGCCACCCCATGCAGGGAGGGGAAGAGGAGGGTTGGAAGCAGGGGGCAGGGGGACCTGGACCCATCCTACTCCATCGGGTCCCAGCCTAGGGCCCTGACAGTGATGGAGGGCTCCACCACTGGGTCAGCAGTGTATTTCAGTGGGATCCCTAACTCGTGTTCTAACAGCAAATCTGAGTAAAGTCTGGTTTCCCTGGGCTACTTCCTTCCACAGTCTGGGACTGGGCTCCATGGTCCAAGGGTCCTCCATCTCTCCTTGGAGTATTCAGCAGCTAGCAATCCTAGCAGCTCTTCTCCACACTCAGTCTTCTCTGGGTAAATGGCAGCTGACAGTCCCAGCAGCTCCTCTCTGCACTCAGTCTCCTCTAGGGTCAGGGTGCTACCTGACTCGGTAGCACAGCTGGAGGCCTACAGCAGACTAGAGACATCTGGCTGTCTCCTTTACTGGCTCTGGCCCAACTAAGCCGGAGGCCCCTCTTCTTATATTTCCTGTCCCACCTCTCAGTTTCTGGCACAAGGGGCAGGCCCAGCCCGGCTCTGCCCACCAGGGAGCAGAGGGTGGTTTCTCCCCCTTTGGCTTGGAGGGAGGCCACTCTCCTAGATTTTTCATAAACACAGCCCAATGATTTCCACCTCTCTCTTACTGGCTTCATCCACCTTTACTTTTCTATTAGGCATCATTACATCAGATATGGTGCTTTCCTTTTTTGCACATTTTATCTACTAATCACTTTGTATTTTGAACCATACTGTGGAAAAAACAGATGTTTTCTCCATTTAATTTTTTCTTTAAGTTAATGCTGTAGTATCCTTTCTACTTGTGCCACAAGGACTCTGTGTTGTTTTTGCTGATACAGACTAACACGGCTACCACTCCGAAACCTTTCTACTTGTATATTTCTTCCTAGTCCTAGCGCTCTCTCAGTTTCTCCCGACAATCTTTCAAAATGTACATATTTGTTTTAATATTTCTAGAAGCTTGTTCTGGTCTCCATAAAAAATTCCTGCTTGGTCAACACATGTTGTATATTGTGGAATAAACCTGAATGATCTATGTTGGCAATCTAAGCAGTATTAGTACTGGTCAGGGCTTGGATAAGAGACTATTATGGAAAACACAGTAACCTTATGAGTTTTACTGGATCAGGGACTATATACAAACTTCTGCCCCAATCACAACTCAGTGTTTTAGGAACTATCCATAATGTTCAAAAAGCTAACTTAAGAATCATCTTAAAGAGTCAAGAAGAGTTTAGGAATGAGGAAACCAAATCAGTCCTGCCTAGAAGCTGAAAAAATCAGCCAGATTACCTACTAAAAGTTCCTTTAAACCCACATGAGTCTTCCTGCATACCAAGAATATCTGAATTAACAAGTAGTTCTATTTAGTTTTACAAAGAGGACACTTGATCATAGTCTAGAAGTGCCTATGGGGGATGGGAGGTGAGAATTCTCTTAATACAAGGGCATAATAAACAGCTTCAAACTGAAGCTAAAGTGAATTCAGACGAAAAATAAAGCTTTTTTTTTTATATATATAAACACACCCACCCACCCCGTCAGGGTAATTAGCCACCGGAACAATTTACCTAGGGGCATATGGATTTGCAATCACCTGAAGTCTTTAAACCAAGATTGGATATCTTTCTAAAAATTATTCTCTGGCTCAACCAGAAGTTATGAGCTTGATGCAAGTACCACTGAGTGAAATTCTATGGCCTCTGTTATAGATGAGGTCAGACTAGAATATCATAAAGATCCCTTCGGGCTTTAAAATCTATGATTCTGTGAGCAATAGGTATTCCATTTATTTAAGTTATATGATAGCAGCACTTGGTGATTCTTCTTTATAGCCAACATTTTTAAAATAATCTTCCAGGCTCATATTAAATTTATAATGGGATTATTATAGTTTTTACAAATCATTCTTAATCAAGACTGCTTGATTTTATTTTTGTGTGAAGAATGTGTATGCAAGTTGAATCATTCACCTCAGACCTGTCCTTCTCTACTAAAGAGCAAATTGTTTGGCTGATTTATAATTAGAAACCCAGTGAATATTGTTCTGCTGTTTGGAAGTTCTTGAGCAGGAATGTGATTTACTAATAGTGTTTTCAGGTCAGTCAAAGAAATCTTTCCTCAGAGCTGCCATATACTGGAATTTAACCAGCCCTCAAATGCATCTTGCGAAGGGCACTAGAATGTTCTCACTAGGGGGAAAAAAGGCACTCAATATTTAAAAGGAGAAAAAAGGTTTTCAGGTAGTTGCTGAGACAAATCACCAGGGATGAATTTGGCCCACTGGCTCTAAATTCTCAATGCCTAGATTAAAAGCAGGCCAGCCAATTTCTATTTGTGTTTCTCAGAGAAACAGATGGAACATTTCCATTTTAAAAATTGTTCAGTTTGCAACATTCATATCACAGCCAAGCCACTATCTATTCAGCAAGCTTACCTACTCCATACTCAGGCAAAACTCACTGTTAGCATGGGAGCATAATAAATGCTGAATGTGATCCGTGAGGGCCCAATGCTGCATGCACTTACATACATGCTTTACTTTACACGTGAGTATTCCAACTGAGTTCAAAGGGACTATTCATGTGCATATAATTAAGCATGTACATAAGAACTTCCAGAATCACAGCCTACAAAAACAACAGCTAACCATTGTCAATATCTGGTAAACAGCATTACATGATAAAGATCATAACCTGATCAATGTCCCAGTGAATGAACTAAGAGTCCATTACATAACAGACCATCAAGCATCAAATATATCATTCATTCAACAATATAAGACTCCATTAACATGTCTGAGAGACCTTGTCTACAATGTATGTCATAATAATGTTTTATAGGAAGGAATAATAGAAAATAGAAAGACTCTAGAAATATTTAGAATGTACAGTGTCAGGTTTCTTGCTCTTTTAGACTTTTCTTTCTCAGCTAAAATTAAGAGAGGAGAGTGTGGAGGGGAGTACATAAGCTAATAAGCACTGGATATTAGATAATGTTCTGAGTTTACAGTGTGAGGGAACTAGGCTGTACTTACCAAAATAGTAGAGTCACGTTTACAATATATTCTCATTTCACACATTTAAACTGTATAAATAATGCTAATGGATATTTTTACCCATATCATTTCCCTGCCTTTTCATTGAGTAAGAAGAAACCTCAGCTGTGAAATAGCTGTCAGAGAATGATGGCTATCAGGAAAGACAGCGAAACAATCAGCCCATCAGGAATTGTTGCACAACCAATATGCACTATATATAACATAGCTCTTAAGGCCTCCAGTCCTTTTCTTGTTGCATCATTTTCTGATAGGGAAAGCTGGGATAACTAGTAAAGAAGAATCCCAGTCCTGAATTGCATGGAGCATGGGTTTAAGATATCATATGGAGAGTGTGAACAAAACATAATGAGAAAAAAAATCCCCCAAAGAACTTAGATTAAAATGAATCCTGCTGAAAGTCATTTGTAGAGTGGGCTGAACACCAACTGAGATACTGGAAGCTGATATAAAAGAAAATGGTAAGTCCTTTAATTGTGGGAAGAAATATGGGAATTTACAACATGTTAAATTAAGTGCATGTCCCACAACATACTTCTTTTGGGAAAAGCAAGGAAGAGCGCTTATAGACAGATACATCCTCAAGTGATCTGAAAATTTATGATGCCACCTAAAGAAGCCCTTGACTATAGATAACCACATGTATAACTGTCTATGAAAACCAAATGCAATTGCTAAAGTGATGACAATCTGACAATGGAAAAGGGAATAAATGTTGCAGAATGATGCACAGAGTTAATGGAACTAACAAATGGAGGTACAGCAAAATCACCTTTTGTTTAAGTGGCAAACAGATTTTGTAGGCAGAAGGATAGTTATTTTTAGATATGACAACTGAATCATTTACTGATACTATACAATACATATTATTGTTAAATTAGACATACTCTAATTTGAATGTGTATCTTCAATGTGCAGGGTAGGCATACACATGTAATTACACATATATACATTCACACCCTTTTAAGACCCCCCTTCCCATTAGGGGTCTTCAATGCCCCCTCAATATTTGTTGTGGGGATGGTTCTTCCCCTTCAGTATGGATCTGATCCAACTCCCATTGCAGTCAATGAGAGTCGATCAGGCCCTACACCAACAGCACCCAGTAGAGGAGGCCAAGGAATCTTGACTTTTAATGCATGGAGGAGCATTGGTTGGGGCAGCTGATATCACCCCAATGTTTTCAGGTAATCTGGGGATGGTGGGAGGTTAGCCTGCCTTGTGAGAAACTAGACCCAGAAATGATCACTCTTCCACACCCAGGTCTGGAAAGGATTTTTACAATAATTAGGACTATAACTTTTGCAGACTTAATAGGCAAATATAGGAAGAGAAGGTCCTTGAATTGTTAGTATTGAAGTGTGGGACGCAGGGAACTCAGAGGGAAATCCAGGCCCCAGTGAAGTTAATGACAAACTCCGTTTGAATTCAATGTGATCAGGATTTCATACCCATGAATTTTTCTCATTCACTGCAGTAATGCCACAGATTATCAGGAACTTCTTGAATTAAAAACAATAGGACTATATTAAATTAAGTAATTACTAGTTTTATGAATGTGTCCACACCACATGAGCATCTAAATAACATACCAGCTAACTACAAGTG
This sequence comes from Terrapene triunguis, assembly GCF_002925995.2. NCBI lineage: Eukaryota > Metazoa > Chordata > Testudines > Emydidae > Terrapene > Terrapene triunguis. The sequence continues at coordinate 30,098,152 of NW_020664446.1, forward strand.
AAACCTATAACTGAAACTCCTACTAGAGTATTGTCTCACTGAATGTACTGGAACCAACATATAATCTAAGATTGGTTATTTGAAGGTAGACTCTATGGTTTTTTTCAAAATCCTAGTCTGAACTCTGGACCTGAGGCAATGGTTATGTATTAGGGTTTCAGTGACAGGCTGACTTATCCAGCCACCAACATCTGTGCTCTTCCTAGGCTTCAGGCCCAGATTTTTTAAAAAGATATTTTGGTGTTGCTCTGCTCAGAAGCCAAAATCCCATTGACAGCTGATGAGATTTAGGCTCCTACATGCCTAAATCCCTTTTGAACATGAGATTTAGACACCTAAATCAGTTGGGCATTGCAACACTAACTGCAGCAACACCTAAAAATCTGGGCCCAAGAGACTAGAAAGATTATTGATTTTGCTGGATATTATTGTGACGAGTTTGGTCACAGAGACCCCTTGGGACTATCACCTGATGTGCTGAAATTACCTCTGAGCCTGTTTTCCCTGCCAGCTTGGGACTCCAGAACCCTGCCTTGTTGAGCCAGACACGCTAGCCTGCTGCAACACTGACTCAGGGTCTGGGCCACACCCCCAAAGTTGCGGACTTTAACCAAAAACACCTCAGCAGGTTACCACTCCAACACCCAGACACCCAGTTTCCAGTGGGATCCAAACCCCAAATACATCTGTTTTACTCTGTATAAAGCTTATACAGGGTAAATTCATAAATTGTCTGCCCTCTATAACACTGATAGAAAGAAATACACAGCTGTTTGCTCCCCCAGGTATTAATCACTTACTCTGGGTTTATTAATAACCAAAAGTGATTTTATTAAGTATAAAAAGTAGGATTTAAGTGGTTTCAAGTAATAACAGACAGAACAAAGTAAGTCACCAAGCAAAATGAAGCAAAAACACGCAAGTCTAAGCCTAATACATTAAGAAACTGATTACAGATAATATCTCACCCTCAGAGATGTTCCAATAAGCTCCTTTCACAGATTAGACTCCTTCCTAGTCTGGGCCCAATCCATTCTCCTGGTACAGTCCGTGTTAGTTCCAGCAGACATCTCAGGTGGTAAGCAGGGGCTCTCTCATGACTGCCCCCCTTGTCCTGTTCCACCCCCTTTTATAGTTTTGGCACCAGGCGGGAATCTTTTGTCTCTCTGGGTCCCCACCCCTCCTTCTAAATGGAAAAGTACCAGATTTAAGATGGATTCCAGTATCACGTGACAGGATCACATGTCCTGTGAGACCCCAGCCTCCATTCTTTCTGGGCTGGGCCACACATACACAGGAAGGTTTGCAAGTAAACAAAGCCATTTACAGTTCATTGATTCTGAAGCACCCTTAATGGCTTCCACTCAATATGTATACATCAGTAATACAAGTTTATATCTTATTCTCCTAATTCCAGACATAGAAATAATACATGCAAACAAATAGGATGAACACACTCAGTAGATTATAAGATTTGTAATGATACTTTACAAGAGACCTTTTGCATAAAGCATATTCCAGTTACATTCATAAGCATATTTTCATAAAGCATATGGAATGCAACGTCACAATTATTATTATTATAATTAGTTCAGTGCCAACTGTGAACTAGGTGCTTTCCAGACAGAGTCAAAAGTGTGAGGATGCATTCATGATGGAAGCTTTATGCCAAAGAGCTTTGTTGAATGAAAGGAGTAAGTGTGTTTCTCAGCATTTACAATGATGGAAACCGGAAAATGCACAAAAAATTAGAAAATTTGCAATAATGTTGTCACGGAGTATGGGGGGACTCAGGGCCCTGCACCCCCGGCGTCCTGCGATTCACCATGACTCTCAGCCAGCCAGTAAAGAAGAAAGTTTATTTAGATGACAGGAATACAGTCCAAGACAGGCCTTGCAGGCACAGACAACAGGATACCCCACAGTTAGGTCCATCTTGGGGTCCTTGGGCACCCCAGACCACCTCCTGGGGTCAGAGCCCTCCCTGCCTTCCAGCCACCTCACCA
>NW_020664446.1:30100167-30136445 GCF_002925995.2 Terrapene triunguis
CAGGTATTTTCAGTCAGTCTCCCATCCCCCAATGCCGGCTATCCCAGACACACTCCCCTGTCAGCATTCACAGACCACAGTAAGAACAGACCCAGTTCGTCACAAATGTAACAAATATTTTGCAGTTTATAATAAAATACTTGTTATTTTCTCTGAGATTTTGTGCAGAAAAGGTCATTTAATCAAAAAATGTAATTTGGATAATCTGATCAACCCCATACTAAATGTTAACAGCCTTAGTGGCAGCATAATTATTATACCAGTACACTGCTATCACAAATGCCCAGCTAAACCCTCGATACCAAACATAAGCCATTCTTCAAATCCGTGTCAGTTTTAGCTCAGCAGTTCCCATTAATATTCAAGTCAGCTCTGCATTTTTCAAAACAGTATGTAGATTCAGCAGTGTCAATGCAATGTCAGTTCACATACATACAGAAAGGTAGTAGGAAAAGAAAGGCTGATTGAAGTGAACTGAAGTTAACGTCCCAAAAAACACCGACATAGGGAAAACACAGAAATAGAAGAAAACAAAAAGTTACCATTTTCAGGTTTGACTTATGGTGTGCACCTTCTGTTTGCTTTGTTAACAAAGTGAAAGGAGGGCATATTCAACAAGAAGAAATCTCAGTTACTCAATCAAATAAGCTTTGCACCAAGTTCACATGCACACTAGCTGTACAATCTTTACACCTTCATCTGCCAACAGGGACAAAGATGCAAGATGGATGAGGAAGCTAGATGCAAGACTTTCCTTTATAATTCATCATGTCATATGGTCAGAAGGCATATCTAGACAGTTCATCATGTCAAATGTATAGTAAAACAAACATTTCAAGTGTTGCAGCTACCCTAATCACATATAACCCATCCTGGAGTCCTAACTCAGGTAAGACTTCCATGGCAGTATTGGAAATGTAAATAGGAAGTCACAGAGACAAGTAACTCAGTGCAACTTATATTTGTATATGCAAGCACCTAATCTGACCCAAAGATGAGTCAACCCTCCCTTGCTTAAGGTCCTGTTCATCATACATTTTCTGTTTGGCTAAAGCAGGTAGTATTTGTTGCTTTAGAAAAAGCAAATAACTTTTTATCCCCCTTAGTCTTTAATTTTCAAGAATCAAAATAAAATAACATACTTATGGGAAATGAGGGAAAGAATAATGCCTACTTTGTCTCATCAAGGTAGGGAAAGGTTCTTTGGCTCAGTTTCTGCCCCCTACACTTTGCTTTGGGCACTAGGGTCCCAACTGTCCTGATTGTAGGATTCACTGGTGGGCACCCTGACTGGTCACTGCCTCCCTCCAGCATGGGGGTGATGACGACGTTAAATATAATGTCTGCTGAAGTAGGAAGTGCTATTTTAAGCATGATACTTAGGCCAAAATTTTGAAAGTGACCTCTGATTTTGGGTGCTTCAAGTTTCAGTTTTTCAGATTGGGCTTGATTTTCAGAAGTGTGCATCAGTCATAACTACAGCTGAAGTCAACGGGAGATGTGGGAGCTTTCTGAAAAGCCAAACCCAAAGTGACTGAGGTTTTAGACCCAAAATCAGAGGCCACATTTGGACATTTTGGCCTTAGCCATTTATAAGATGGGGAAAATTCTTCCATAACTGTACATCACAGGTTTGTTGTGAGACTTATTTTTTATTTTTGAAATGCTGATAGGATGCCAATGAATGTCTGAAAAGGCACTAATCAAACCAAATTAAGTAAAATAAATTTTGCCAGTGGCAAAAAAAATTAAAATTGACTATTATATATTTAACTGAACAGATAACATACAGTTGTGATAGGGATTCAGACTCATTTTGAGGAAATTTGCAGTTGAAATACAGAATAGATGGAAATTTGTCTGCAGCGTTAGTTTTCACTAACTTACCACAAAATACTTTTAAATTAGAATGTATCCAAAAAGAAAACAAGGAAAAACTTGAGCCAGTGTTCTCATAGGTGACTATAAGTTAGACCTTAATGGTAGCAAATAGCAGCTTCTGCACCCAGCCAAGCTATTCAACAGAAACTCAGCAGGGCCACATAAGTATTTTGACTAAGATTCACAGGTGTCTTCTCCAGAGAGCTACTTGAGGGTGGAGGCTTCATGAAAATGCCAATTTTCTCATCTAGTGGAACACTAATTCTGATTCACCAGAGGCAGAACTCATTTTACATGGCCGTGGAAACTATTTATTTTATTTTTGAAGTTAATCCAGCTCTGAGCTGGAGTATCAATGGAAAATCCCTTTTGCCTTAGGAACAGAAACTTTACTTATACTGCATATGGGAATACAGCCTTTAAATACTGAATACACAAAACTTAGCATGCTGTAGTGTATGTCATGCTGTAATGGGGTGCACTCACCTCTAATGAGTGGTACCTTGGCTGAGTGCATCTGCCTGCACTCTCTCTCAACTTGCCCCTGCTCCAGGACAGAGCAGTGACCCAAGGCCCTTCTCTGGTGACAATGTCTTCATCCTCTTGGGCTTTCTGGTTGCAGCTCTCCAGCTGGGCCAGTATGGTTCAGTCCCCTCTCTGGGGTGCCTCAATGTCCCAGCCACTTCCCCCCCAGTGGCTAATGGGGGGTGAGAGAAACCCAGGCCCGCCCACTACTCCAGGTCCCAGATCAGGGACCCTGTATATAGCAACCATCTGTTGTGTCGCTTTAACTATGAAACAGTTTCTTTAATTCCCTGGGCCATTTCCCTGTGGCCCCATGCCATCTTCACCCTTACCTCAGGGCTTTGTCCTAATGGAGTCCCAGCAACCAGCTCAGGGCTCCTTCTTGCTCTGCCTGGCTTCTGGCAGCACTGCCCTTCTGCAGCTTCATCAGCTAGCCACACACCATCCACATTCATTCAACTCCAGCAAGGAACTGAACTTACTTTGTCCCTGCAGCTCTTCTTATACTAGCCTGCTGGGCCCTGATTGGCTGCTTCCCACACAGCCACTCTAAGCAGCTTGGAGGACCTCTCTACTGCCCTTTTCTGGTGCGGGGTGTGGCAGGGCCACAAGGCCTCCAGCAGGGGTCCTCCAGTCCTAGTCCACCCCATCACACATGCCCATCCACCAGTGCAGGATATCAGTCATTTCAGAACATGGCTGCTGACCAAAGAGAAGTTTAGAAAAACAGAGTAATGTTTTTGAAAATAGAATGCAGAGTAATACATTATTTAAAAGATGGTCTTCATGGTTTCAAGCCAGGATAAATAGGTGCCACCTGATATAGCAGAAAAGATCACACTTCTGGTTATTTATGTGAATTATATTATCAGGATGAAATTTACTCAAGACTTCTACAGCACCACTTACATCCCATGTAAACCCTAATTTCACCGTCACTGACTACCCGTGCTCCGAATCATACAGTGGTTCGTATTATTCCACCTACTCAGTCACTACATATACTTTCCAGAAGCAAGTATATGGTATGCTGTGCCTGAGTATGTCTATGTCCTTTACATGCCAGACATAAATGGAATCCAAATCTCATTCCCTAGAGTACTAGACACTTGACTACTCTTCTTCAGTTCCTAATGGTGTCTCTTTTGCAAACATTTAACCTTTGAACCGTGGCTTTAGCAATATTTTTAGTATTTCTTAAGTTGGACAGACCTTTCATGCAATGAGAAGAAAATGTCAGGAAATTATTATTAATGGAGGACCAGAAATCACTAGTAGCAGAGTTGAAAGTAAACTTGTCCATTCATCTCTAAAATCCATGTCAGATCAGCTGCACAAATGTTTATGTAACTGTTTGAAAATACTATAATGTAGAATCTTGACATACTTATTTACATAGCTCTTTGCAGTAAGAATGAACTGACAAATGGTGATTTTACCTTTAAGGGCTCTTGTCCACACTGGCTTTGTGTGTCAGTTTTTGTGAACCTTTACCCATGCGTTTATATCACTCTTTTTTCAGAGCATGCTCAGTTAAGATTTGAAAACATAAATCCATGTGAGGCCTCTTTTATGCATGGGTAGAGTGAAAAGCATGCTGTTGTGTTATGCAATAATCTGGGGGATTTAACCAAAATCAAGGAAAGAAGATCTGTGGCCAAAAAAGAACTTCTCTCTCCTGAATCAGAAAACAGAAAGTCATCCTACCGATAATATAACCCATACATTTTAATAGAGTCTGGTGAGTTTTTGTGTGGTTTGTTGCGGGCCTTTTTGGCTTTGGGGTGGTTTTTTGTTTGGTTGGTTTGATTTTGGTTTTTGAGAGGAAGGGCCTTATGCAAGGCAAATATTGAAGTTAACTCTTCTCTACCTTTGCTTCAAAGTTCAGTGGTATTAAACAGCACATTAGATTATCAGTGTTCATTTCCTGTACATGTCTTATTCAATATATGTTTTATCACGTGTATCACAGAACTATATTCTGTATTAGTTTGTATTGCCAACGGAAATATTAACGTTCCATGTCATTAAATACCTATAGTAATGAGACATTTGTAGTAGCACTAAAGGTAACTTACCTTAGTAAAAAAAGAAACACCTGGATTAACCTCACGGTGATTTTTTTGCAAAAGGAAAAAAGTTAAATTCCCACATAAATTCAAATTTATTAAGCTCTTCATGGAAACAAATAGTTACAATGAATTAATTTAAAATTAATGGTAGAAGAAACACTTAAAAATGTTTGTAAACCAAGTCCTGTGTAAGGGTCAATTGCAAAGTGGGGGTGGGCTAACACATGACTGGTCTTATAATCATTACATTTTTATGGAACATTTTCTTTTTTTGTTAAAAAACCATAGACATCTGTATGTAGTTCAGTAGTTCTATTGCCTGTAAAATATTATTGTCCCCTAACTTTCAGGTATGTACATTTAGCTGCCTTTAACTGCATCCTGATGCTGAAGATTACTCCTGTCTTGGCTTTGGTACAAAAAGATTTTCTAGTACTAATAGCTCTAAACTCAGTGAATTCTATGTCTGAAATAAATCCACTACTTCACCATCCAAAACAAAACTATGCTTAAGCTTTGAATCACTGATAATTCAGCCTCAATTTCATGTAAATAATGCAACTCTACCTGGAAGCTGTCCATATAATTTCAAGCTTTTAAAGCTTATGAAATGTACCATACCAATCTGTCACAGTTTTATTTAGTCATAAAATACATTGCTCAAGGTTTCCTTTTGCTGTCTTGGCAAATCTTGTAAATTACATTCCATTCCAATCAAGCATTTCAAGTGACATCATAGCAACTTCCTGCATGCATAAATTTCCTTGAGTGCCAATCAATGCTGAAGCAAAAACCCTTCTATGCTGTTCAAAAAAGATATGCACTCCAATGAGTATTGATGTGGATTTGGGATCTGATGTACTCAGCTGAAATGTAAGAATATGCAGATGATGATACTTTAGTTTTAAAACATCTATCTGGTTTTGCCTGCACAAACTTGACTGTCAGCATATTTTACAAAAACATGCAGCAAACTTTTTCACTGTGGAGAAATATTCTGCATGACAATGGCACTATAGGTTAGGTTATCCAGAATTATAAAGTTTTACATATTCCGATACCTGCAAAAAAGGAATATGTTGTAATAGTTAGTAAGCACTCAAGAGTCAGGTTTGCCAGGAGAGAAGGCGCAAGATTTTTACTAATTGCAAGAGCACTAATCTCAGACAAAGTCTGTTCAGAAGTCTGGAAACACTTAGTTTGCACTGGCATAGATCAGAGGCCTAATGCAGGCATTAGCAAAGTCACTTTCATATTAATAGTATTATGCTAACTAAGGTAAAAGGTAGGAAAATTCTTCAATGACTTGTGCTTGCAAAGAACAGTGGAAAGAACCCAGCACACCCAAAAATTCTCTCACACTGTTAAGTGAACTCCCATAGTTTATTCCTAAATGAGTCATAAATAAGATAATAAAGTAATTTATATATTTTCTGCAACAAGAAGCTGAAGTAGGATTATGAAAATGTAGGATGAAATACTGAAAAAAAATCTTAATTCAGTCCTTACCCAGGAAAACCTCCCATTAGACCCAATCCTGAGTGGTCTGAGCCCTAACAACTCCTGACTGACTTCCATGGGAGTTGCAGGTGATCAGCACTTCTCAGGAAGAGATCCAGTAGAGATTTGCCTGCATAAAAAAAGAGAGTAAGGACATCAGGGTTTGGTGAAGAGATTATATCAACATTCCTCTGACTCTAAATAGACTGAAGTGGTACACAGGTCTTGTGCTGGTGATCTGCTCAGGGGTAAATTTTACCTACTGTGAACTATTTTTAAATATCTGTTTAATTTAAATGCAGATAATCAACACCTAGTTCCAAAAGATACTTTTGTCCAAAATGTCAGAGATTTGAGCTGAACTTGTGAAATGCCTTGACATTCCAAGTTTGTGAAGTCAAAAACTTTTCTGTTTATTTCTTCCATCCCTGCTGGTACATAAACTAGCCAGGTGCCACATCTAAAAAGGCATTAGTGGAAAACCCAAGCCGCAGCTAAGCTAGATATATTTGCTAGAACAATAACCCAGTGATCTCTTCAGCTTCATTAATAATGTAGCAGGGGAAAATAGAAAGGTCAGCTGCATTCAAATTATTTACTGAAATAAGTAGACAAGAGTCTAGGTTATTAATTATGAAAGCTTTATATTTCAAAAAATGCCATTATGAAGCTATTTGTTGCACTTATATTTTTTAACTGGAATAAAAAGATTTTGTAGCTCTGGCAATTTCCATTTACTAATTTAGATTTTTATTATCCAAAAGAGGGTTGTTTGGTTTCGAATTATATTTCTATTCTACTTGCTCAGAATCTCATTAATATATATAAACTAATATGTTAGAGAGACTATATTTTATTTTGAAGGAAGTGAGAGGACAATATTTTTCTTTACTGAAGCTATAATAAAATTTAAAAATGGCTTAATGGCAGCATATTTGTTGGGCGAAAGCCTTCTGGTAGCACAGCTGAAATGTGCATTTAATCCCAACCCATTTTAATTCTCTCTAGCTAACTCCTTTGAGGGTTTAAAATGTATTATTTCTTTGTTATATTTAGTGCTGAAACTTCTAACAAAATGTTCTTTTCCAATGTTTGTCTATTTCATCATTTTGAAATCAAAACATTCACTTTAAGCAATTTAAAAGAAAAGATAAATAACTAGTCGGAAAGGAACCATGCACATTTGCAAAAGTGTCTGAGAGATGTGAAATGTCCAGGCTTGGAGTTCACTTACTTGGGCAGCAATGGGACAATCTGCAGAATTAAACCACCCCAAACAGAAAGGTTGCTACTGGCTTCCTGCTCAGCTGTACTGGAAGTTACATACACATGACAGCTTTCCCACTAATATTTCTTGAACTGAGAAATGGATTACTTAGGTTCAACCAAATGAAGAAGGGGGGGGGAAAGACCTGTTGGACAGTCTTTTAACATTAAATAGTATTGAGTCTCTTCCACGTGAGCTAATGCAGAAATAGCTGAGAGGAGCAGACAGCTGTTTATACATGTGGTGAAGTCAGGAAGATATTAAAAGAATGTGTTTTGGAAAGCTAATCTGTCTACAGTTTTTCCAGTTTGTTTCAGAGTTAAAGTTTGGTTAAGAGAAGTATTAGCCCTCCTTTTTTATTTAGAGATAAAAAGAGGGGGAGGAATAGCTCAGTGGTTTGAGCATTGGCCTGCTAAACCCAGGGATTTGGGGCAAAAATCTGCCTAGGGATTGGTCCTGCTTTGAGCAGGGAGTTGAACTAGATGACCTCCTGAGGTCCCTTCCAACCCTGACATTCTATGAGATCTTAAGTGACTTCAAGATGATTATTTCTTTGACTGATAGTCTTGTATATTGATAGATGCTTGAATTCAGTGACTATTCAGGGATTATCAAAGCCCAATTTCACTTGGCCAGTAGTGTATGCCAGTACTTCCCATGAACTTGAAGTGAACTCTCCTACAGTTGTATTCCTGGCAAATCTTTTAGGTGTGATGTTGCCATTTACCCATCTATCTATGTGGTCTGTGCTGAATGTAGGAAAATTCAAAGCTCTAAATTGTAGTTCTACTCCAAAAAGAGACTATGTAAAAATGACATGTTCTTACTCAACTTTCCTTTGTAGGTATCATAGCCATATCTGCTTAATTTATAGATTTTACCATTGTTTTGATCTTGATATAATTACAGAAACAATGCAGCTCTAGGGTAGTGAGCTTGAATCTATTCCTTCTTGGACATCATCAGAATAAAAGTTTACTAAGGTTCTGTTTATGCAAATACTTATGCTCTTGCTTATCTTTAAGCATGTGTGTAATGCCATTAAAGTCAATAGCGATACTCACATGATTGAAATTGAGCATATGTGTAAGTGTTTACAGGACTGGTGCAAATCAGCTCTAATCAGCTACATCTATGTACATCTACTGAAAATAATGGGTATGAAAAGGTGTCACTGAGGCAAGTCTGAAGAAAATGGAATTGTTGTACAAGTTTTTTGAGATCTAATTTGTTCTGTAGAATCTAGCAAATTTGTATAAGAGCAGAACCCACTTTGGCTCTCAGAACCCAGACTATGTTTGCAAGTCTAGGCTGTCACTGAGGAGAAACAGCCTTTACTTTTAAACTGAGCATATTTGATATAGAAATTACTGACACACAACAAACATGGAACCCCCAAATGCAATTTTTACAGTTGTTTTTCAGATAAGAACTGCACTGTAAATTGTCCTTAAGCCTATCTTTCACCCATTGGTCTTAAGTAAATCCCTCCAAAAAGGTCCAGTAGCCGACTGGCTTTGCTGAAATCTTGTCAGTCTCCTTTACAAAACTGCCCTTGGCTTCAAGGCATGATCTTCAGTAAATCTAAGGAGCTCATCAGGTAGACTTAGTTGATTTAATCCTAAATTGAAAAGTTCTGAAGTTAGTAAATGACTTTTTAAATCCCAAAGTGTGGCAAAGGGATGTTCTGTTGAGAATTATACTCTTGAGTGTTCCCTATTTGTTTATTTTTCTACTTTAGTGTAGAGTCCTAGCTATTTATTTTCAGAGAATCTCTCAAAAGGTCAGTCATATCGTATTTCTCTAAACAGTAAAGTCTTGTTTTGGCTTCTTCCCCAATATTACCTGTTTTTTAACTCTGCATTGTTGTGTAGCTCCTAATAATTCTTTCCCCAAATTGTATGAGCATTTTATTTAGAGACTAAAAATCTCTTCATTTCTTTTGCTTTAGCCCTGCTGCTGGTTTCCTTGGCCAACATCTGGAGATGTGTGTAACTGTAGCATCAGAAGTTGCACACAAAATTTTTTGCATACACAGATGGGAATATACCCCTTCTACTTGGTCATGCTCCTACTGAAATCATTGACAGGACTCTCATTAACTTTAAGCCTGTTAGCCAGAATGTACCAGTAAGCTACTGATCAATGCTTCCCTCTTTGATTTTCCTGTCAACTTTCATTAAGGATACTCAGCCTACCTTTGCTAATGATAGCAAAGTAATGGCATGCAATGTACTACTACAACAGATGCAGGTTCTTAGATCAACAAAGCGAAACTTCACAAGCAACAGTCCCTAATAAAGAATAATTAACACAGACAAAGTACATGCAACTGGACACCATAACTTCTGCAGTAGAAATAGATAACTAAGACTTTATGCTCCATTTATTGGACCAGGACACTGCATTAGATTTTTATAATTAAATGACCTTAATATGGAGCTAGATAAATAACAGATTTCACACTTTATAAACATATGCCATGAAGTTAATATAGTCCATAGGAACGGATTAATAGAACTCTTTCTTGATGAAAGTTTTAAAAGCTTTATTTTTGTTTCAAACCAGCCCTACCGAGCATTGTAAACTACCTATAAAAGGTGGCGGCTGTAACTGCTGTCTATCATAGCAGTTTCCAGTGTTCAATGGTGATTTTCTATTATTTTCTATTATTCAAAAAGGCTTTTTGATTCCCCCCCTCCCAAAAAAACAAAAAATATCAAGCATGTAAAATGACTACAGCAGGCACAATCCTCCATACCATTTATTCTTACCTTTTTACCATTTCTGTCTTATCTGACTTGTGCAGAAGTGTCGTTTGTGATTCACAGCCTACAAAAAAAAATCTAGCAAACTATTATCTACCTTTTATCATGTTATCTCTTCACAACCACTATCACTTCAGAACTACATGGGGTTGGATATGCCCACAATTCTTCACCACTCCTTCTTGACCATGGCAAGGGGTCACAGGTCTTGGAGTTCCAGTCCCTTTTAAACTTCTTTTGACAGAGTCTTTCTATTGTATCCCGGTCTTCCACATCCTCTCTTATTGTCCTCTTCCTCCCATGCTTTCTTTTCTCCATCCCTTCCTAAACTCATGTTGCTCCTCTCCTATATTTCCCCCCACCTTGCACCTCAACCTTGCCTCCAAATCTCTCTCTCAAGGACTTTGAGAGACTGACTTAACAGGATGATGCACTGTTACATCACTCTTATCCTTCCAAAAAGGCGCAATCATCTCCATTCTTCAGTCATCTGGTATCCTAGCCTGATCCCAGAAAACACATAGTAATCTATGAAGCCACTTTACTTCAATATCTCAAATTGCCTTGATCATATCAGCAGTTATCTCTTCTTCACCAGCTGCTTTACTTTTCTTCATGTTCTTCAGAGTTTCTTTTACTTCCTCTAGAGATAGTGATACCTTCTGAGGCTTCCCCATAACTGCAGCAGTGTTTGCACTTGCAACTCTCTCATATCATTTAACAGCCTTTGGAAATATTTTTCCATACTGCTACCATCTCTTAGAGTTAGTCACCACTCAGTTCCTAGCCTTCACACAAAGATTTCTTCATCACTATTCTGATGATGTCAAACTTAATTATGTTACGGTCACTCTTACTTATGAGGATCTACAACACATATCCTGAACCAAACTGTGTGTTACTCTGGGCTAAGCATGATCACAATATCATTAGTGCTTACAAGTTTCTCTCCTCATGATTATTTCTGCCACACAATTATAATTCTCAGCTTGTGACATCAAACCATCTTTACAGCAACTAACTGTCAGATAATAAACCCAACTTCTAGTGAGGAATAAATAGCAGATATAGGTGAACTATGCCACAAAGACACTTTTTCAGACCAATTTTCTAATAATAAATATGGTAAGGGAAAGGCAGAAAATATAATAGAATTTTATCTAAGTCACTTAACTTTAAACTACAACTATGCTAGCTCTATAAATAATATGAAATAGTAAAATCTATTTTAAAACATTTCTAAGGCACCAGCAGGTTTTGATAGGAAGCAATTAAAAAACATCAGTGGAGCCCTACAGGCAAGACAATATGCAATGACTTGCACTTTTAATCTGGTATCGATCAAGGATAGGGTGAGCAGTATAGTTTATAGGTGAAGGAGACGGTGAAGGGATGGATGCTGGTTTGTTGGTACTCTTAGACACGTCATATTGAGAGCTGACTCAGAGTCAATAACTTTGTTCTTTCTTGACAAACTAATTAAATCTCTTAATCAGTCCCAGTCACTATGCACTGCAGTAAGTGCACTGCAGCTCTGCTTCTAGGTGCTCAATCTACGACTCCTGGCAGTGTTCTGACACCAATGCCTTAGACAAGGTGATATTTTCTGTTACAACTGCTCCATGTGCCAAAACTCCAGGCCACAAGGACAGAGCTAAGAAGGAACCCCTAGGAGGTCTTGTGGCTGCTGTGTACCTGTACACATCTATTTGACCATAGCCCGTGTATACCAAGCGTCCCCTCTGGTGAAGGCATAGAGAAGAATATGTTCTCATTTGGAATATGGCAGGCTGGTGTTTGGTTGCCACTAATTCTTCCTTTAAGCCCCTGAGTTGGATCTAGAAATTACCACAACCTCTGCTAGAAAGATGCTGGGGCCGCTCTTCCACTCCTTTGTAGGGAGCAGCACATCTTCTTGTAAATGCATAAAGAGAGGAATTCCATTTTCTCTATGGTTTCCTTGGTGGCTAAATGACCATGTTCCCATCTCCATCCTACTTTGAATTTTCCATATTTTAAAGATGGATTTCTCTTCTCTCTCTCTCTCCACTACCACACCCCTCAAATGTGTGTCTTTGCTTCTGCAGCCAAATAATTGGGGGAAAAAATTCTAAAAATGTTAAACTTCAAGTTAAGCATGCAATGAAATACTGTGGAACCTTTACTACTTATAGATTTGTGTTTCTCCAGAGATATCTCACCCTATGAGATTCTTCCCTTCCTTTCAAATTTTCCCTCCTACAAACAACCATGAAAATACAGAGTGGAAACTTTGCCTGAAGAAGTGTGTGTGCACCTGGAGCAGGGCAGTTTAGATTCTGTGGAATGCTTACTCTTCACTCCAATCCCACCAAATCCATGCCCTCTGAGCTCAATGCTCTGCAGAATTGGAAGGAGTAAAGGAGGGATGGGATGGGGAAGCACTTGGCTCTTAGGGTACGTCCAGACTACCCGCTGTATCGGCGGGTAGCGATCGATTTATCGGGGATTGATATATCACGTCTCGTTAAGACGCGATATATCGATCCCAGAACGCGCTCCCCGTCGACTCCGGAACTCCACCGGAGCGAGCGGCGGTAGCAGAGTCGATGGGGGAGCCGCGGCCGTCGATCCCGCGCCGCTATTGTCAAAGAGGGCACTCAGTTAAAAAGTGTTTCCACAAGAGAAGTGTAGCTTTCACCTCCACTCTGACACCCCTATTAGGCTATTTTTAGAACTATATATAGCCTTTTGAAAGAGCTGGAAAGAATTTAAATTGTTCTAAACAACAATTTTCTTCTATTCCATTCCTACTTTGAGTTACTGTCTTACTTTAGGATTCATATTTTCAGCTGGTGAACCCTTAGGAGGCTGTTTTATAGCTGTAATGCTGCCTTGGATTTTCTCTATATAATAAATAATCCTTCCCATCTTTTCAAGGCCACACTGTCTCCTTTATTTGCCCTCTAGTTCCTTATGTTCTTGTATCTTGTCACCATACCTGAAATCTTCCATCTATTCTTCATTTTTCTTCAATTATCTGTTTTATACTTCCCCCCTATATTCTGTTATCATTATAATTCTCCTGGTTACCTAATATTTTAGAACATGTTTAAGGCTTTTACTTACATTTTTTCCATACCATAGTGGATATATTTTACTCTTCATCTATTTATTGCAAGATGGCACATATAACCCTTGGGCACACATCTATCTATCCCTATGTTTTTAAAACACCCCCCTCCCCCACTCTTGCTTTACATTCCTGAATCTCCTTGTATTTTTCTAAAATCTGTTTTGCTGAAATTCAGTGACCGAGATTCTCCACATTAATGAATAATTGGTGGGGGAGGATCAATTTCTGGGTGTCAGCTTAAACAAACCTTAAAGAGACCTGATTTTTATGGTTGCTCAGCATTAACTGAAAATCATGCACCTGCAAGGTGCATCACACTGGATAACCAAGCACACCAAATCACTAGTTACATTTGAAAACATTTGTTTATACTCTAGCATTTATTGCAAAGCCAAAATGAAAATTGTGATCCTTATCGTTTACAGTCTCACTTCTCTCTCTAATCATGTTCTACTGTGTGTGTTACTCACAGTGAAGCTATGAAGAGAGCTGGTCAGAAAATGGGAGGAAGATTTCCATAGAGAATTTCAACAAAAATGAAAAAAAAATGTTTTCCACAGGAAATTTTGTAAAAAATTGAACTGAAATATTTCAATTCTGAAATGTCACTGTTGTTCCTAATGAGAATTGTACTTTGGATGTCTCACACTCCCATTCTTCCGCATAGACTGCACTCTCTCATCAAACTACATGTCCTATGATGCACCATGATCTCCTCTTTTAGTGAGGTGAGGTGGTTCATCATGGCAGCTGTATGGAAGATTTGCATCACAAGAAATGAAGTCCATATGGGTAGCCCAGCCCAGAATAGAGAATGGGAGCATGAGGCACCTGAACTACAATTCCCGTGAGATACCCTAGTGGCATTTCAGAATCTAAATAATTCAGTTTTTCAATGAAAATGTTAAGTTTTCCACAGAAAACTGACACTTTTAGCAAAAATAATTAGCCAGTCAAAACTCAATTTTTTGTCAATAAGCAGTTTAATCAAGAAATAGGGAAAGGATTTCAGAAGTGAAGTGAAGCAGTTTCAATAGAAAGTTTTTAACCCACCTCAGTTATTTGTTCACTCACTATTTTATTCCCTAGTTTACTTGATGTACATGAAAACTTTATTTTTTATGTTATAGGACTGGGGGACGGGGGCAGGGGACAATGGGACTGAAAAGTATTATTACCAGTGCTTTGTTCTTTCCACAAATAATTTTAATTGCCCTCATCATGCCCTTCCTACAAAATGGTATCTACAGCTGCTTTTTCCCCCTATTCATGACAGTCATCCAAAAAAAAAAAAAAAAAAAGGCCAATGATCAGAAAAGTCCCAGGTACAATTAACCAAAACCTTGTTGATTTTCAACTTTCTTCCACATAGTGAAACATATGATAAAATCCAAGAATCTCGGTGAAAATTAAACATATGAGTGTCTATATTCATTTGGGGAAGCCAAAGTAATTTCTTATACCACATATTTATTATACAATAGTATACCAGATACCAGCAGCAGGCAAAGGAAAGTATCCACAAACAACTGTAAACTAACATTATTTTATGCTCTTCCAATTACCAGCAAACCACATGCCACAACTGTGCTACAAAACAGTTCTAACGTTATCATCATTGATCTTGCCTGAGGTTTTCTTGTAAAGAATTATTTGACATTCTTTCTATAGATTTTGAAAATGGAATTTATTTGGTGTATGCATCCTTTTAAGTTAACATCAGACACCAATTACTTGTACAATTTCCTTTTAATAACGAAGATTTTTATATTCTTGTGATGTCTGTCATGTAGTCACATGCTCATAAATTACCAAAACATTTAAAGAGCAGTGGATCACCACGACTGTAGGAAATAGATTTTCCAGTTCATAAAATCATCAGGATAGCTCAATTTAAGTGCTATTGGCATTTACTGTGGTTGCAAAATCCTCAGACTGATAGTGCAACATATTGTGTGTTCTACTACTAAGGCAACTGGGTTTCACTGACAGTAGAAAAAAATAAAACTTTTGGATGAAATTCATCCCTGTCCAGAGAGCCAGCACAAGCCCTATGCACCAGGCAACAGGCAACAGGCCTTATGTGGAATGTACACAGTGCTCAGACCTTTTGCTGTACCTCTACACGAGGGTGAATTTCACTCTTTGAGAAAGTCTTTTTTTGAGGAGACCAAAAATTAGTGATGGCTCCCCCTTCCTGTAGAATGGATACTGGAATTGTTTGAGAGGATTCACAATTTCACTTCACTCCCTTTGGTCTGGGCCACCACCAAGCTTGATGTTTCATGCTCAGAATGTCTTAAGAAAACAACTGAATAATACATAGGCACTAAGCAGTACTGTATAAGTTAGTTGTTCTACAATATAGCCCTGAATTAATCTAGCACAGGGGAATTACTAAATCTTTCAGGTTCAACTGTACCAAGAGAAGGATTAGAAGAATATAGTAATGAATGAATTAACTTACTAAATGGGTCCCTGGCTACACATGATACAGTTAAGGGTATGCCACCTCCTGAGCACCCTTTTGTTGCCACGGGTGGCTCGTGGTGCCCTGCCTCAGTTTCCCCTTTTCAGGGTTTCTCAAAAAAACCCACCTTCACCAGAGTCTGGTTTGGCTGCTCCAGTTACTTGGTCCTCCGACTAAGTCATTGAACAAAAGCCCACCCCTTCTCAGATATAACAGTCCAAAAAGAGAAAAATAAAAAATCCTCACAGCCTACACCCTAGCCTCAAACAGGGCCCCGCCCCTCTGTCCTGAGGGTCTGGTTTGTCTTACTGCTCTTTTACTAACCAGCAACTCCCAGGACTTCCTTCTTGGACTCTTCCTTCTCCCCTGCCTGGAGAGAAAGACCCTTTGCCTTTCCCTAAACCCTCTTGTTTTTTCCCTAAGGGTATGTCTACTCTGCAGCTAGGAGCAAGCCTCCCAGCATGGGCAGACAGACTCCACCAGCAGGCTGGAGCTAGCATGCTAAAAATAGCAGCATGGACAGTGCGGGTTGAGCGGCAGCTTAGGTTCTCAAGCCCATCCAACTTTCAAGCTCTGAGCTTGACTAGCCAAGTCTCTTTTGGACTCACTATGTCCATACTGTTATTTTTAACACACTAGCTCAAGCCCTGCTAACACAAGTCTGCCTACCAAGACAGAGAGGCTTCTCCCAGCTGCAGTGTAGACATACTTCTGAGGGCTAGCTAAGCCACATGACCCACAAATCATGTGACTTTATTACTTCTCACCACTGGGGAAGTGAGTTAATTGTGCCACAGGTGGGGCTGAGCCTTTCTCTCCTTAAAGGGAGCAACCACTCTGTGACATTGCCGAAGGTTTTCATCAGAATCCCTGGTTTTCATCTTTCTGAATCATTCACATTTGGGTTAAATTTTCTAGACCTTGTCTTTGCTTTAAAATAAACAAAATCCCCTTTGAGAACCAGATGAGTAGAAAAATACATTTTCCCCATTGCTAACAATACCGTACCATACATTTTTAAGAGTGTTTACAGCATAAACAGCTGAAGTTTCAAATTTGGTATGATGCAATTCAAAATGGTGGCTGCCACAATGTCTTTCTATCTAGGTATTTCTGAGCTTATCACGATGGTACATGGGCACCTGTTTCAGAGGTAGGTCATACATCTAAAGTAAACACACTTACTGCCTGGCACTCCTCTAAAGAAACTAGAGTGGAAAAATGGAGTCAGTCTTGAAAACATCCCTAACTAATAAAGACAATACCAATTTTTTAAACACGTTGATGACCAAAGCAATAGGAAACTATTCTCTTCCCATCTTTTCTGTAGCAAACTATTCTTAACCCATCTTTCCAGCATGCCTACATGGTAAACACGCTGACACAGGCTTTGGCTGAATCTCATGCTGAGTATTCAGCTCAGAGGGTATTTTCCCACATTCATCCTCAGGTCCAGTGGCGGTTTTATTTCAGTAGGAGTCTATGATTTGTGGAGAAAGTTCTAAGAAACAGTCATCCAAAATTTAAAATAAACATCAAACAACTTTATTATGGAAACATCAAAGATGCTTTTGCATGCACTAAAGTTGTACAGCAGTGCTCTAAAACTATAATCTTAATTCTATTACCTTTCATAAGTAATAAGCATATAATTTTATAAGCACTTAAATTGGCCATGAAAAGATTAAATTTCATCAAATTATATTATCATAGAATAAATGGATTTAAAGCCCACAGGGGACATTCTAACACTGTTTTGAGATCAGACCATATGCAAGGTGTGAAAATAAACTCATGAGAACTCTGCATTGTTAACTTGCTACTTTTCCCCACTCAACGCTTCTTAAAATGGTTTTAATTTATATAATTTCTCAGCAAATCATTTTCCTTTCACATTACTTAACAATGTATCTGTCTCTTTTGAATTTTAAATAGAACAGTTGGAGTTTCTTCTTCTTAAATTCTGTTCACTTGTAAAGCGACAGAGAACCATGATTATTTCTGTCCTATCTTTGTGCATCCTGTTGTTCTTTTGACATCACTTCTCAATAAATGGACTAAATGAGCTGTAAATATCAGCATTTAACCAATCAAAAAGATCTTTATTTATTTAAAATGTATCAGATTTGCTTAATCTAAAAAGCCTAATTGAAAAGGCTATTCAGGTCAGCTGAGATATTAGAAGACTACTGAATCACCTTTAATGCTATTTAAAAGGATGTGAACAGGCTAGAGGAAAAATTAAACCAAGGCCATTAAAATTTAATTTGACTTAGTAAAGCCATTAACAGTTCAGTTTTATGCACGGGCAGGCATTCTAAAAATATAACCATATAATTCAGAAGCCCAGAATTGTCAAGTGGATGCCCCTTATGTAGCAAAAATTAGAAAAAGGTGACTGTAAGGGGCAAATCATAGAAAGAATCAAAGGTAAAGAACTTTTGAATCCCATGTCTATCTGCTGGTCTGTATACACGCACACACTTAAAAAAATGTCTCTCTCTTGCTCTCTCTGTATATATAGGTATAGATATAGATATAGATAGATAGATATAGACATATATTACATTACCTATTTACAAACCAATCAGCCTTCTCCTTTTCGCCCTACTTGCTCCACTTTTATTCCTTGAAGCGATCTCTTAACAAACTTTTACATTTCACCACCACTAGCAGCCCTCTGAGATACTGCATGAGACTCTACCAAGGCAATTCTGCATCTGATAATTGCCAAACTAGTAATATGTGTTTAACTTAAAAGTATACGGTTAATCAAAAACTCCCCCTCCTACATTATTTTAGGATAACTGTGTGGAGAAGTAGACAACCAACCTGTTGTACATGATCAAGAACAATTGCAATGCCATGAATTTTAGGCTTGTTATTATACCAGAAATTGTGATATCTTCATTAAAAAACTCTAGATATTCTATACTAATTGAGCACAGGTTGGCTTTCACTTTAACCTTGTCTGTAGCTTTGATTGTACTAATGTGGTCCAGATAGTAGAACAATATTTTTATTTGTGTACAACTCTTGCCAACTACCACTAACATACAGCTGAACTCTGAATTATTAGAGTTGTAGGATTCTATTCAAACCAGACTGATTAAATGTAGACAATGTTTCTGCATATGAATTTTTGATTTAATAATGTATTTAATTTCTAAAGAAATAATGCACTAAGGCAGTACATAATGTTACTCTTAGCAAGTCACCTGTACTATACTACTGTCTTTACAATTTTGCCTTTGCACGTTGAAAACATTACTGCAATATTTCCTGTATTCACTTTAGGAATATTTAGAGAATATTTCAAATACTATTACAGTTACATGCACAGGCATTTGTTAAGATTTTAGTCCACTGTATTTTTCATGTGTTTACAATATAATCAAAAAATGTAGGATTAAACTGAGAATACATTGGGTTACGTGTCAATGGACAACTAAGACTTCATATTGCACTGTCTGAAAAGAAAAGCTGGCTGTTCCAATTCTGGGGTTGCATAGTCATTCTTTCAAGTGAATTAAAATTAAATATTGTTGCAGCTATGATTGTATAAAAGGTGTCTAGCTGATGTACAAAACCTGGAATTGCATAACGTTGGGTTTAATTGTGTTGCTACATAAATTCCTCCACTACACCACAGAGCCTCTGGCTGAGTTTCTCATGTTCCTCACTGTGGTGGTGGAGATACCAAGGATGATAGTGGTCAGTGACTTTAAGGTGCATGCCAATGCTCCTTCTGGACTGACTTGGGAGGTCAAGGCTATAATAACAACCATAGGGTTATCCCGCATGATTTCTGGCTCTTTATATAAAGAATGAAATCCTGGTCCCATTGCTGTCACCACTCTGGATCTAGTGTTTGGAGTAACTTTGGAGAATATGGAGATTATAACTACGTAACACCATTATGGACTGATCACCTCCAGTCTAAGGCTTTGACACTCTCATGCAGTTGGGGTGAAGGACCTGTTTAATAGTCCACTTAGGATACTGGTGAAACTAGATAGGTTCCAGAAGGCTTTGAGGGAATGGTGTCTATGGTTCCAACTGACCACTCTCTGAATTGTCTGGTGGGATATTAAGAACATATTTTGTCCATAGTGATACTGTGGCTCCGAAATACTTTCTTCCACCACTTCACCCTGACAGTTCATCCTGGCTTACAGGTGATTTGTGATGGATGCCATGAGAGGGAAAAAACAGTCAAAGCTCTGATGGCAGAGGTCACTCTCTGAATGACACCATCGGAGACACCAGGATTGCCTTTAAACTTATTCCACTAATCATGTAATTACCCAGGAAAGGACTTTCCTCCTTTCCTGACTGATGATTTAAGTGTTAGGGAAGCTTTTGAAGAAGAAAGAGAGTGGCAACCTCTACTATCTTCTTAAGGAGTCCTGTAAGCTAACGGTATTTCATTAGAATGGATTGGATCACTTCTAGTTGGAAACCTCATCCACAGCGGAATAAAGTTTACTGGAGGCAAATTTGTTGATGATGTCCAAATGCTCTCTTCTGTATGTTGCTTACAGAACTGCCAAATCCATCTAGGATATGTTTAAATTAGAGAATGTGCAAACAGTTTGGTCAACTCAAATGTTCAGTGAGCAGATTGCCTCAAAGCTACCCTAAAGCAGATTTGTCCTTGACAAAATGAGAAATAACAGCAGATAAAACAGTTGTCCTCCCTGTAACTGCACTGGGAGAAAGTAAGCAGAAACTAACGTAATTGGACTTGAGCATCTGGGTACAGGTTACATCTTCCTGATTTATACCTAATGTTTTAGACTGAAAAGCCATACAGAAATGTGTACGTCCAATGTATAATGTTACTGCCAAGAAATTGTATAATTTGAGTAGAATAAGGAACCTCCACTGATGAACTTGACTGAAAACTTAATGAAAGCAGATGTCCCTCCTTAGTTGTATCAGTCCAAAATCTAATACTATTGTATTCTTACACCTCTCCAGAGCAGAAAGAAAATCATTTGTATGGTGTACAAACAGCAATTGGAATGACACTGCACATTCTACAGTATATTAATAATTTAACCAGGATTTAAACCTATGTCTTCAGGGAAGACCATCTCATGCACTAGTCCAGTGTAACACTTACAGCTCCCACTAAAGAGCGCTTTTATCAACTACACAAAGTATCAAACAGAGCTTCCTTCTTATCAGGCCTTATCAAGGAATTTACTTTGAGACCCAATGAGTGGTTCAGTTCAACCAACCACAAATGATTTCAAAATATTTAAATAGATTGGAAAGTGTTTGTATATTTCATATATTATCTCTCTCATGAAAAATAAATTAGAAAATACATAGTTTCATTTATGAGGAACCACCACCAATGTAACACTATTGTGATTACAGGACCCTTCTAGCAGTTCCATTTCTAAAAGGTCATGGGCAACATTACCACAATACCAGTAGCTAAATCAACAACGTTATACAGTGCTGTGACACCATTAATGAAAGTGTTTTTGGCACAACTATTCCATCTTATTTGTGGCCAAAAATTCAGAAATATCTGACTTTTTAAAAAATCCCTCAAAATATTTCCTTCTTATGCAGCAAATACGATCACAGTCCCAGGCTATGTAGGCCTATTATCCCTTTTTTTTTTTTTTTTTTAGGTCTGTTGAAATGCATCAAAAACTTAAGTAAAGCTGAAGGATCCCTTAAATCCAGATGATACACACCAATAGATTTGTTCACTAGGTTTATACCATTTTATTTGAGCTCCTTGCTTCCTTAGGCACAGGGCCTAAACTGAATATGTCAGAAGAGAGTCACTTTAAGCTAAGAAACAAAGAAAAATTTCTGGCAGAAAGCCAAAATACTTATGTTAACATAGATTTAAAATATTATTGTCTTGATTTCATATGCTTTTTTTAAAAAAAAAACTGTTTGCACAGCATTGATAAAAGTACATCCATTCCTCTGGTAATGGTGATGTGGATGGGGTGGTGTACTTTTTTGGATGTGGATCACGTAGGTAAAAGTACTGATATTGTAGATTTTCACAAACAAAGCTCACCGAAGAGGCTGTTGCAGCCTCTCAAACAATGTTTTCTTTAACACTTTCTCCTGCATTGAAAAGAATGCTGCCAAATTATTCAGTTCCTTAGAGGGTTCCCTGATAGCCTTTCAGGGGCTAGATCACCAGGCTTATATAGGTCTTATTAAGATAAGGTATTAAGAGCTTCATAATTTAGATTTCATAGAAATGTTTCTGTTATGGGGTTCTCTCACTGTTAGGACACCTTCTCCTGGCTGCTCAGAGGATTAGCTCTCTCCAGGTCTGACACCCGCTTCCGTTGTTTGCTCTCGCCACAGCCCCTCTCACTCTCTGGGATTCAGTGGGGTCCCTCTTCGTGACTTGGTCTTCCAGCCAGGTCACTGTCTGTTTCTCTCCTTCTGGGGGCATCAAAGTCCAACTGGATCAGTTGTCAGAATGCTTCTCCAGACAGTCTTCCAATCCAAGGCCAGGTCCTATGCCACTTTCCCAGCAGCTAGTAGAGAAACTTGGGACTACCCACTATTCCGGGTTCCAGTCCAGGCACCCTATGTCTAGCTAATATGGTCTGTTAGCTCCCAGACTCTGTTGCTATTTCCCTGGACTCCTACCTACCTCTCTGCTCTGTCTTCTGTCACCCTATTCATCTCCATACACACATACACCAGGATTTCCAGCCCATACTCCCTTCTTCCAGGGAGTGACTGCAGACTACTTCTGCTGCAGCCCCCTTCTGTTCTCAGCTTGCTGGCTTTATACGGCCCAGCCTACCCTTGCTCAGCTGAGCTTCCTCTTCTATTAGGGCACCTAATCCTCCCCCAAGTGCAGCCTGTTCGGTTAATTAGCCCCCTCCCAGCTACCTGAACCCTTTCAGGTGATTTGTGGCGTGAACATATCATCACAGTATCACAGAAATGTAGGGTTGGAAGGGACCTTGAGAAGTCATCAAGTCCAGCCCCCTGAGGTGAGGCAGGACCAAGTAAACCTTGACCATCCCTGTCAGGTGTTTGTCCAACCTGTTCTTAAAAACCTTCAGTGATGGGAATTTCATAACCCCCCTTGGAACTTAACTATCCTTATAGTTGGAAAGTTTTTCCTAATACCTAAACTAAATCTCCCTTGCTGAAGATTAAGGTCATTACTTCCTGTCCGACCTTCAGTGGACACAGAGAACAATTGATCACAGTCCTCTTAACAGCCCTTAACATATTTGAAGACTATTATCAGGTCTTGCCTTAGTCTTCTTTTCTCACGAATAAGCACAGCCATTTTTTTAAACTTTTCCTCATAGGTCAGATTTTCTAAACCTTTTATCATTTTTGTTGCCCTCCTCTCAATTGTCTCCAATTTATCCACATCTTTTCTAAAAGTGTGGCATGCAGAACTGGACACATTACTCCAGCTGAGGCCTCACCAGAGCCAAGCAGAGCAGGACAATAACCTTCTGTATTTTATATCAGACACTCCTGTTAATACAGCCAGAATGATATTAGCCTTTTTCACAACTGCATCACATTGTTGACTCATTCAATTTGTGATCTACTACAATCCCCAGATCCTTTTCAGCAGTACTACTACCATCTACTCAGTTATTGACCGTTTTGTATTAGGGCGTTTAATTTTTCTTTCTTAAGTGTAGGACTTTGCACTTCTCTTTATTGAATTTCATTTTGTTGACATCAGACCAATTCTCTCATTTGACAAGGATGTTTCAAAATTTAATCCCGTCCCCCAAAGTGCTTGCAACCCCTCCCAGCTTGATGTTATCCACAACTTTTATAAGCATACTTTCCACTCCATTATCCAAGTCATTAAGGAAAATATTGAATTGTATGAGACCCAAGATAGCTCCCTGCAGGACTCCAGTACATGTACCCTCCCAGTTTGACAGTGAACAATTGATAACTGCTCTTTGAGCATGGTCTTTCAACCAGTTGTACACCCACTTTATAGCACTTCCATCTAGACTTTATTCCCAGCGTGCTTATGAGAATGACCTGTGGGACTGTGTCAAAAGCCTTCCTAAAATCAAGATCTATTATATCTACAGTTACCCCCCCCATCCACTAGGCCACTAATCCTGTTGAAGAAGGAAATTAGATTGGTTTGGAATGATTTTTTCTTGACAAATCCATGTTGGCTATTACTTATAACCTATTATACTCTAGGTCAGGGGTCGGCAACCTCTGGCATGTGGCTCACCAGGGTAAGCACCCTGGCGGGCCGGGCCAGTTTGTTTACCTGCCGCGTCGGCAGGTTCGGCCAATCTCGGCCCCCACTGGCCGCGGTTCGCCGTCCCAGGCCAATGGGGGCTGTGGGAAGTGGTGCGGGCTGAGGGATGTGCTGGCCGCAGCTTCCCGCCGCCCCCATTGGCCTGGGACGACGATTGGCCGAACCTGCCGACGCGGCAGGTAAACAAACTGGCCCGGCCCGCCAGGGTGCTTACCCTGGCTAGCCGCGTGCCAGAGGTTGCCGACCCATGCTCTAGGTACATAAGAACGGCCATACTGGGTCAGACCAATGGTCCATCTAACCCAGTATCTTCTCTTCTGACAGTGGCCAATGGCAGGTGCTTCAGAGTGATCCGTCCTGTCGCCCATTCCCAGATTCTGGCAAAGAGAGGCCAGGAACTCTTCAGAGCATAGTTTTGCATCCCTGCCCATCCCAGCTAATAGCCATTGATGGACCTATCCTCCATGAATTTATCTAGTTCTTTTTTTGACTCTATTATACTCTTGGCCTTCACAACATCCTCTGGCAAAGAGTTCCACGAGTTGACTGTGCGTTGTGTGAAGAAATACTTCCTTTTGTTTGTTTTAAACCTGCTGCTTGTTAATTTCATTTGGTGACCCCTAAAGCTTGTGGCATGAGAAGGAGTAAATAACACTTCCTTATTTACTTTCTCCACACCAGTCATGATTTTATAGACCTTTATCATATCCCCCCTTAGTCGTCTTTTTTCTAAACTGAAACGTCCCAATCTTGTTAATCTCTCCTCAGATGGAAGCTGTTCCATACTCCTAATCATTTTTCTTGCCCTTTTCTGTACCTTCCCTCTTATCCTATGACAGCTTACTTTGCTTAAGAGCCTTTGGTGAGGGACCTTGTCAAAGGTTTTCTGAAAAACCTAAGTACACTATATGCACTGGATCACTTTTGTCCACATACTTGTTGACCCCCTTAAAGAATTCTAGTAGATTGGTGAGGCATGATTTCCCTTTACAAAAACCATGTTGACTCTTCCCCAACAAATCATGTTCATCTGTGTGTCTGATAATTCTGTAGTTTCAACCAATTTGCCTGGTACTGAAGTTAGGCTTACCGGCTTGCAACTGCTTACAATTGGGTTGTTTAATAATTAGTTCCAGTATCTTTCCAGGTATCGAAGTTAGGCTGACTGGTCTGTAATTCTCTGGGTTTCTCTGGGTCTTCTTTGTTCCCCTTTTTAAAGATAGGTCCTACATATGTCCTTCTCCAGTCCTTTGGGACCTCACCCATCCTTCATGAATTCTTGAAGAGAATTGCTTACAGTTCCAAGACTGATTCAGCTAATTCCTTAAAAAGCATAGGATGAATTTCGTCAGGCCCTGCAGACTTGAATCTATCTAACTTATCTAAATATCCTTTAACACATTCGCTTTTGGCTTGAATTCCTTCCCCTTTGTTGTTAATTTTAATTTTGCTGCTTATCTGGTCACAATTAATCGTTTTCATGAATACTGAAGCAAAATAGGCATTCAATATCTCAGCCTTCTTGATATCATCTGTTATTAGCTCATCTTCCCTGCTAAGTAGAGGAACTACACTTCCTTTGTCTTTCCCTTGTTCCTAACATGTTTAAAGAATCTTCTTATTGCCTTTTATGTCCTTTGGTAGATGTAACTTATTTTGGGCCTTAGCCTTTCTGATTTTGTCCCTGAATACTTGTGCTAGTCTTTTGTACTCCTCTTTGGCAATTCATCCATGTTTCCAGTTTTTGTAGGATTCCTTTTTGGATTTGCAGCTAATTAAAGAGCTGCTGAGGAAACCATATTGGCCTCTTACAAATCTTCCTATCTTCCCTTCTCATTGGGATAGTTTGCAGTTGTGGCTTTAATATTGTAATGCCAGCGCTCCTGAACTCCTTTATCCCTTAGGTTTTCATCTCATGGGACCTTACCTACCAATTCTCTAAATTTGTTAAAATCTGCTTTTTCCCCCTATCTAGTACTTATATCACTCCTTCTATCACAGAGTTGAGCACCTCACAATCTTTAATGTATTTATGATAGTAACTCCCTTGTGAGATACAGAAGTGCTGTTATTCTCATGGGCTTTGAGGCTGAGAAAGACTAAATGGTTTATCCAAGTCTGTAGCAGATAAGGGAGGGTCTCCCAGCTCTCAGGCTGCCCCCCTAACCACTGAATCATCCTTTTCAAACTTTAGCTCAACTCCTGAGGCCTTTAGTCCATTTTTACTCAGTCCACATTCAGGCAAACTCCTGTCAATGGAAATTTGACTGAATAATGTCTGAGTAAAAACAGAATAAGGATTTGGACCCTAATGCGAATGGGGCAGGGGGAGGAATAGGAACTATTTTTTTAAAATTACAATATAATATTCCTTTACTAAGCACTATATACTTATGTCTATGCAGTGTGGCATTAAAATATCAGTGTAAAACCAAAAGGCCAGAATCGTAACATTTGTACAGACCTTTAGAAGCAATAAGCTGAATGATTTTTACACAATGACACAACCACTTATATCATGATGGGAGGAAGTAAGCCTGAATTCTTCTCAGCTGTATATGCCTATTTTTTACAGTCAGTGATAGGAATGAGCGTAACAGAGACATCTACAGACAAAACTAGTAAAGCGGTCTTGTAGCTCCGCTAGTGGAGCCTTGCTTTCTAAAATTTGATTCTTAATATCTTCCCTTTCTGTGCTAATTTCTTTGCTGTCTTCTAATGGAGTCATCCTCTGGGTTTAGGTGCCTGGAGTTACTTGTATCAAAGCAGAGAATAAAATGTATTTCAAACTAATTCCATGCTCTGCGCTAGTGTGAGAAGAGCACATGTTGGTAGTATGGTAGTAGACAGATGGAAAATCGTTCTGATTCTATGGATATGCTATACTGCACCTGCATTTACAATGTACAAAGCACCCATCTACTGTGAGAAGAGCAGTAATGTTCAGAAACCAAGATGTCTTCATTTAAGAACTACATTATAACTAAATTATATAATAACAAAGTCACTTGCTTAACTCAGATGCCAGATCTTTAAACACACATGCATAGAAAATCAGACCTAATGTTCAGAATCTGACTTCATAGTAGGTTGAATCCAATCTCAAAATAGGTGTTTTAAATTTCACTTTTCCTACATATTTTTTGTTTACTGGACTTTTTTAGATTTTTAGAATAATTAAAAGGGATGCCTACCCAGGGCTCCAGGCACTACCCCGACATGTTATATAAACAAAAATACAATTAAACAGCAGTTTACTGACTTCTCTTCAACAGCCATCAGAACTGAATCCCCTACAAAACAAAACATAAAAACTCCCTTTGCTCATGCACACCTAACCCTCATATAACCCCACCCTCTAAGCGTACCGCACAGAACAAATGACAACTGAAGCCCTATCTTGAGTCATTTACAGTCATTTCATCAGCTAAACCAAATCAATGAAAGTCCAGGATGCTGCAGTATGTGGTGTTAGTGATTCACCAAGTGACAACTTTCTCTTTGAGTCTTTGTTGAACAAATGTTCCAACATGGTGTTAGGGGACATTGTGCTGCTGGAATTTTTGTTTGAGACCTAAATCTGAGTTTCTTGTGTTCATTAAAAATCTCATTTTTTATTAATAGTTTTGTGTTCATAATAGCATTAGCTCATAATAATAGCACTAACACCTATACCGCCAATAGTAGCATCTCATTACTTGAGATATATTATCTCATTTTATATATGAGATACACTATTACTAACAAAAGTCTCTTAATAAGGAGAAGTGGGATTTTTAATGACCACAGAAATTATAAGGAACACAGTTGTAGGCCTCACTTAAAAGATGTGTGACAAGATACACCCACCCAGCTTATATACTGCTCTATTCTTAACAGGTACTCAAGACATGCACACTATTAACTAAATCAATCTAACAATATCATTTTATTGTAACTTGTCTTCCCTGTCCCCACCCCAATATCACATGGTGTTTTAACTTACAGACAAATTCTGAGATGAGTTGCATACTTTCAACTCCGACTGCAACTAATGAGAACTGAGGGTGCCTAGTTCCTCTCAGTATTTGGCCCTTAGATTTCAAGATAATAGGGCAAGAAAATTGTTTTATACATGTGTAGAACATTTAATCAGAACTATATTATTCATGATCATTTTCTTATTATTTTAATGTTATGCTACTTCAAGTATGTTGCACCACAAACCCAAGTCCTTCCTGTAACACATTCTATGATGTTCTTTATATGGTGTTATCAGCTTCTTCAACACTTCTCTGTCCAGCATGGAGCTGCTCAGCACTCACTAGATCGGGGTCGGCAACATTCGGCACGCGGCTCGCCAGGGTAAGCACACTGGCGGGCCGGGCCAGTTTTATTTACCTGTTGACGTGGCAGGTTCGGCCGATCGCGGCCCCCACTGGCCGCGGTTCGCCATCCCGGGCCAATGGGGGCGGT
Source organism: Terrapene triunguis (assembly GCF_002925995.2). NCBI lineage: Eukaryota > Metazoa > Chordata > Testudines > Emydidae > Terrapene > Terrapene triunguis. The sequence goes on from NW_020664446.1 coordinate 30,128,487, forward strand.
GGGAAGCAGCGCGGGAGAGCGATGAAAAGAGTGTCATAGCAGAAAAGAATTTGTAACTTCTCCCACATGGCTTGATTTTGCTCAGGCTGACCTGTGCCATGAGCATGTGGTATATCATGTACTATCTGTTTAAAATTAGTCATGCATAATCATCAGGGGCTTCCCATTGCAAGGGAATGTACATGATGCAGACACATTTAGGGTCTGCGCAGAGTCTATAGGAGCCATCTTGTCATGTAACTAATGAAGAGTGTTGTGGTTTAAACATTATATCCCCGATCTCACTCTGGGTTCCTAAAGTACAAAGCATACTCACAAGGAAGATACTCTCAGCTGCCTGACCCATGTTAGAAAGCACAGCGGGGAAGTGGCTTCTATTGTTTCAGCTATCACCACACAAAGGGGGATTTAATTGCTCTTTCATTTAGCCTGAATGAATGGTGCTTAGTACACCCATAGACTTTACCCAGGCTTGTGATTGATGGCAGTCAACATAACAAAATGCACACTGTAAGGATGTGCAAACTGGTTCCAGTAAAATAAGTTCAAATGAGTTGGAGCTGAATATTAGCTCAAACCTGAAACAAAACTTTTATAATGTTTGAAAAATCATGCTAAATTGATTTCCACATGTCTCCACCGCCTATTTTTGGCAAGGACAAATACTGAAATACCTGATTACATGGCATTTGCAAATTAGGTGGAACCAAGAAATATCAGAAATCTAACAAAAAGGCAGCTCATTAAATAACCCCAGCCTTAGATCAGTAAAATGTTTATATCCCCCGTTGAACCTCCAAACAATGTAATTAATTGCTCATTATTAAAGGATTCCAGTGATTTTGTGTTATGTATCTTGTACTCTCCTCTCCATATTTACTCGTGATGAACAGGGCTTGCCATTTCAGAGACCCTTGGCCTCTACACTGTGATAAAACACAGCACAGAATCTCAGAGCCCACATGAGCTGACCCCAGCAGAGGGGTTGGGCTTCAGGGCTAAAAATAGCAGTATAGATGTTCCAGCTGGGGCTGGAGCCCAGGTTCTGAGACCCTGTGAGGGGGAAGGGTCTCAGCATCCAGGCTCCAGCCTGAGCCTGATTAACTACACTTCTAATTTTAGTCCCACAGCCCCAGCCCATGTCAGCTGCCCTGAGTCAGCCACAGCCATTTCTCAGGTCTTTTACTGCAAGGTAGACATACCCTAATTCTCTCTCCCCTGCTCCCCCAACTGCACACAACACATACACCTGGAGCAAGATTCTTATCTGCTTCTTATCTCCAACACTATAAATCTAAGATACATAGCTACACAATAAGAGGAAGCAGTGCACTATGGGGTGAATATGTTATTCAGAACTTTCAGACCTCATGCAGTCATGTTTTTGTGGTATGTTTGTAATATACTGGATGGGAGAATCCCAGGCACAAAGCGAGATGACTAATAAAACCTGTCTACCTTTTTAAAATGTGCTAAATCTATACATACAGAACAAAGAAATCCAAACAAATAAGGAGTCACAAACTGAAATTCTCCTGTAAGAGGTCTTGAGCTAATGGTTCTTATTTCTTACTACAACCCAGTGCAATACATTTGACTACTACCACCTCATACAGATAAAAGAAAGAGTTTGGGGAAAACTCATTGTTATACAGCCATCATGGGATCTCAGTTACCAAAATATATATGTGCTAAATACATTTATGTCAACCCAATTTAAAAATGAACAGTGTTCAAAGATCCTACAATCTATCATTTATTCCCTGTAGTTTGGTAGGCTACTGTTTGGGGGGAGGGAGGGGCGTGCAGAGATTTTGTGCTCCTGAGTCCTTTAGGCATTGTTGATACACAGGATCACTCTCTTAAGACTTCATCGCATACTTTTCTGTATAATTCACCTGCACATCTTTATATAACCATTTAAAGATATAAAGTCTAATGACAATTACAAAAGCACAAAGGAGCCATGTAAAGAACATGAACAGCACAACAGGCCTATATCTGAATCTGAGAGACTCACACATTGCAAACATCTATGTTACCAACAAGCCCCAAGCATACATCACATCAGAAGAAACCGTGATTATTACAACTGTAATAATCCATAACTCTGCCCTAACAAGGTGCATGTGTTACTCAGTTTATACCTAAGATAACAAATCTTACCAGGAACACAAGGTCCATGACTAATTTGCATCAAACTGAGTGGATTGCAGTCACAATCATCTTAAACATGGGGGTGCAGCATGCAGATACTAGAATCCCAGAATGTAATACTCCATCTTGTTGCAGCATCTCTGATCACGGTTCATGTATGGGCCATAAGCCACACTTCGGCCATCTCTCCATTATATGGAATGTATCTACATACTGTGTAGTGTATATTTTTACTATTAGCATTATAGATGTAGGGAATAATTATAAAAGGGATCAGGAGATGGCACAAGGGTGATGGCACCAATAACTTGTAAGCTATTTTAGGCCCTGATCCTGTAACTGATAACACACACGTGGACATGTGGAGCCCTATGAGGACTCCCAAGGTGCCCTGTATGGGACAGGGCCACCTACATGCTATCAGACCACCTACATGCTACATGCTATCAGTTGCATGTTTCTGGCTTCTATGATTAATAAAATTTAATTTCTCTCTTTCTACTCTCCTTTCCTCGCATGGCAGCTTTACCTGTAGTTGTAAAGAAAAAAGATTGAGAGAAGTGCAGAGCATATTTTAAGTCCCAGAAGAGCATTTTAATTACCATTTTTCTGGAAGGTACTCTTATACTGCTAGCCAGTCAGAAAGAAAGATTTGAAAAACAGACAAATAACATAATAGATTTAAATAATTTCTGGTGCTAGTGAATCTTCACTTGTATAACTAAACTTTAGTTTTATAACAATGCTGTAAGGAACAGCATCCATCAGTGGACTGAGCATGGGGCTGGGAGCCAGGAACTCCTGCATTATAATCCTAATACTGGCGCTAACTTGCTGTGTGGCTTTAGGAAAGTCACTTAACTTACCTGTACTTCCATCTGCCACAACTGCAAATTGAGAATACACCTATCTTAAAGGAGGGTTGTGCGGATTAATTATGTAAGCCTAGGATAATATTTTGTTTGGGATTTGGATTTTTGTTTTTTCAAGGGTTGCTTGTTTGGTATAGCAGTTTGTAGCTCTACATACATTACGTACCAAGTATTATTAGTGCTTGGGAAGAGATTTGGGTGAAGTACTGGCTCCCCTGAAGCCAATGGGACTTTGACTTCAGAAGGTCCAGGATTTCACCCAAGTTTGTGATGTTAGAGAGAATATTTAGGTACTAATTTTGATTTACTGGGATGGTGAGATTTTTTTTCATTGATTTCACATATGTTCTCCCTAAATTAAAAAGCTTAAAGGAAAATAACCAGGCAGGTAGGAAATTCCAAGATCATCTAGCTACGCAGAAATTACTGGTCTCTCAGGTCAACCAACACACCACGTCTACCTCTGCAGATATTGGGCTCTTTTTTGCCACCTTTTCTTCTTCCAACCAAGTTTCTAAGAATGAGTATCAACAAGGAAAACTCATTGCCTTCAAGCACACATTAAGGCTTTTTTTAAAGCATAAAACTTCTATTATCATATTGTACCATTTTTAGGTATGGGAATTTAATTTCAACAATAAAAAGCATGGAAAATCCTATGTGATACCATAATATGCAATACAAACATATCACTTCATCTTTTTTGTATGAGGTTTGTTTGTCAGCTAATTGATTTTTATAATGATAAACCAAGAATCTGTATTTTTTGGAATCAAAACCCTTAGGAATGTGGTCGGAAAAGTCTTGCTTCCTAAGATTTGTCCATGTAGATTTTTTTACAGTTTGAATAACTTTTAGAAACAAACTTCCATACTCTCCCATTTAGTTTCTTTGCTTGTTCTCTATAGCTCAGAAATCAGCATTTTGTGTATGTATGGGTGGGGGAGGGGAAAAGTGAAGTCACACATTATTTTTTCTATTTACCTTCTGAAACCACCAGTTATGGTCACTAAAGCATCTGGTAAAAATGTCCATACAGCATCTTTAACAATCAAGCTTACTGCATCTGCTTCTGCCTTAGATACATGGCTAAGGAGGTCTTCATAGTAGAGAAACCCTAAAAGTAATTTTACATGAGTAAAAAAGTTTGATCTGAATGAAATATTAAAATATACATATCATTAAGCAAGCTAAAGATAAGGCTGATAATAAACTGTTCAGCAGGGAGTCAAAAACACTCAAGTTGCATGACGGGCATGTGATTCCTAAGCTGACCCCAATTAAGACTGGATGTTTTTCTAAAATATATATTTTACTTCAACCAGAAGTTATGAGCTTGATGTAGGAAGTACTGGATAAAATGTCATGGCCTGTGTTATACAAGGAATTCAGACTAATCATAACGGTGCCTTCTGGCCTTAAAATCTATGACCAGCTTGTTTTATTTCAACATTACTTCCAAAATGGCTCTACCTCTTCAGAGTCATCTCAAGAAACTTCTGCTTTTTACAAGAACAAACCAGGGAGAACTTACTGATAGATTTATTGAGTCTATTATTAACTTTCCCCCCCAAAAAAATGTCACTAGCAGATTTCCTTAGAATCTCCAGGCCCCTGATGGGGAATGACTCTCTGGCTTCACCAAAGAAGTTCAGTTACTGAGGACTGGGAGATGGATGGAGACTAGCAAGGGTGGTTAGGAGATAAGCGCCAACAAGAACAGAAAAGGTTCTGGTCTTTCTTGGGGAGCTAGGAGAAAAGTGTCATTGGGACATGAGGAGAAGCTGGATTGTTTTTTTTTAGGTCACAAAAGAAGTGGTAGTTAGGAATGGTTGATATTAGAGATCAGGTGTCTTCAAGTTGGGCTGATCTAAGGCTTTCAGCATTATAAGGGATTGAGAGTTGATCAATTGCTACAAAGACTACAGCAGCCTCTGGTGTTAGTGAAAGTTAAGATTTGCTACTGGTGAAATCCTGACCCCAGTGAAAGAAAATGGGAGAACTCCCATTGAGTGACTTCACCTTTCATGTTTTAGAGGCTTGGGAAAGGAGAGGACTGGACTGGAGCCCTGGCGGTGGGGACCACTCATGTCTGGACAGAATTTGGATGGGGATTGGACCTTTTGACCCATGCAGACTTTATTGTAATAATGACTATATTAACAGTGACATTTAAATCACATAAAATAATCAATCAATCAATCAATGGAGATATCCTATCTCCTAGAACTGGAAGGGACCTTGAAAGGTCATCGAGTCCAGCCCCCTGTCTTCACTAGCAGGACCAAGTACTGATTTTGCCCCAGATCCCTAAGTGGCCCCCTCAAGGATTGAACTCACAACCCTCGGTTTAGCAGGCCAATGCTCAAACCACTGAGCTATCCCTCCCCCCTGGCATTAGTGTGTCTGAAAATAATAGGTGAGCTTTAAAGAATGATAGAAAAAGTGCACTCAGCACAGGGCACATGCATGTGAAGGTCACAATATTGTGCATGTGGGGCGTTGTCTACATAGTACATTAGTGAGCACCAGCTGGGGGGGTAACTTCTAGCAGACAATACCATGTTGTACACTAACTCTCTGTGTGGACCCTTCTCTCCCCCCTCACCCATTGGCACAAACTGAAAGTTCCCTAATGCACATAGCCAGTAGGTGACAAACCTGGGATCTTTGGCAGTAAAAGCAGAGGCTTTTACCACTTGAGATAAAAGGTGTGTGTGTAGAGAAAAAGCTCCTCACTTCACCTGGAATTGAAAAAAAATGTATATCTAGGTAAATAATAAATTTATGCCAGATGGGGAAAAAAAGTTTTGTTGTGTTTATAAGAAGAATTTTAAAGCATCCTGCATTCCCCAGTCAGAGCATTTCAATCAGTTTTAAAGGAGAACAGTTTAGCTTTCTCAAAAATTGTTACCGTATATCATGAACTGGGGCCAACATCACAATCATCAGTGAGGAGGAGTCAAACTCAGGACCTAGAGCAACAAAAGCTCAGGTCTCTGCCACTCAAGCTAAAGGAGAGCTGGCTACAGAGGTGCTGATGACTGGAATATACAGTGTATTTTAAAACCAAACCAAAATTTATTTTAAAATCCCAGAGGCTACACCTCTGGCATAAATACAGCTGGGTCTACATTTTTCCATTTCAAGGGGAACTGAGGAACTTTTCTGCAGAAACAAACAAAAACAATGTTAAAATTGGCTTGACTGAGTTTGGCAACAACCTTCCAATGAGGAAGTTCCCTTAAAAAAGTTACTTAGCAAACTCACAATCCAAATAAAGTTTAGTTGCAGTCTATAAGGAACAGACATACTAAAAACATTTTCTATTTTAGTTAGAAAACTTGAATAACTCAAATTCAGAGGTATTGAAATTGCCACCGAATCCAAGAACACAGATCCACAAACAGAATGGGAGGCAGGTTAATATAGTCTGGGGAAAAAATGACACACCTATGTGCATTAAGAAAAGGGGTATTGGTGTATGGATCATGTAGCAGTCCCAGAGCATGCCCCCTTGTGGTGCACCAGGAAACCGCAGTCACCCTGCCTCAGTTTCCCCTCATCTATGATGGTTCTCTCAGCCTTCAGCACAGATTGGTTGCTGAAAAGATTCAGCACTCTGCCTCAGTTATAAAAAATGATGCACAGCCCTTCCTATGAGCATCTGTCCTGTTGCACAAAGTCTTGACCCTTCTTTTCCTGGGCTTAATTTCCAACCATCCTTTGGATCCAGTCAGTCTCTTCTTCCTCCCATTAACAGCAGGAGTTGCTGTACACTTTACTAGGTTGGTTACATGGGGGGGAACCCACATGCACCTTCAGCTAAGGGCTCCCAGCCCTGGGAACCCTGAACAACTGGGCTATCTGTACCATAACTCAAACTCAGTCTCTTTAATTCCCAGAGCCTCCTCCTATGTATCAGCCTGACCTGTCTAGAAAGTCCTTTCCACCATATCTTCCCAAATGCCAATCCTGGGCTCAAACTTCTTTTCCTGTGGGGTAGGGTTCCACAGCCCTCCTTTCTGGAGCTGTGCTTTGATTCTAGCAGGCTTCCTTCAGCCCTCCCCTTCTTCCCACTGTAGATCCTGGACCTCTCTGAGTCCTTTTCCCTCAGGACTCTTCCTTGCCCTCAGTCCTGGACTCAAAGCTCCTGCCCTGAGACAGGGTGATCACAGCCATCCTTCCTAAGGCTGTGCTTCACTTCTGGCAGACGTTTATAGAGCACCAACAACTTGGGGTACACAAGACAAATCAGATTCCTGTAGTCTTGAAGGTTGAGAACCACTGCTGTAGCCTACACTAATTAATGCTGTTTTAAAGGCATTAAAGTACTTAATCACAGATCTTTTACTGTGGGTTTTACCTGCTTTCTGCATCCTTGATAGCTTCAGGGTCTTGTCAGCTTTTACTTCTTCCAGCGTCCGAAAACCCATTCTGTACCATTTTTCTGATGTCTTCAATCCCACTCCAAAGACAGAAATAAATAGCTAAAGTAAACAGAACAATACACATTTCAGTGTAACTGCAGACATCTGCTGAGACAACACAGTGCTGCTTTCAAAAGGAACAATGTATTAACATAAAGTAAAAAACAAACAAACGTTTGTGTGTACAACTAAAACATAGGGCAAAATTCAGTCTCGTTGGATTTGTTGTATGGATGTAGCTTCCTTCTTCTTCTTCTTTTTTTTTTTTTTTTTCACAATTACCCTGTGCAGCCAAATGGTTATCATACCTGAACAGTTTTCATTAACATGAAATCTAAAAAAAATACAGCAGCATCTCCGCATCTTGGCATGATTTAGCTAAATATGTAGGATTTTCAGTAGTACTAAGCAACTATACTTACTCTTTCACCATTCAAAGTAACTGTTAAGTAATACAAACAGTAACCTTATATATCAATTTTAAAAAACCTCTTCCAAGC
>NW_020664446.1:30136845-30151072 GCF_002925995.2 Terrapene triunguis
ATTTGCCCCTGAGCCCCGGGGGCTCCCAGCCACCTCTGCAGCTGGGAGCCCCGGGTTGATTTAAAGGCCCTGGGGCTCCCAGCCACAGCCGGTGCCCCAGGGCCTTTAAATCTTGAGAGGCTCCGCCTCTTCCGGTTGAGGGCACGCCTCTTCCGGGCGAGGCCACGCCCCCCAGGACTCTGGCAGTACCGGTAAGTCCTGTAAGTTACTTTCACCCCTGATTATGACCCTATCCTCCAAAGCAGTTGCAATCCCTCCCAGTTTGGTATCATCTGCAAACTTAATAAGCGTACTTTCTATGCCAATATCTAAGTCATGGATGAAGATATTGAACAGAGCCGGTCCCAAAACAGACCCCTGTGGAACCCCACTTTGATTCAGGCTATGCCATTGGTTGCTCCTCCAGCTCTAAGCAGCTCTTTCTTTTTGGCCAGGAAGGAGGAGACTGATTCTCCACCCCTTTAGGCTGAGCTGAGGGAGAAGCAAAGGGTCATTGAGGTTCTCCTGCTGCTACAGCAAGGCCTTTCATCCCATTCACCCTCATGTAGCGGGAGTGGGGGCTTCAGGCAAGTGGATGATCTTTAACCTTTGGATACTGTAATTGATAAGGATATAATGTTCTTACATTGTTTAACCATCGTATTATGTTTTCCATTCACATCCACGTACCCCCACATTTCACTATGTCATGTCACAACTTTGGGGGCAGACAGAATCTTTGCAGGAAAAGAAATATATTTGGTGGTTTGGGCTGAGATGGTAGATAGGGGAGGGTTTTATGTATCTCCCAGAATGGTGGTATTCCGTATGTAGCTGGGACCATAAGATTAACCAGAAATGATGGACTGGAGTCTATTTCAGTGGTGACTCTATCCCTCTCTACAAGGGTGAAGAATAGCTTAGTGCAAGCTCTTGGTCCAGACCGGGATGCTTTCTCCGGCAGTTTTGACTTTGGGATCTACCAGTCAGGACAAGAGCTGCTCAAGGTCAGGTTGAGTGCTATAGTCACACTTTGGTGCAAAGACTATGTTCATTCCCCTCCTCCATTTGCTTACATTCTTGTTGTTTGGTTGGTTATTAAATAAAGTTGCTGCCATTGTGACAGAAATTATCCACTTTTTGGAAGTACATTTTTGGGAATCCCCTGGGCTATGCTATTACAGGAATATTAAATCCATATGATTAAAAACACAGTATGAATGTAAACAAAAACAAAAGAAATGTATGTAATATGTTAAATGTATTATGAAATACAAACAAACACTTTATGGCTACTTCAAATATTACTCAGCATGGTCAATGTCGATTGAGATCATCAAGGCAGAACTACAAAAACAAGTTAGACCAGCTTGCAGATCCAACTGAAGCATCTGATTTTCAAGATACATGCTGAATATTTTCATTCATGAATCAGTGTTCTCTGTTTGTCTATTTATGCTAATTCTGACATTTAACCCTTTGTTTCTGCTCCCAGTTTAAGCCAATATCCTCTTTTACTACAAACCAGCCAGTTATATCAAGATGCTCAAAGAAACCTACATTTATACATAACAGTAAGATGCACAAGAGAAACATGTCTTATGACTTTGTTGTGCCACTTACAACATCAAGATTTGTATCAGTCATTCCTGAGTAAGGCCTGTAAATCGATAAATAAGGCAAATCAATGGAATTTTAGTACGTTTCACTTCCATCCATTGCTAAGTAATTTTGTACATCAATTTTGTTTCAAGAGAAGAATTTAGAGCAAAATGTCCAAAATATAAGCAACATTCAGTGGATCAATCTCTCAGATGGATTGTGATATGAAAGTGGAGAAGAAAACCTCCATGCTTTTCCCAAAGCAGATGTTCTTTATACTCACTTTGTCAATATTGTATCTCTGAGTGATTTCATTGCACATTCATAGATTTGATGAGTGGCTGCACAATTGTCTTTTTCCATTGAATCTACAACCTTTGAATTCAGACCATGCTAATTTTATCTGGTGTTTTTCTAATGAGATTAATGCTTTGGAAGTAATTAAGATAAAGAAAAGGGAAGGATGAAAATCTGGATAATTTTAAATAGGAATTACCCTACATGTTGTATATAATAGATAATTCTTTGTTTGGAACATGGGTGTTTGTAAGGGAATATGATTACATTTTCAATCTTATTTTAAAAAATCATTTAGATTCTTATCTTTTAATGTTTTTGCTAGTGCTGCATTTTCAAAAGGGTCTGTTACTGGTTGTAGAATGATTCCAAGAAACTTTATTAATGCTTAGCAATGGTTAGAGATCAGTAGTAAATGAACTCTATTGTCAGTGAAGGAAAACAAAATTAACTTTGTATTCTCTACAAACTGCAGTTCTTTAGCATTCACTGAAGTTAGATCCATGAAGTTCACTGCCTAAGGGTCTTTTGGGTTATAAATATTCCATTTTCATTATTGTATATGTGGTCAGTACTGAGCTTCTGCTGGTAAAAGTCATTGTACATTTACTCCCACTGTACCACAGTTCATTTCAGTATTGACAAGAATTAATGTCAATAAAATCCATTGTCATTCATATTGTGTACAGCTAAATACATGCTATACAGTCTGAGTTGCTCAAAGAATAATTGTTGCGATTTGATAACTAAAAAAAAAAATCATATTTCTATATTGCTTGGTTTGTTGGTAATTAAAAAACCCATAGCACAATAGGTAGCCTATTGGCTTAGTGTGCACCAGTTTTCACTTCTGCAGACCTAGCTTAAAATACAGGCTTCAGTTACACAAATTTGGAATCAGATTTTGGCCAGGAGTTTTGTAGTCTCATCCTATTTTTCAGTGGACATTTACATGCATCACAAAACTACCACACAGGTTGGAATCATTCAGAATGATTGATAGTCTGTGTGCAAGAGAGGGCCAGCATTACAGTTATAGTGGGGTTGCAGGGCAGGCGTGAGGTGCATTGGCAGAACAGTGCAGGCTGGGAAGTTTGCACAGCAGCCCACTCTCCCACTGGCCATAGTCCTTCAGACAGGACTACAGTAACACAAACTGGGAACTTTTTAGTTCGCACCCTCAGCACCCACACGGGCGAGTTACAGTGCAGCAATTTAGTGTACACTGCTGTAGTTCAAACTACAGTGGGGCAGTGCAGACATAGCCAAGTTAAAGAATCACACCCTTTTCACTCTCTCTTCAAATGAGAGTTTTTCCATGCCCCTAATCATTCTCGCTACCCTTCTCTGGTCAAATGCAACAAGACCTTTATTCAGTATATTAAGGGTATGTCTACACTGCAGCTGGCCCATGCCATCTGACTCTGGCTCAGGGAACTTGGGTTATGGGACTGTTTAATTGGGGTGTAGACATTTGGGCTTGGGCTGGAGCCCGGACTCTAGGACCCTGTGTGGTGGGAGTTTCCCATGGTTTGAGCTGCAGCCCTAGCCCAAACATCTAAACCACAATTAAACAGCCCCGCAACCCGAGCCTTGCAAGCTTGAGTCAGCTGGCATGGGCCAGCCGTGGGTGTCTAATTACAGTGTAGACGTAACCTATGTGACCAGTATTGGCCCCATAAGTACAGCTTATCTTCTTCACCTCTGTCCTTATATCATCACCTTAACTAAAACAAAGTTTTTGGCAACAAGCTGAGGTGGGTGTTAGCAAAAAACCACCACTCCCTTGTTTATAGTATATGTGATACCAAAGACTGCTATGCATGGAAAGACACACCTATCAAATTAAAATTTTCTCAGAGATAAAATACTGAAACAGAGAGCCTCTCTGGTGGAGAATGTATTGAATGTTCACTAAATGGAAACTGTTCTACTACCTCATCTGATTCTGAACTACTTTTTATTCAAGTTGAATTCTCATGTACTTCTAAATCTAGAAGTAGCCTGCTAACAAAGCCTTCCCTCCATCCCTGCCTCCTCTCCCCGTGAGGCATGTTTCAGCAGAATGAAAGATAGATCTTAGTCACCATCCTCAACCTGACATTTTTATAAGATCAGAATAAGACTGTGTTGTACCATAGTCATGACTAATGAACCAAAAATATATTGGGTTAAGCCTAAGGCAAAAAAGGGTGTATGTTACATCAATTTTGGGGAGAAAATTACCTTTTAATTGAAGTTCAACAGCAAATTACATTGTATCACATTAATTAGAAGATGAAGGGTAACTGATTCAAAATTATTCTCTCTTACTCTATCACAGTCCCTATTTTTAAGTGCTGCTCTTTCTCTGAATTAAATAAAATTCAGTACTTGTGATGCGCCTTTATTATAAAGTCTAACTAGATACTTAGACCTGGTGAGTGAGAACCCAAGAGCTCATGAAAAAAATGATCACACACATTTTTAAGCACCTACAACAAAACTAAGACTAAAATATACTTACTTTAAATGATTGGTATCGTTCATCAGTTAACACGTCTTTAGCTCTAGAACTCTCTCCTTCTTCAATAATCTCCTGTATATACAGTAATAGGTTACTTCTTACTTCTGAAATTATTAAACTGTAATATAATAGTCAAGTGGGAACTCTTATCAGCAGAGAGAGAGAGCACCCTTGTTTTATTCCTAAAGGACCAAATCCTGCAATCCTTACTTAAGCAAAACTTCCATTAACTCAAGAATGGAGTAAAGATTTGATCCACAAAAAATATTGCACATTATTAGCAACTGGGCGTCAAGTTATTCCCCAATTGTCAATCGGATTGCAATTATTTCACATGCTTTACTGAGCTGTTCTGAAAATCATATTTCAGCATTTGATTGAGTTTATTACAAACAAACCCAGAAGCACTGTGACAATGGATATATTTTTACTCAGTGTAAAAAAAAAAAAAATCTCCATTCTATTGTGCAGGAGATCTGAATTGAATTCCCAGTCCCCAGGACAGCAGAGGCTAAGAGCATTGTAGAGGCAATATTCTCACCCCATGAAGGAATGGGAAAAAGGGAAACAGAGTGAATCACAACATTCAGCAGTGACCTCTCCAGGTAACTAAGGGATTCTGCTCTATTGTCTCCTGAAATAATAGTGGCTGAGACATGGGGTCCTGAAAGGGCCAAAAACTAAAGCAATGAAAAATGTAGGGGATTCGCAAGGGTCCAACAGGAATGTGGAGTTTACCCCTCACCTGGATGAAAGGCTTTTCTGTAAGTAGGCGAGAGGAAGAAATTAACACTAAGGCCCAGATTCACAAAAGTATTTAGGTATCAATGGGATTTAGGCACCAAAGTACCTTTGTGAATCTGTGCCTAAATTACTAAAATATGTACAGGTTTTGCCAAAACAATATTTTCAAAAAAGCATTAAACTAACAAAATGATGTTGCCATGTACTGTGCAGAACAAGTCATATATGAAGAGGTATTAAGTCATCTAAATGAAGAATGTAGTTTAAAGCAACACACTATACATGGTATCTCATTATTCTTGAATGACCTGAATTCATTAGGAATGTTTCTGTGACTGGTAATGTTTACTGTAAATTTAAGAATGCACAAAAAGTCAGATTATTATAAAAGATACACAGGCGTCACTGATTCTTTAATAATAGAGGATAGCCTAACTCTAATACAGGAGAAACACAAAGTTATCCCCACTGACAAACATCTTGGCCCCCTTTGGCCCCTAAAAAAATTAGAGCTGTAAAAGAAACATCTAGCAGGGAATTCACTGTAACATTACCTCAATGACATTTCTGATTTCACCTCCCATGCAGGGCAGTCCTTCTAGATCTTCCATTCTGACTATAGTAAATGGAAGGAATTTCAGCACAGAGGCTGCTCTCATAAAGGCAAGGCAAGGTACTTCATTTTCTCTGAACTCATAATTTTCAACCAGTATCTCAAAAGCATCCTGGGGTAAAAAACAAAAACAAAAAGCAACCAAGTTAATAAAAGCTGGAATATTCTATATGCCCCTTAGAAAGCTTAGAGTTTTCAAACTGATTCACAGATGATTTCTTTCTATTATGGCACAAAAACAGTAAAGCTGGTTGGAAACGTTTTGACAGAACCATTTTCTGTTGGAATGTGCAGTTCTGCCAAAATCAAAAACAGTTCAAGAAAATGTCAATTTTGTAGAAATTTCATTGAGGAGAATAAAAAGAAAGGTCTGACAGTGACAAAATGTCCTATGTTGACATTTTTAAACCAAACATTTTGACATTTTTATATAAATTTTTATTTTGCATAATATTATATAATATAAAATAAAAGTTAAGACAAAGTGTTTTGATCGATCCAAGACTAATTTTTTTTTAACATTTTCCTTCACAGAGAATTTTGAAATGTTTCAGTTTCATTCCAATTCTGAGCGAAGCCAAATTTCAAAATCCTTGACTAAATGGAATTTCTGTCCTCCACACAGCTCTAACCCGAAGTGAATGACCCACAGGCACATATTTTCATATGAGTGCTTAATAAGCAACCTGACAGTGAACTGCCATCTGGTACTTGAGTGCTAGAGATGATTTAACGACCTCCACGTATTTAAGAAAACTCTCCAGAGCCTGACAAGGTGAAATAGCTTCTGCAAGTTTTTAAAATCTGCCCAAATGTACTTTATTCAGCATGTCACTACATGACATCTTTGTTTCTCAAATACAATCAAAGAAAAGTATGTGGCAGGCCCAGCAGCCCCAAGAGTTTGTTCTCTTCTTTCAACTTGCAGCCATTTTTCTAGTCAGCAAGCTCAAGTAACAGCACTTGCCCCTCCCCTCAACTTTTCAGCCTATACAAAGGGGAAAAGGCATTCTTTGATGACTCTTCACTTATCCTTGGCTTGGTTTATTGAAGCTCCTGCACTCACAAGCTGCTTGACAGAGCAGTAGTATTTACTATCCACATGTCATGTGCAGAGCTTTGAAAAAACAACAACAAATAACATCTTTAATTCTTTAAAACCAGCAAAATTCTTTGAAAAATGAAGTGCAAGGACCAGATCCCAGGATGGTTCAGAAGGCATTTGTCACCTTTTCTAATGTAGCACTTCTACGTTTCAGAGGAAAACAAGCTGTGTAATAGTATCTGAAGTCAAACAACCTTAAAAATAGTGACCGTATAAACTTCTGAAGACTTGGTGCAGATTAGCAGCCAAAAACGTTAGTGCTTATTGAGACCCTACACAAAATCACAGAACTTCCCATGTCTACAAAACCAGCTGGGTTTTTGTGAGATTTCACGTACTTGATCAGACCTGTGCAAAATGTTTGAAGAGAATATGCCGCAAAGCAGGGTGTTTGGGGAGATCTAGTGTGATGAGGAAGAATTTGGATACTTTGTGTTAATGCTAATTGAACAACCCATAATCCCTCAACTGTCGGAAACCCTCATTGCTTATGTTTCTTGTCTTCGTGTAGCAGTAACGTAACTCCTTCCCTTCTGCTCCCTCCTTTAATCCATGAAGCACTAAGTTCTTCAGACAACAATGAAGGGGTGGCTGACATCATCCAGGTTCAGGGGGCTGCCAATTAAACCCCACTCTTCTCTAATCCAAAGGGTCTTCAGAAGGCAGGAAGCACTTGGGAATAAGGAAGAGTAAGACTTTCTCCCACCCTCTGCATATTAATGCATGTCTCATGATGCCCAGTACTACCTACCCCGCTGAGTATATGGACAGGAAGGGGTTGGAGAGAAACAGGGAGTGGATGAAGCCTGGACCCCAGCCTCCACAGCCTGGCAGCCAATAGAATTAAACTAGAGTTAAAAAGAAAGTAAACACACAGTGAGGGCTGAAATAAGTTACTTTCCCTGGGACCAAGGAGATGTGGGGGGCAGATGGGAAGCAGGAAAGGAATTCTGAGTCAGGACTTCCCTGAGAGTGCCTCGCTACTCTTTACACAGGGCTGATCATAAAGGGTCAGTCTGGACCTCTGTTAGTGTATAGGTATGGTGAGAACAGAGCAAGGGCAGAGTGAGCCAAACACCAGAGCAGATACAGCAGTTGATGTTACCTAGAGGAAAGACAGCAAGACTACCAGCTCTGACTGAGCAGTGTCTCTCTTTTCTCCTTTAATATTTGAGGGCTTGTTATGTATGTTTCAGGGTTAGATTTAAATTTATTTTTAATTAATGTAATTAATTTATGTATTTTTCATTAGGTCTTAAAGATTTAGATGTTGCTTTTGTAGTAAGAGGAGGCCCTAAGATATAAACCTTGGTATCAGAGGCCCGGTATGAGGCCTAAGGCCTGAACTAAAGTAATGGTCAAGACTTTGCTAACATAAAGCAAAGTTAAGCTGTGAGCCAGAGGCAGGCCCTGCTCACAGAAGCTGGCAAGGAAAGGGCTGAGGTTACATAAATGTATATTCACCTAGCATAGTTACAGTATAAACATGGTACCAAGACACACTATACCGGAACATTCCACAGATAACATGGAACAGGCCGACCCATCCCAATGACAGGGGCAAAAGGGTAAAATGATGGCTAGAGTTGTTTTGATCGAACCAACATGTACAAGGTGAGAGGCGGCACCTTACTACGTAGAGGGGTTGTACCTTGCTACGTAGAGGGGTTGCACCTCAATACGTCAGGAGTGATGTGTAACTTGTTTGTACCTGTGTATAAAAATGTATCCCTGGGGTGGTGTCTTTGTCCAGCCGAGGGGGCAGTGGAAAGTCCCGCCACTGACTGAGCTGAGTCCATTGCCGAGCGGCACTTTCTAGCAGTATGCCCGGTAGACTAAGTAATCTACGGGGAACTGAAATTGTGTCAGGGTCGCAATAAACCTGGCCGAGGTGCCTTCGTACCTTACTAGACTCTGTGGTTATTGGGGGTTCTCGTCGGGTTTGCTGTGTCAGCTATCTGCGCAGAGCTGGGGCAGCACACAGAGGGAACGCACGCACGCAGCCGAGTGATATCAACAGGAGAAAGCAGAAGCACCACACCGGTTGCATCTGATAACAGCTTTGAGTTTTAATTTTAGATTATGTTGTTCCTCAAAATATATTAGAGACAAAAATCAAGTTAAAGCATAATGACTCGTACATCTTAAATTCTACCTGCTTAATATTTCCAGACATACTGTGCCTGGTCCCAACCCACTGATTTACATCACGATAGATCCTGTAGAGTTAATCTTAATTTACACCAGTGTAAAGGAAAACAGAATTTGGCCCAGTATATTGAAAGGGAACCGTATGTCTGGAAGTTTTTTTTTTAAATGTCCTTAGCTGGGTTCTAATCATTTAGTTTATTAAAACTGAAAGAATTTTTCAAAATTAATTTAATTTTTGCAATGAATATTGATTACATTTCACATTTCAGTCAGCTTGGACAATGAAAATAGGCCAGTTAGAATGCCATGCTATTAGGGTTGTAAACAATGCAGGGTTGTGTTTAACGTGAAAGAAAATAACTGTTTTCATTGAAATCTTTTTTAAAAGGTGTGAAAATATTTCTATTGACTTTAGAATTTGTGAAACATCATTTTCCACAAAATGTAAATGTTAAAAGAGGTACCTTTTATTGAGTTAAAGCTTTTTTTCTTTTGCCTCGCTTTTTCTATATTCTCATCCTGAAGTGCTCTATTCCTCTCTGTTCATTGAACACCTGTTCACCTTTTCTAACTCGGAGACTATTGTGGCAGATGTTTTGCTAGGGGGTGCATTCTGATTTAGGAATATTTGCTTTACTATCTCTAGTTTTTTCTATCCTTTCATTTAATCAGGAATTGGTTTCACTCCAGTTAGACCCAGTCAGGGATTCATAGATAATAAGGCCAGAAGGGACCATACTGATCATCTTGTCTAACCTCCTGTATAATACAGGACTTCATTGAAATAGTCACCATGTTCAAGCCATAAGCGGTTTTGTGTAGTGTCCAGCCTCCTCCACTGCAATAAATGAAATGATGATCTAATTCAGGAGAGGACCACTTGGAACTGTTCTACCTTCTTTTCCTTCTCTAGACTCAAGAGGATCCCAACCAAATTGATTTACCTTCCAAGGCTCCAATCATGCATTCAGTCGTCTATGATTGGACCTACATGCTCATACATATTCTGGGGAAGTCAATGGGGTTCTGCATTCTGCATGGGCATGACCTGTATGCAAGATCAGGACCCACACCTTTTGTTCCATCAGTAGACAATGTTTAACCTTATTATAGATACATGTCACTGATTCTACCACTAAGCAAAACTATATGAAGCTCATTGTAGCCTTTTTGTGTGTCTTATGTGCTGAATTGAATGTTAACATTCTGCCTGCTTTCCTGCAGTCTTCTTTATATAGCTAATAGCATTCTCACACAATAGGTCCAGAACCAATTCGCTCTTGAATCTCTCATGGTTTCCTCTATTGTTTTCAAGCACAAGCTTCTTATAACACAAACTCATCAGGGCATCATCTTGTTACAAAGAATTTTGTTTGCTATATATCTTTTCTGCAGGGTAACCTTATTCCTTGCTCTCCCCAAAGCTTAGTCACCTTTAATCCATCTCACTAGAGGAATCCTATTTCTAGCTATATATTTATTTACCAGCTCCTGCTACCAGACTAATAAGTGTTGCACTCTTCTGTTTTCAGAACATCTCATGTAAGACCTCTTGAGATAGGGAGCTGTTTAGAAAGATGTTTGATTTGGTAGCCTCTGTAGCTATTTATACTCAGTTAACCCTTAGGTATAAAAATTCACAGGGAGGGGAGAAGATTTTTTTCTGAGAGAAGACTGTCTACTAAAGCAATCCACAAAATCGTAGGTTCTCATTAGCCTTCTCTAAAGCTGTGAAGCTAATTTCTAATTATAGAAATAGATTCATTCATTACACTTTCATTCATTCGCCTCATTTTTTTAAATATTCAATTTCTTAATTTATTCATTTCTTTATATACATTTTTAACAAGGGGGGTGTGTGAAAATTATATAGATGATTTTTAAAAGAAGCTATAGACAGCAACAGAAAACTAACTTAGAAAAGGGGACACATCCCATTTGTGCACACCAAAGGATGGGAGGTCACACTCCACAGAGATTCACCCAGTTATTGGGGGGGAAGGGCATATATAGCACCTTCACACACCAGTGCAGTGTGGCAGGCGAAGGGAGATTCATCCCAAATTGGGGTGAGGTGGCCAGGAGGTGTTTTCATTAGACTGGCTGGAAAACAAGAATTCTTTTTCATGAAAAATGTTGAGGTTTTGGGATGAGAGGGAGAGAGAATTAGCTAATACCTTCGTGATTACAGCAATAATGTGGGATGTGGTAAATCCAGTTCAGGTCCTTGACCAAATCAAGCAGAGCATCCCACATAAAACCCTTCTATCAGTGTTGACAAAATTTTCATTGGGAAGTTTTCTAAGGTCCAGGAGGGAATTTTTCATCAAAACCAGAGAGATCCTCACCCTAGAATAGCCCAGTGATTAGGATATTGACCTGGATGTAACAGATTCCAGTGCAAATCACTGTTAAAAATCAGGCAGAGTAGGGAATTGAACCCAGGTCTCCTATATAAGTGCCCTAATTTTTAGGCTATTGGCTATTCTTGGTTAATTCTCGCTTATCAGGAAGTGCATCTTGGACCTGAGAAACCTTCCCAACAAAACTTCTCTTAACCAATACATTTCAGTTAAAAGTGGTTTCGATGAATTAACAGTTCTCAACAAAATAGTTTTGTTAAAAGTTCCCAACCAGCTCTAGTTTCCACTACTAGTTTCTAGTTTCACACCAAGAGAAAAGAGTTTTAACCTCTTCTGGGAGCTTTGTGGCAGGCCACTGAATCAGTGCATCCTTAGCCAAACCTCTCGCCAGCCAACCATAACCATTTTACAGTTTTGCTAGCTGCCTGCAAGTCCTTGCGTGGAAGAAGGACATGAAGCAGGGGTATTACGCCATTGCAACCTCTCTCTGGGTGGAGTTTCTATAGCAGGGACCGTGTTATGAATGAGGTCAAAAGAGTTTCTGCCAATACTTTTTCTTACTTGGTTTAAACTACAAAACAAAGTGGTAAGCTAAGCACACACAAAAAATCAACATTAAACTCAGAATTAACACACTAAACAATAGTGGAATTATCACCTTTTAGGGGCAGAAAGTGGAAGGGGTTCGGTAAAGTAACTTAGATTTAAGACAGTCTCTCTGTGTGTCACCTAGGGCAGAACCTTGCCCTTTTCCCCACAAACACAGCAGCTGGCCAAGAATGGAACTTAAATCTGAGGGTTGCACTGGTTGGGAAACTAGCCACTGTCAGGCAGGATATTACAGTATTGCCACCCCCAACCATTCAAAACTCATGCCTCGGGCCCCAGAAAATTATGAATTTGGCTTAAAAATCATTAGATTAAAAGAATACATTTGTGCTTCTTTTTTTTTAATTTGCCCTCTTTAGGATACACTCATTTCACATTTTCAGTCTTTCTCCTCACCCATGAGAGCTAAGAACTAGAGCTAGTAGAAAAAATTCTATCAAAACAGTTTTTCAGAAGAAAATTGAGTTTTTGACTAAATGAAAATTTTTGTGGAGAGTGTTTTCTTGTTTTGACAAAAAGTCAAAAATTTCCATTAATAAAATAACCTATCCTACAGCCAGCTCTACTAAAATCCTACTATTTTATTTTTAATGAAAGCTGAGAGTATCACTTGCACTTCACTGAAGGACCAGGGCTTTAAGAAAAACAACAAGTATGAAACTCACAATAAAATCACAAGAATTGGCAACACTGGAATTGTCATGTTGGGAATCAGGCAGGGGCAAGGAAAACACAGAGGCAAGTGGGGTTTCAGTGTTTTATTACAGGTAACCCGGCAGTGATGTAGATAGCACTGCTTCCAGATTAATCCCTGAAGTGCTGTCCAAATGGGACTGTCCAACAGTCAGGCAACTGTGGAAAGACGCAGACACAAAAGTTAAAATAGGGCTCAGCTTCAGCAGCCGATCCGGAGCCAAAAATAATATGGTAGGAAATTATTTACCTGTTAAGATGGGTTTAACTCCCCCACAAAGACGTTCATTCTCAAAGGCTGCAATGATCACCAAACGTGATCTTATAAAAATGGAAGAGTAGGCTTATGCTCAGATTAGGGCAATGAATTCAGATCTGTCTGAATTAGCCATCAAGGAAAGAATATCTTTTCACTTTAGATAGCAATTATATGAATTTGAAGAAATTGGGATCCCATTTCTAGATATATTTGGATAAAGATGTTGAGATGGCTCAAAGAATGCCAGAACTCCATTCCACCTAACCCCTTCCCTCCCCCTCCACAATCTTCTCCTTTTCTCCTCTCCTTATTCATGTATGTCTTCTATTTTATTATTTTTACCCAAACCCTCATATATTATGTCTATATAGTATTGTCTGGGTTTGTATTGCCTGGTCTTGCAGCTTTGACAAGGTATAAAAATTGCATAATTCCATAATTCTACTGGACAGCCTGTGAAATGTGCAGTATTTGGAAACATATAAATAGTAAAAAAACAAACAAACAAAACAACAACAACAAAACTAACAAAAAGCGAAGGAAAAAGGGCCAGAGAAAAGTCTGCAGTGATACAGAAAGAGGCAGAGTATCTTTGGGGACAAAACAGGTTTCCTTGTTCTAGTAAAATTGCTTATTTGGTGTTAAAAGAAAGGGATTCTTTCTCCAGTTCTTTACCAGAATGACAGCCACCACTCCAGCAAGGGCAGTTTGGGAGTAAGAGATTATGGTCCAGATTATGATGACATTATCAGGCCTCTGCCCCACCCGCACTTTGTTACTCTCAGTACAGCCTGTGCACTTTAACACTCCAGAATAAAGCTTACAGAAAGCCTCAGCTGGCAAGAGACTTTTCTTTTGTGGATGGTTGGCCCCAGCAGGTTTACACAGAGAACAGAACCTAAAGGTCTGGCTTCCTGCCTGCTTGTGAAGGTAAACTAGACAGACAGAGATATATGTAGAAAACAGTTGCAGCAGGTAATTGCTATCATCATCATCACGTTCCTATTACGCCTCTGGCGTTTAGGGCAGTGACAAAGCTCCTCCACTCCTGTCCGTTTCTGGTAAGTCTTTCAATGGTTCCCCAGCTGTGCCCCAGGTTTTTCAGCTCGGCTTCCACAGCTCTTCGCCATCTTGTTTTCGAGTAGGGTGACCAGATGTCCCGATAAAATCGGGACTGTCCCAATTTTTAGGCGTTTGTCCCACGTCCCGACTGATGTTTGGTCAGGACGCAATTTGTCCCAATATTTCGCACTCCTGTTTTTGTTTTGTTTTGTTCCGCCGGCGGGACTCCGCTTTTTTTTTTTTT
>NW_020664446.1:30151172-30276019 GCF_002925995.2 Terrapene triunguis
CCCCCCCCCCCCCCCCCCATGTGTCCCGATATTTTCTTCATCCCATCTGGTCACCCTATTTTCGGGTGGCCTCGTTTTCTCTTGATTTAAGGTGTTCATCTTATTGCTACTCTGGTGATGGAATCAGTTTCCATCCGAAGCACATGGCCAATCCATCTCCAATGCCTCCTGGCAGTGATGGTGCTCAGATCCTCTTGGCTGCACTGTATCAATAGATCTTGGTTTGAGATTGTTCTGAGCCAAAAGATACGGAGGATTTTTCTGAGGCAGTTTGTATGGATGGAGTGAAGTCAGTTTGGACATGTCATTCTTTCTCATTCCCCAGCATTCTGCACTATAAAGTAGTGTTGAAAATACGCAGCTCTGATAAATCTTGAGTTTGCATCTTCCGTGCTCTAATGATCCCCAGAGTCTGTGTCGATGGGGGCTTTTTGCTCCTGGTAGGTTCAACCATGCCAGATTGGTCTGTGGGGCGGGGCCAGACAAAACAGACACCCTCGTCCTCCAGGTTGGGGGTTAGGCACAGGGTTAACAACCCCATCCCGTAAAAAACAAAGTATGTTACGGAAACAGCGACGGAGAAATCAACCATTACTGTGTGTGATGGCCTTCAGGAGTCAATGACCCATATGACTGCCAATGGTGAAAGCTGAAAGGAAGCCACTGGCATGAAGACTGAAGAACTCAACACCAAGATAAAACTCTCCTCTGGTGTCCATGCCTTGTTGTGGCGGGACAGCTTGCATAATTGCTATACAGTATGTAATAATGATACATGATTGTGACGGGGTGTACCTGGCCTTTGCAACTCCCTACAGGAGGCCCCATGGTCCAACTACAACCTGCCCCATGAAGCAGCAAAGTGACAGCAAAGGAGCAGTGAAGGCGTGGCTAGAGAGGCCTCACAGCAGTTCAAGCAGCCAATCAGTACCCAGCAGGGTCAGAAAAAAGGAGCTGCAGGGCCTGAGAGATCAGTTCCTGGTTGGGACTGGAGGGGCAGGGAACGGTGCTCCTCTCTGGCCAAAGGAGCTTAAGGGATAACCCGAGTTTGGTTCTGGCAGCATTTGCTTAAGCTGGGTTTGCAGGCAGAGAGAGGACCTAAGAAATCTAACCTTAAGATAAAGGGTGAAGCAAAAAGGGGCCAAGTAGGAAGTGGCCCAGGGAGGAAGCAGCAATGAACTGAAATCAAGCAGTGTGTAGTTACTATTTATAGGGTCCCTGGGTTGGAACCCAGCATAGTGGGTGGGCCTGGGTTCCCCTACCGGTCATAGTGGCATAAACCTCAAGAGTGAGGGAGGACAGTGCTTATTTGCGAGTCCAAACAAAGGACTGAATTTAAAGGGCCTAGAGCTGGGGCTGAAGACCCTAGTGAGGGCAAGAGAACTGTTCATTTATTGAACTCTATTACCCTGGAATGGATTCATTTGGACTTTGTGACTTGGCTGGAGGGCCAAGCCACTAAAGACCTACCAATGTCAGCTGGCAGCCTGCAGGGCACACCAGGAGTATGAAAAAAAAACTGCAATACCACACCTAGCCACCAAAAGGCACTTAGAGGTGAGTGCCCACATTGCAATGACTAAAAGAGTCTTCTTCCTCATTTGACTTACAAGCTAAGGATATTTCTTCTCAATCCAAATAGCAAGCTCTCACCTGAACACTTAAATAGATGCATTTTCCACAGAAGTTCAAGTTGAGCTGGCATTAGCTATCATGATAAATGTAGCTATATATAATACAATAGCACTGCTATTTTAAGTAGGTAGTTACTGCTTGGGGTAGACAGATCTTGGAAAAGCTGTTTCACTACCTTTATTTAAGAAGACAATTAGATGTAGCATTTTAGTCAGGGGTTGTTGACAGTCAAGGAGAAAAGATTATCAAAGCACTTTCTTTCAATCTAGTTTGCATTATTCAGTGTTTTCCTGCCTTTGCAGAGCTCATTAAGCCCTTTTTAATAAACAATTAAACTAGTGTTGAATATGCATTATTATCTGTATAAAATATTGCCTGCAAATACTGCAATTAATTATAGATCTGTCTTTTTACATTAAACTAGTTTTGACTTTTTTTTATAAAATTGTTCTACTTTTTAAATAAGCAACTTATTTTCAAGAATAGTAGCTACCTGTTCAATACCATAAGAGTGCATTGGATAATATTCTGCAGAGGTGGGGTGGCGGGAAGGTACATGAAACAGTTCTGAATTAACAGATTTTAATTTTCTTAAATTGAATAAAAAGAAGCTTGCAGCCTAGTAGGATATCACTGATGAAATCTGTGTGCAGTGATATAATCAGGAAAATGTTACTGGCCACTGACCAATTCTAACCCTTCAGGGCTTCTTAACTTAAAAGGCTGATGTATCCTATCCTGCTTATTGATGAAAAACAATACAGCTTGATTGTTTAAATAAAAATAGTTTAGTGGAAAACCAAATTTCTAGAGATCTCTGACAGATTTAAGAGTTTCATCATCTCCAGGGTATTCTCCAGAGGATGAGGCTTTAATTAAATGTGAAAGAAAGCTGGGCAAAATTTCAGCTCTTCACTTTCTGAAATGCTTTCATTGCAAAATTTCTTTTCCTTGCCCAGTCCTCTGTCTAGCACATGCTAGTGACATAGCTAAAATTCAGATGCAGAAAGAATGTTGCTGCAAGTGGGTTTCACCTTTTGGCTTTCAGGACCAACTCTGCTCTGACACAAAAGCACACAGATTTCACTGTGCTAAGTGAAAAGGTATGGGGGGAGGGTGTATTGGGGAGAAGCTTTGAAGTTTAATTAAAACTAATAAAAATACAAGTTGGTCCTCTTTTGCATTATATGTAAAATATGTGTGAAGCTCGTGCATGACCTCTCTGTAAGCGACAAAGTAGTTTAGTTACATTGGTGCTTAGAACACTTTGAATCTGTAGGTCTATGAACCTTTGCCAGGATGGAACTGGATTCTTCTCAAAATTCTAATGTAGAAATGACATATCACCTATTTCACTGTGTCAAGACACAGACTGGCCTGAGTCCACTGTGTCACTCTTGGTGGCTTTTCCACCTGAAGAAGAGACTTAGCAGTCAGGATGGAGCTCACTTCATTGGCCCAAACATTACATTCATTTTTATCTCCTGTCCTACAGTATTCAGTTTTTAAATCCTCGGCTGTGTAGCTATCAGTCCAAACAGTCAGATTGACTGTTACCCACAAGCACAACTGAATAGAATTTGTAGCCACTTAGTAGCTCTGTAATTCCATTAAATATTTTCTCAAGTCTTTTAGAAACAGCTCCTTCTGTCAGCTTTCTTGGGTTTTAAATATCACTTTGCTCTAGATTTCTAAATTCTAGTATTATTTGCTGCCTGAATTTTCAGTCTTTGGATTACAACCAGTGTATTAGAATGGCCTACCCACCTCCCGGTTCTCTTGGCAATCATCAGTCATTAGAGTTTATCTATTTGCTTCTATCATAGGCTCTTTATGCTGGCCTAAAATCAGAGACTCACTTTTCTTCAAGGGCAGTTCCCCAGCAGTTCCTTCTTCTTTTAGCAATACACAATAATAGTTTCTCTTAGAGTGTGCTGTTTTTAACACAATCCATCCTTCAGTCAAAACCAAAAAAATTGAAATCCCATGAGAAGGCACAGGGTCTTCTACTTTCCTCTTCCTAGATGAACAGATGCTGTGTAAAATCTCCACAATAGCCCTCACCTCTCTCTTCCTCTCAGTCCACCAGACTAGATTAACATAAAACCAAGGTTCAGGAACTAAACAGAACAGAAATTCACAACACCATCTACAGTGATGCTATTGGTATACATACATGGTCTTACATCAAAGGAAACTTTTTGTTTCTCATGAACCACAGTAATAGATCATCTTAATGAGCTTGATGCATGGAACTCCACATATGGGCACTGAAAAGATATGGACCTTCAAGTCAGGAGTATGGTGTATGATTAAGAGGTCATTATCTCAGTTGAATGACCAACATCTTTTGAAAGATTGCACTAAATGGCAGCAGGACAATCATTTGACTATTCTTATGAGTCAACTATTATGAAGGGCAATAAATAAATATCACTTTAGCCACAACTCCTATGACTTGATAGCTTGTGGAGAGGATGGATCTATTAAGTATTCCCATGCTCCCGGTGTCCCTAAACCTTCAGCTGCCAGAAGTTGGGACTGGACAGCAGAGGATGAATCATTTGATAAATTGCCCTGTTCTGTTCATTCCCTCTGAAGCATCTGGCTCCAGACACTCTCTGAAGACAGGATATTGAGCAAGATGGACCATCTCAGCTAAATGGACCATTGGTCTGATCCAGTATGGCCACTCTGATGTTTTTTTTCCATTCAAAATAGACACAAGTTAATTTAAATAGGATTCATAATGAATAATCAACTTAAGTACAGTGGGCATATTGGAATTGGAAAAGGTTCAGAAAAGGGCAACAAAAATTAGGGGTATAGAACGGCTTCCGTATGAGGAGAGATTAATAAGACTGGGACTTTTCAGCTTGGAAAAGAGGCAACTAAGGGGGGATATGATAGAGGTCTATAAAATCATGAGTGGTATAGAGAAAGTAAATAAGGAAGTGTTATTTACTCCTTTTCATAATACAAGAACAAGGAGCCACCAAATTTAATTAATAGGTAGCAGGTTTTAAACAAACACAAGAAAGTATTTTTTCACACAACCCACTGTCAACCTCTGGAATTCCTTGCCAGAGGGTGTTGTAAAGGCCAATACTATAATGGGGTTCAAAAGGGAGCTAGATAGATTCATGGAAGATAGGTCCATCAATGGCTATTAGCCAGGGTGGGCAGGAATGGTGTCCCTAGCCTCTGTTTGCCAGAAGCTGGGATTGGGTGACAGGGCATTGATCACTTGATAATAACCTGTCTGTTCATTCCCTTTGGGGCACCTGCCATTGGCCACTGTCAGAGGACAGGATACTGGGCTTGATGGACCTTTGGTCTGACCCAGTATAACTGTTCTTATGGGCCTGATTCTCTTCTCACTGTCACCAATGTAAATCGTGCCTTATATCGTGAGTCAATTAGGAGACTCAGGCAAAATATATATTATATATAAATCCTAACAAGTAATTTTGAATTTACTAAATAGTCATATTGTATCAGGCCCCATAATTCTGAATGGCCAAGAATAATTCATTGATATTCACAGTAAACAAACCAGGATTATTATTGTTATTTTGTTTATTTGTATCATGGTAGCAGGGCTGTAGCAACAAAGAACGTGGCCCCCTCCGAACGGTGGCCCCCTCCGAACATATGTCCGGGCGGGGCCCCTTACAATGCAGAAACTGGAATGCGGTATTTATTTTGCCACTTTTAGGGGCCCCCTTCCTTGCAGGGCCCCCTCCGGTCGGAGGGTACGGATGGCGCTCGCTACGTCTCTGCATGGTAGTACTCAAAAGCCTCAGCCATGAGCAGGGCCCCATTGTACCAGGCCTTGTACAAACACCTAGGAAGACCTCACAATCTAATTTTAAGACAATAAATGAAGGGGGCAAGGGAAGATGATGAGGGTAGCAGTAATAAGATTCTGAGCTCAACCAGATGGATCTGAATCATTTATGTATAATAAAAAATGTAAATATCACCTAACACCAACTGCTCTCAAAGAAGTCAAAAGTAGATGCTTGGTTTCCTGTAGATATAACAGTAGAAGTGGATCTTGAGGAAAATTTGAAGGACACAACAACAGTGTTCCATTATAGTATGGAAGAACGCGTTAAGGCAGTTGTGGAAGAAGAGAACAAACAGGCACTCAAGGTTGGCACCGCTGACAGAGAATGACAATGCTGTAAGAGCATCAGCACTGTTGTATTGATTCTGGTTACTGACTGTGCAGCTGAAAGCATATAGTATAATGTTAAAACACAAAATGCTAAAAGGAAATCACTTACACTAAGGAAATCACATGTACTAAGTATATTGCCAGAGGAAGTAGCACAATTTCAGAAATAGGGTGTGAATTGTGATTGCTGCAGGGTCTACAAGTATTTTATATCCTAGCTGTGTTCTAGATAGGATTCTCCCCCAAATTATTTTCAAAAATGAACAGGAGATATTTCCTCTTCTGAGCAAGCCACCTACTCCTTTTGGTTAAGTACACATAGAGCATAATTTATGTTGCTATTTTGACACATCATCTGGAGATTTTCTTCTAAAAATGTTATGTCTTGAGGAGCCAGAGGATGTTGTGGGGCATATGTCTAGTTTAATGTATTTCCACCTACAAGAACCCGAAGTTGATTGTAAAATTAAAGCTAGGGCCTGGTTAGTCTGATTTAAAATATAATAAAAATAAATGTATTAAGTTACTAGAGTCACTGAGACAGCTAACTTTTGTAATATATTCCTTTAGGTTCAATAATCACATGCAAAAGGAACAGAAAAGAAAGTTAAACAACCATTGTTTTTTCCACTAACAAAATGGAAAGACAGACAATAAGGTGTCTTTGGATGGGTGAGGTTCTGTGGCATGCAATGTGCAGGAGGTCAGACTAGATGATCCCTTCTGGCCTTAAAGTCTGAGTCTTATCCATACTAAACATTCACATTTTTATTACCATGAGTAACAGCCAGAGCGGAGTAACATTCAATAACATTGGTAATAAGCCTCAGAAGCACAGAACTATTTGCCTCTGACTTAATTAGCTTCTTCTGTAAGAATTAAATTGTATTATTCTCTAAGAAAAATGTCTGTCTTGAGTTTTATTGCAGCCCAGTATTAATATTCAAATCAACTCTCCCTCTTAGGCAAAGCCGAATGACAGTATTTATTTTACCACATAAAAACAAGATGCAGCTTCCCATGTGCACTTTTTGAGGGGAGAGAAAGGTAACTCGCTATTCATACATTAATTTTAGAACACTACTTTGCTATTATATTCTGTCATAATATTAATGTTTAAGACAGAAGCAAAGAAAATGTATTAAACAACAACCTCTGGTCAAACATATCATCCTGTGATCCTGCAACCTTGCTCGTCTGAATTATCCATATTCACACAATTAGACAACAGGACTGCTGATGGAGTCAGGGTTACAGGATCAGGCCTTTAGTTGTTTGAATAAGTAAAGGAAATCATGGTGCTCTCTATTAATCTATGGTATATATACAGCTTTTATAACTCCATCTCAGCTCTCACGATTGTCTGTGTTAATCACTTCATTTCATGGATTCAACAGTCATAGGTTTTTAAAGTACATTCCCCCTTCTTTTTCTTCCCTGTTTTCTGCAAATTAAGAAACTTTCATGTATTCTACCTGCTACATACTATTGGATAGTTTGTGTCTTTAGGCACAGATTTCAACAACGGATGGTAATTAAACTGCCCAGGGGTAGTCCTACAAGGCATTTTGCCTCACACGCCGCTCGGAGTCACAACTCCTTCCCTGCTCGCACCCGGCTCCTGAGGAAGTAGTAGTGTGCTGCCAGCATAAGCCAACAGCAAAAAACAATACCCATCACCGGGCTCATGTATGCAAAGCCAAGACACACACCATATCCCACTCCGACTTTCCAGGGTTTGTAATACTTGGTTTTGGATTAAGTACAACATTGCGATAGTGTTTTTACTCTTAAATTATGAGTATATATTCTCAACTTTAGTTCCATTTTAACATTTTTTTTATCTGAAACTTATCAATACAATTATATATATATATATATACACACACACACACATAGTGTACGTGTCAAGTATTACTATTAATAAACAGAACTGTAGTTAGAGATGTGTTTTATAGTTACACATATGTAAATACATAAAGTACACAGGAAGGGTGTACAGATCTATAATATTAAGAAGGTAAGTACAGCATATGACAGTTTTTGAGATGCCTATTTAACTAGAAAGTAATTAAAATTTTCTTTTTATCCTAAAATGCTTAAATAAATTAAGATATGTTTGAATGATTATTCATATCTAAAATTATTATTAAAATAAGAGCTTCACAACCAGAGTGCATGGAATTGCATAACGGAAAAAATTCAAACTTGTACTGTATCTTTGCATTCTGATTGGCCAAGATCAATCCATTTTAGATAAAATGTTCTAACAACTCATCGTATAGCGGGGCCCTCATGCCCTCATGCTATCATGTGATATTGTAATGAAAGGTCAAAAGATATTTTTAAACATATTATAAGAACAGTATATTGAAAGTAATATGTTTAAAATTAGCAATTGCAAGCTATTAATACAGCATTTAAATATCCACCAAGCTAACTTCTCAATAGCAACACTTAAAAGACATAATTACACTTAAGTAGGGCTATCGATTAATCAGTTAACTCACGCGATTAACTCAAAAAAATTAATCGTGATTAACAAAAATTAATCACGATTAATCACAGTTTTAATCACACTGTTAAACAATAGAATACTAATTGAAATTTAATAAATATTTTGGATGTTTTTCTACATTTTCAAATATAGTGATTTCAGTTACAACACAGAATACAAAGTGTACAGTGCTCACTTTATATTATTTTTATTACAAATATTTGCAATGTAAAAATGATAAACAAAAGAAACAGTATTTTTCAATTCACCTCATACAAGTACCATAGTGCAATCTCTTTATCATGAAATTTGAATTTACAAATGTAGATTTTTTTTGTTACATAACTGCACTCAAAAACAAAACAATGTAAAACTTTAGAGCCTACAAGTCCACTCAGTCCTACTTCTTGTGCAGCCAGTCACTAAGAGAAACAAGTTTGTTTACATTTACGGGAGATAATGCTGCCCACTTCTTGTTTACAATGTCACCAGAAAGTGAAAACAGGCATTCACATGGCACTTTTGTAGCTGATATTGCAAGGTATTTATGTGCCAGATATGCTAAACATTCGTATGCCCCTTCATGCTCTGGCCCCCATTCCAGAGGACATGCTTCCTGCTAATGACACTTGTTAAAAAAAATAATGCGTTAATAAAATTTGTGACTGAACTCCTTGGGGGAGAAATGTATGTCTCCTGCTCTGTGTTTTACCCACATTCTGCTATATGTTTCATTTTATAGCAATCTCGGATGATGACCCAGCATGTTGTTCATTTTAAGAACACTTTCACTGCAGATTTGACAAAACACAAAGAAGGTACCAATGTGAGATTTTTAAAGATAGCTACAGCACTTGGCCCAAGATTTAAGAATCTGAAGTGCCTTCCAAAATCAGATAGGGATGAGATGTGGAGCATGTTTTCAGAAGTCTTAAATGAGCAACACTCCACTGTGGAAACTCCGGAACCCAAACAACCAAAAAAAAAAAAATTAACCTTCTGCTGGTGGCATCTGACTCAGATGATGAAAATGAATGTGTGTTGGTTTGCACTGCTTTGGATCACTATCGAGCAGAACCCATCATCAGCATGGACACATGTCCTCTGGAATGGTGGTTGACTCATGAAGGGACATATGGATCGTTAGAGTATCTGGCATGTAAATATCTTGCTACGTTGGCTACAGCAGTGCCAGGCGAACAGCTGTTCTCACTTTCAGGTGACATTGTGAACAAGAAGCAGGCAACATTATCTGCTGCAAATGTAAACAAACTTGTTTGTCTGAGCGACTCGCTGAACAAGAAGTAGGACTGAGTGGACTTGTAGGCTCTAAAGTTTTACATAGTTTTATTTTTGAATGCAGTTATTTTTTGTTCATAACTACATTTGTAAGTTCAACTTTCATGATAGAGAGATTGCACTACAGTACTTGTATTAAGTGAATTGAAAAATACTATTTCTTTTATTTTTACAGTGCAAATATTTATAATAAAAATAAATATAAACTGAGCACTGTATACTTTGTATTCTGTGTTGTAAGTGAAATCAATATATTTTAATGTAGAAAAACATCCACAAATATTTATAATAAGCTTTCATGGGTTAAAAAAAACCCACTTCTTCAGATGCAGTGGGGTTTTTTACCCACAAAAGCTTATGCCCAAATAAATCTGTTAGTCTTTAAGGTGCCACCAGATGCCTCGTTGTTTTTGTGGATACAGACTAACATGGCTACCCCTCTGATACTTCACAAATATTTATATAAATGGTATTCTATTTTTGTTTAACAGCACAATTAATCACAATTAATTTTTTTAAACGCAATTAATTTTTTTAATCATTTGACAGCCCTACACTTAAGATCAATTTAACTTTAGATTCGTCAGGTTCATAAATTCCACTCCTCATGGTGCACATTTCATTGTGAATTTGCCAACTGTAATGTGGATGACCTTGACACAAGAACTATTTTAGTTTACTTTCCTCAGCTGTAGGTTTCATGGAAAATCTATTACCGTGAACTTTTTGTTGCAGTTATTTAAGGTGGTCCTCCTTTGACATGCATACTGGGAGACTGTGCCTGCAACAAATGATGAAGCTTCTGATTCAGGTGTATCTGAAGTAGCAGGATAAGCTTGTTGCACCTGAACAGAGAGGGGGGAAAAAAGAACTGAGTCTGTCAAATAGTCTGGAACACCAAAAATATGCTCCCAGAACAACAGAATAGTGAAATCATCCATTAATTTCATTTCCGATACCTTAACTTAACATTTTCCTGGGAAAACAAATAACTTTCCTACAGTCCACTGAGAAAACTGATTTCTGCGGCAATTACACCTCTACCCCGATATAATGCTGTCCTCGGGAGCCAAAAAATCTTACCATGTTATAGGTGAAACTGCGTTATATCGAACTTGCTTTGATCCGCCGGAGTGCGCAGCCCCGCCCCCCCCCCCGGAGCACTGCTTTACCGCGTTATATCCGAATTCGTGTTATATCGGGTCGCGTTATATCGGGGTAGAGGTGTACTGTGAGTGCTGTAGAAATTTCTGTAGAAACACCATGCATGTAGATTTCTATTGGCCGTAGCGATTACTTGGAAACTCTATGGATCATTCGAATCAACCCACGCTGGATTACAAGGACATTGCAGAGAAGATAAATAATGACAAGACATTAAGCAACTGCTTAAATCAAACATTTGCTTATATTCTAGTTCCTGCCATACATATATTTTTATTATTATTACTTTACACTTACCTATGATTTATGTCCAAGGATCTCAAAATACTTTACACAAAAGTCAGTGCTTGAACTGGGAAAATGTGATGGTCCTCCCTCCATCCCATGAAACTTTTCCCCACTTTTTCACCTCCAACAGAAGTGTGAGGTATAAAATACCTGCATAGATCTCTCTACCCCCATTGAAATATTAACAAGAATAGGTAAATATTATTACCCCTAGTTTCCAAAAGGGAAAATGAGGCAGAGAGAAGTTAAGCAACTTTCACAAGGTTACACAGCAGGTCAGTAGTAGAGTTGGAACAGAATATACCCATGCAGTGTAAACATGAAGGCTTTGGTCTTTGCTTAAAATTTAGATTGACCTAGCTATGAGGCTGAAGGGTATGAAAAAATCACACCCCTGTGCACTGTAGTTGCACCAACCTAACCCCCAAAGTAGATACAGCAAGGTTGATGAAAGAATTCTTTGACCTACCTACCGCCACTCAGGAAGGTAGATTATCTACATAGATGGAGAAACCCATTCCATCGATGTAGGAAGTATCTATACTGTGGTACACCAGTAGGAATGACCTAAATAGCACTGCTTCCTTTGTTAGTGAAGCAAGATTCCCAAACTAGAATAGTTAAGGTTGAAAGAACATAAATAGTCATTCCACGTACTCCACTTGAACTGGTTTAATATTGGTGGTCAGAGAGGAAGACAAAAGATCAGGCTTATAATGGGAAGCTTGCTTCCACCTCAACAATGGAAAGATGACCACTTTCTCTATAATATGTATGCGGAGGGACAATTTCAACCACACTAAATAAGCTATTATGAATATATTATTTCATGTAAAAGCTGCTATTGGATATGAGCCAGTGGAGAATAGAAGAATTCATCCAGTTATGTAATGGTACTCTCACAAACTCAAGGTAATTTTTATGCTGCTGAAGAAAGAGAATTTACTGACAATTTTCACTATTTTGAAAGGAAGGAACTTATTGCCTGTCTGTCTAAGGCTGTTATAGTGAATAGCCAAAAAGGGTTTCAGTGAGGGTCAGCAGCATTACTCTGCCACTCTTGTATACATTCATGAATGACCTTTTAAACTGATTTTAAATCATAAGCACTATGATTGATTATAGCTAATGTACTGCCTGAAATACAATGCCACTGGGAAGATGGTGAACAAAAAGAATGTTACTGAATGGAATATATAGTAAGGCATTATTTTCATTAGGCTGCAAAGGCAGCTATCCAAGAACTGGAGTCCTGAGAAGAATAATCCATGGTGGAATTGAATCCAGGTATCAGGTAGGTTGAGAACATACCAAGAGCAATAATAAAGCAGAAACTCTTTCTATGTGTCCAAGAGAATGGTAAGATGGCACATACACATCCTGCCTTTGGAAAATTATATGAGCTTTTTCCCTCCATTAGTATCCACAAAGGTTATGTTTTTAATTAACAAGACCTGGTTATATAATTAACAGAACAAACTTGGGACAGAAATCAGTAGAAAAAAGTATTCAAACTATAATTACTGTAGTCTGATTTGTAGGGCCCGTTAAGGTGCCAGCATGAACACTAAAGAAATTGTCTCTTTCTATCATCAACAAAACATAAGAGCAAGGTTTATTTTGCTTTTTAGTGTGGAGAACAGATGGGAGATTATTGTTTGTACAGATTATGGGACAAATCCAAATATCTCTGTCCAGCAAGAATTACACTGCAGCTCCCCAACCCCAACCACACATTTTGCATTGCCACTGCCAGCCAATTTACTGTACTGTATAGAAACAGCTACTAATAGGATTGAAAAGTATCTATTAATCTCCCTCTTCCATAGCTCTAGATCGCTCTTGCCTATAAAATGCAGATTACGGTCAATTAAATAAGGGCCAAAGCAATTTGAAAATGCCCTGGTATGTAGGTCTCCTAGTTGTTTTGACAAGTAGCTCATAATATCTACGCAACTGCTACAGAACATCTACACATATTTTCCATTAGAGTGCACGTGAGAAAAGAGTTTTAAACCTTTCGAAAGCTCTGTTTCTCTGTATAAATTTCCCTGCTATTGTGCTTGTTACTTCCATGTATGGGAAGAATGTTTCCATTTCCTTTCCTCTTTTATAGAAGTATACATATGAACTCCTGATTCTTTAATGCTAGAAATATAAAATATCTAATTGGATAAGACCAAATCAAGTCTCTGGGTTTTCCCCAAAATGGGTGCAAATTAATGCTGCTCTCATTTTCCATATCTTTTTCTGAATGTGAGATAAATTCAGCCAAACGGAGCCCATATAGTAGAAGTGAAACATTAAGATGGCAGTATTCTGAACAGAGAAGCTCATTGTCATTCCTTTTACAATGATATTTTCAGTGCTTCATGAGCCAGAGAATATCTTAGTCTCACTGCAATTGGTTACAGTGTAAGAGAGTCCTAGGTTCATGGCTAACCTTGGAAAGGCCTACTTTGCTCTATTTTAATTTTTTTAATCAATGCAGACACAAAGTCATATATGAGAGTAACAAAGAAAAGTATAATGTTAAAGAGAGAATGAACAAGATTTAACGTTTTTTAAACACAGTATATTGTGTGAACACAAGCCAAGCTGCACTAAAAAAGTGGTGAGAGTGCGCTGCAGAATGGGGAATACATTCATAGATAAACCACAACTGGCTTATCTATGAACGTATAGATAGAATGAATGCAACTTGTTCACTGATTTAATAAAAGAGCACTTTTTATGTATTATCCATGACTGTTTTTATTTCAGTCACTTTCAAGTGAAGATAGCCACTAGACACTTACTACCACAGCCTCAAGCTCTATTGATCTGGGTATTTAAACTGAGGTGTGACCATACTCACTTGGATGCCTTCCATCACTCCCTTCACTTTCTATCTTCTGACTTTAAATCTTGGGTTATCTGGAGTTTGGATACTGTGCAGTCAGTTACTGACCTGCACCAGTGCCTGGGTTCTGAATACAATATGGATAATATGGCTGAAATTTTCCAGATCCACCCAAGAGATTTAGATACTCGATCATTTTAATGAGATAAGGGCATCCAAATCCCAATGGTGATTTTGAAAATCCCCCACTTCCTCTGTCTGACCTCCTCAGATTCAACATGTTTATTGTTCAAAACAGCAACAAAACAGCTTTTACCTCATTTGTGCAAATTTAGTACTATACTAGAAATCTTACAATATTGGCTCAAAAAGGGGAGACATAAAAGAGTAAAAGTGATGGGTAAAACTGCAAATTACAGTGTGCTGTAAAGGGTATGGGAGCTTCTTAGAGGTTAAATCTCTCTCTAACTTTACCCTGATTTGTGAATAGTGTCCATGTTTTGTTCACAGACTTCAAGGTCAAAAGGCACCATTATGATCTTCTAGTCTGACCTCCTGCACAACGCAGGCTACAGAATCTCATCCACCCATTCCTGTAACAAACCCCTGACCTATGTCTGAGATATTGAAGTCATCAACTTGTGGTTTAAAGACTTCAAGGTGCAGAGAATCCTCCAGCAAGTGACCCATGCCCCACGCCACAGAGGAAGGTAAAAAAAACCCAGGGCCTCTGCCAATCTGCCCTGAAGGAAAATTCCTTCCTGACCCCAAATATGGCTATCAGTTAAACCCTGAGCATGTGGGCAAAACTCAGCAGCCAGACACCCAGGAAAGAGCTTAAATAATTCCTCTCCCTCCCTGGTATTTATCCCTCTGATATATTTGTAGATAGCAATCATATCTCCCCTCAGCCTTCTTTTGGTTAGGCTAAACAAGCTGAGCTCTTTGAGTCTCCTTTCATAAGACAGGTTTTTCATTCCTCGGATCATCCAAGTAGCCCTTCTCTGTACCTGATTCAGTTTGAATTCATCTTTCCTAAACATGGGAGACCAGAACTGCACACACTATTCCAGATGAGGTCTCACCAGTGCCTTGTATAACGGTACTAACACCTCCTTATCTTTACTGCAAATACCTCGCCTGATGCATCCCAAGACCGCATTAGCTTTTTTCACAGCCATATCATATTGGCAGCTCATAGTCATCCTGTGATCAACCAATACTCTGAGGTCCTTCTCCTCCTCTGTTACTTCCAAGTGATGCATCCCCAGCGTGGCTTAGCTTAACCACAGATACTTTTGTGTTATTTTTGAGGGTATGCTAGTATCTTTCTTTTGTAAAGGGACTGCTCAGTGCATGACACACGTGGCAGAGGACGGCAGCCCAGGAATCTGTTGCTTTATTCAACAACATAGCAACAGAGAGGGTGAAAACAGACATTACCTAAACAGTAAGTAAAGGAGGAGTGGGGCATGGCTCCAACCCATAATAATCTGAGTAACCCAGTTAATCCTTTTATGACCACTTTACTACTTTCCATCTTTACAGGACTGCAGTACACCATGATATCTACTACAGTCCAAGCTAAATCTTTCAAATTTAATTACGGCATGTAAGTGCTGAAACTTAACCCCTTGCCAACTAAGGACTAAATTCCCCCCCAAAAAATAATCAGCAGTTATGGATATTATTGACCCTATCACAGGCCAATTCATTCAGCAGCAAGGTCGGCCTGACACATTTTTATTAGCTATGTGGATCCAGCTGCATAGATCAAGAAGATGGAAAACTCATACTAGCAAGCTATGCTCACTTCCAGAACTGTATGAGTGGGGGGAAGAGGAGAGGATGGGGATGGGCTCATCAGGCAAGTTTCCTGTTTTCATTTTGTTTCTGGAGGATGCTGTTTGTCAGCACCACATGAAATATTTCTTCCATTCTATTCCCTATGCCTCATGACTTAATCTTTTTTTTCTTATTATGCCCTTTCTCTTTAAGGCTTCCTTTTTGTCTTATATGTTTTATTGACATTAGCCAGGAACAGGGG
Organism: Terrapene triunguis; assembly: GCF_002925995.2. NCBI lineage: Eukaryota > Metazoa > Chordata > Testudines > Emydidae > Terrapene > Terrapene triunguis. The sequence goes on from NW_020664446.1 coordinate 30,167,128, forward strand.
TGAAAGTAAGTTAAAGGACTTACCCGTACGCCGGAGTCCTGAGCAGGGGCATGGCCTCAACTGCAAGAGACATGGCCTCAGCCAGAAGAGGCGGGGCCTTTCAAGATTGAAAGGCCCTGGGGCTCTGGCTGTGGCTGGGAGCTCCAGGGCCTTTAAATCACCCCGGAGCTTCCAGCTGCGGAGCTCCAGGCCCTTTAAATCCCCACCCGAGCCCGGCTGCCGGAGCTCCAGCGGCGCTTTGAAGGGCCCGGGGCTCCCCGGAGCAGCTTTAAATCACCGCCACGGAAGCCGGTCCTGTCCGGCATGGCGTACTGGCTCTTGCCGGTACACCATACCGGACCGGACCGGCTTACTTTCACCCCTGGCCAGGAAACATCACTGCATCCCAACATTTGAGGACCCCCATTGCATTACAGCATCTGCGAAGGCTACCTGACCATGTCATTGATGTCACTGTCAACAAAACTGATTGAAATATGATGATCAGGCTAGGTGCATTGAGGGATTCTTGGTTGTAGGTGGGGCAGAAGGCCTAATAAGTAGTCTGCAGAACAGAGAAATATTTTGATTTTCCTTTAAAGATGAGGCTTAATCACCACAGCTGAAGAGCCTAGGAAATGTAACAGCAGCTGGCAGCTGCAAAGGCTAATTATTACAGTATGAATAGCTAAGAACTCCTATCAGCTTAGTTCTGGTTTTTATATTGTGTCCATCACTTCAGTATCAGAGTACCTCACAAGGTATTCACGACCAGAGAAAACTGTATTTTAAAGAGGTTTTAATTAATTTATTACCTAATGGTCTGTAAGCCTGTTTTTATTCCCCTTGATATGCACGGGCATGGACATTACCTTTTAGTAATGCATTAAAACAAAAGTCCTGGAGGAACCCCAGCATCCCAAATAGACCAATAAAACCAGAAGAGTGAAATCTTAATTCTATGAAGTAAATGGGAATTTTGCCATTTGACTTCAGTCGGACAGGATTTCCCACAAAATTTTTACCCACTGCCATCCATTATTTTTAGAAAAAGACCCTTCATGATACAGCCTGAGCTTAGATTTTTCAAATTCACATTCATTTTACATTTAACAAGACTATTATAATGGGCCAAATTTGTACATGGTGTAACTCCAATTACGGGAGACATGAATTTGGCCTAGTATTTTAATAAACAGTTAACCTTGATTTCATGCCTTTCTCATTCCTTGACGCAGAAGGAATACTGTACAGAGCCTTTCCTGGTAACATAGTCATGATGAGACTGTTTTAAATTTGCTGAACTTCTACATTTTCTTTTCTTTCCTGTATTTAAAATATTTTATTGTACAAAAGTATTTATTACTTTAAGATCTATCTAAATGATGCATATTTTAAGTTAAGTATTACACACATTTATAACTACATGGTACTGTTCTTATTAGGCTCTGCATTTATTTGTATGAAATATTTATACCCTGATATAAGTGGAAGATCTCACTTACAGAATTGGTCTCACAGTTACATAATGATCATACTTTAGTATTACTTGCTTTTTCAGTAAGGTTAGCTCTTCCAGAAATCCAGCTAGAACCTCTTACTGTACATGCAAGAAAACTAATGCAGATTACTGTTCAGTAGGGTTTTTATTCATATCTGGATAAGAAATTAAACTTTATCAAGGTTTATTTGAACTCACTCCCTTAAAAAAAATCACAGCCTATATAAGCATATTTTCTTGAAAATTTGAAGCTGTGGGAATTTAGATGTTGCCAAAATTGAACTGAAAGTAAATAATGGGGCATTTGGTTTAAGTCTGCATCTCGAAGTTAAATACTCAACAAAGTTTAAAGTTTCGGTTTAGTTTTGCTTTTTTGAAAATTTTCAGTCAGTTAAGTTTGAAAGTAATCCAGAATTCATACCTTCATGACTTATCTCTCTGAGAGATTGCATAATGTGATAATTATATGGTATTGTGTTTTCATTTCTGATCTGCATGAATTTATTTAGAGCATTATCCCTTCAGCAGGCTCAGTGGAAAATGAGCAATAAAAATATAAACACATGCTACCATATTATTCTGAGCCTGAGAGCAATAGTGCCATCTGGTGTATTCATTTTTTAAAATCTTACTAAACAGGCATTCTCCCATCTTAAATCTCAGAGACTAGATTCCGTATCAGGATTTGGTTTCTGGCACTGGAAAGTGACCCAGGAACCACAGTATTTCAGGGGTATTTAATAGGTAGATCATTCTTCATATTTTAATAAACAAGAAGAAGAGGAATAAAAAGAAAAAATGACATTGCTGGTTCATTTGTACATATTATACACAACACTAAGCTATACACTGCAAATCTTGTAGGGTTCTATTGTCCGTCACTTTCTAGAATATAGCTCTACAGTGGTACTAGAGTTACCTAATCCTAGCCCTTTGAAAGTCAATAGACATCTTCACATTGATTTCAAAGGGCTCTGGATCAGGTCCCTACCTCTGCCAACATACATATGTTTTTACTACATTATTAACCAATTGTACTCGATATAATACTTGGTCAGTCATTTTGCTGTGAGAATATATATATGTACACAAACAGAAACAAAATATTTCTTCTGTCATACTGTTTGAATATGAACATATAGTACTATAGTAAATGAAACAATGAATTCACACTACTGTGGCTCTTTTGGGTAATGTTTCTCACTAATTTGGCTCCTGAACCATGCAGGTCTGAGTATCACTGCTGTAAATTGTCCAGTGGTACTAAGTCACCATCTACAATACACAGCTTGTAGAGATATTGTTAGGGATACTGTCACTGTACATCACACTCCACAGTGTGCAGCCTGCAGCAGTACTACAGAATAACACCATTTATTACTAAAACCCTGACTGCAGTATTACCTTATCAGCTACAGTGCAGTTCCAAGAGCGGTTTACTATGTCACAATCCACAACATGAGGTGTCCTGCACTATTCATAAGAACATAAGAACGGCCGTACTGGGTCAGACCAGTGGCGTAGCCAGGATCCAAGAGCAGGGGGAGCAAACATAAAAAAGGCGCCTCCCCTTGGCTCCTCCTCTGGCCACACTCCCCCCCTTGGCTCCTCCTCTGGCTGCTCCGCCCCCCCCCCTTGGCTCGTGCCCCCCCGGCCCATTGGCTGCGGGCCGCCCTGCTGTGCCCCCCCTCGCTCCTCTGGCCGCGGCTGCTGGCTGCCCTGCTACGCCCCCCCTCAGTCCTCTGACCACGGCTGCCGGCCACGCTGCGCAGGCCACCCTGCTGCGCCCCCCCTCGCTCCTCCGGCCGCGGCTGCTGGCCGCCCTGCTGCGCCCCCCCTCGCTCCTCCGGCCGCGGCTGCTGGCCGCCCTGCTACGCCTTCCCTCGCTCCTCTGACTGCGGCTGCCGGCCGCACCGTGGGCTGCCCTGCTGCGTCCCCCCTCGCTCCTCCGGTCGTGCCGTCTCCTCCCCATGGCTCCTCCGGCCGTGCTGCCCCCCCTTGCGTGCAGGAGGTCAGCGCTGGCCGGCAGGCGCGCCGCTTTTTAAAAACATGCTGAAGGGAAGTGGCTGCTTCCCCTCCACTCCACTAGCTATGCTACTGGGTCAGACCAAAGGTCCATCCAGCCCAGTATCCTGTCTACCGACAGTGGCCAATGCCAGGTGTCCCAGAGGGAGTGAACCTAACAGATAATGATCAAGTGATCTCTCTCCTGCCATCCATCTCCACCCTCTGACAAACAGAGGCTAGGGACACCATTCCTTACCCATCCTGGCTAATAGCCATTAATGGATTTAACCTCCATGAATTTATCCAGTTCTCTTTTAAACGCTCTTATAGTCCTAGCCTTCACAACTTCCTCAGGCAAGGAGTTCCACAAATTGACTGTGCGCCGTGTGAAGAAGAACTTCCTTTTATTTGTTTTAAACAAACAAGAATAGAAAATAGGGAAAAAATACTATAGTCTAGTATCCTCTTCAGTACAGATCCTTCTGTGACACAATACAATAAAACAACCCCTGTATTCCCTACCATATTTTTCCTCACTAGTACCAAGTCTGTAATAATATTAAATTCCAATCACTACTCCTTTACACACAGATTACATCACCAGTCCTTTCACAGATTCTCAGGGGCACATAGATCAGTTCTAAACAGTACAGGTTTAAATGTTTGTACATTGTTTTGAAAATGCAAAATATTACAGTGGGAGTTATTAAAATGGGACATGTACCACCCAGCATAGTTACATTTACCATGCTGTCTGAGGTATTTACCATTTTAAGTATTTGTGGGAATATCACAAATACCATAGCAAAGGTAAATTCTTGAGTCAGGTAATTTTTTCCTTTAATAGCACCAAATTTATATGAACGATGAATAGTATTATTTCAGTACTAATACACTAGATCATGGTAACTGTGACTATCTCTAAAAGGATTTTCCTTTTAATTTACTAAAACAATATGAATTTTTCAAGCAAGCATTTAAACATACCAGTATTTAAATGCAAATGCACAACAGCAAATTTACACTGAAGCAAAGTGAGAGTTGCCTGATTAGCCTAACTTTTAAGCTTATTGTCAAACAACCTGCATTCACACTGAAATATCTGACTTACCATGAGTCGATGTTTTTTCTCTGAATTCACTGGTTTTCCAGCTTCCATGCAAGCCGTGAACCAAGAGATATCAAGGAGTTCGAACCTTGAACTGTCCCTCATCTTGTGTCCTCTCAGCCATTCCAGAACTTCAGCACCAGAATTGTTCTCTGCCACAATGTGAGTGACAGAATCACTATAAAGGGAAAAATTAAGATGAGGTTTTCTTTTTTCTGAATCCAATTGTAGATAGCTACCATGCTGCTATTTCAATATTGACATGCACTCCCTGAAAAATGTCTTATATATTGTATGTCAGAGCACAGGAAGTGTGTCGTGTTTTCATATCACAATATTTGTTTTCCATTCAGTGAATCTAGTTTAAGAAAAAAAATTTAGCATGACATCTTTTATAAGTGCAGCATTTTCATCCTTTCAGTATCATTTAACTTCTGTAAGACACTGTTCTATTACACCTCTTTTTGCAACTTGGAAGATATTACACAAGCAATATTATAATGAAGAGGCTGGTTTATGTTACCTGCCAGCCCCGAGAAAAATAAAATTCCCGCTCAAAGATGAGAGTTCATAATACTTCAAAATCTACCAAACAGAATCCTATAAAGTTCCACAGTTGCTAATATTTTTAATAAACTTAAATCTTCTGTACCTAAATAAAGTACTTAAATGGCAGTAGGAAATGTGCACATGATAGAAATCGTATGAATTATAAATATTGTCTGAAGGCCACCTCCTGGCTGTTTTGATGTCCAGGTTTAGTTTAGCTTAAAACTGAGTGTTTAATGTAAGAGAGACAAGGTGGGTGAGGTAATATCTTTTATTAGACCAAGTTCTGTTGGTGAGAGAGATAGGCTACACTGTGTAGCTTGAACACTTGTCTCTTTCACCAACAGAAGTTGGTCCAGTAAAAGGTATTATCTCACCCACCTTGTCTCTCTAATATCGTGGAACCGACACGGCTACAACTACACTGCAGACATGCCAAACCCGTGAAAAAAAACACAGACATTGGGCTTGTTTTTAGCTTAACTGGCATGAGTTGCTTGTTGGCTAGTTTTGGGCTTGTAGCTTGTTGCTTTTTTTTTTTTTTTTTGATCAGCTCCCAGCAAGTAGGGGCAAGGTGGGAAGAGAGTCGGGCGTGCACAGTGGGCCCACCACAGTCCCAAACTGCACGCCGGGGGGATCTAGTCACATAGAGTGTTGGGGTTCTTAGGGATTGTTTTGAAATGGGATTAGCTTGATTTTTGGCTTATTGTGAAAATCAGGGTACTTATTTACCGCGTGAAAGTTGGCAACTGTGCTACATTGCACATCATATAATGTAAGTCGCTTACTATCTAATATACCATATGATAGTTAGTTTTAGAATGTCATAGAAATAGGCAATCAGAAAAGTCACTACAATATAATTTTACTTGCTGTATCTGAAGTACATGATAAAGAATTATTAGACATAGTATGAAGAATGACTGTACCTCAGCATCTAAAGATTATGTGTACTATTCAGTCATTCCATCCTTACACAGATATGTTTTTGCTGTATGGGAAGCAACAAAAAGACCAAAAAAAATACCGCTTATGATTGATTTCCGAAAATTTAACAGGGTTTAGCCAACTGTATTTCTGAGTATGGTTCTGAGCATGTGAGAGAGATACCACATTTCTCATCACATAAGGAACTATCATAGGTACTCATCAAAATATAATGCATAGATGCTAACAGAGTCCTCGATTGTCCCTTCTGTTCCCATGAGTGGAGGGGACCTAGATAAGTGCAGCCCAGGAGAAAATTTCTCCACCAGAACATGACACTGACAGAGCTCCAAAGGATTTAAACATTAAGGGCCGGTGGTCAGTGGAGTGCCATCCATGTATGCAATGCATGTATTGCATGCCCCATAATTCACAAAAAAATGTTTTATGCTAGAAGCATTCGAAAGCCCTGTATGTAATCAATCTGTTCGTGTTGGCTGTCTTTTTGTTTCTCTGGGAAGGCACACAATACTCCAAGTTGCATCATGTTGCCTAGGCAACATGAATATTCAGGCAGCTGATTTCCTGGCTGGCTGTGCATCAGAAAAAAGTAGCTACGGTGTGCAAGTGTACAACTGAATCATCCATGATAGAACAGAGCTAGCAGCACAAACTTTTCTTGCTAGTTTGCTTGATGAAACCTCAGATACTGTATTGCCAATAAGTCTCAGCTTTCGATTGTGCTGCATTACGTGACCAAGAATGGTGGTGATGTCGAATGCTTGGTTACTTTTACTGATGTTAGTAACAATCAAACTGCAGCAGGCCTTTGGCAGCATTTTGAGACGGTGTGCCAGAACTTTAAATTTGGAGATAAGTTGGTAGGTCAGACATATGATGGTGCAGCAGTAATTGCCAGCGACATAAGTGGGCTTTGAAACTGTGTTCGTGAGATGTCTCCCCGTGCACTTTTTGTTCATTACTACACTCATGTTTTAAATCTTGGTCTCAGTTTTGCACCAAACAGTATCAGAGAATATCAGATTTTCTTCAAAAATTTAGAAGGAATATCTGCATTTTTCCCTCCAACTTCAAAGTAGGCTGAAATTCTTCAAAACATAGTTCAATGGAGGCTGCCTTCTGTTTGTACCCAAAGGTGGGATTTTCACTAAGGCTTGTACAAACTGTTAAGCAGAGCAGAGAAGCTCTGACTGAACTCTTCAAAAATGTGGTGCAAAAATCCAGCAGGTTGGGATGCTCAGTCTTCTTCTTCAGCCAGGGTTTTCTGACCATGCTCAATGATTTTCAGTTTCTGTTTCTCCTTTGCTTCTACAGTGATATATTTGCAGTGACAGAAGGGAAAGTTGACATTCTTCAAACCAAGATGTATGATATTGAATTTTGTATCAAGCCGATTTGTGAGACATTAGAGCAAATGTCAGAGCTAGTTGCACATGAAGCTCAGGAAAAAAAGAGCAAGAGAAAGCCAAGCGACATATAAGTGTCTCTTCTTTGAGGTTATTGACAATGTCAGCAAACAGTTAGAATCAGTCAGCAAACAGCTGAATCCAACAAGATTCATGAGAGTTCCAGACATTTTTTGGAGTTGATGTTCTCAAATCTGGAGAAGCATCTTATCTGAATTTTTGACATTAATCAATTGCATTTCGAACAGTGTGCTGCATACAACTCAGAACAACTGCAAGGAGAAGGTGCATTTGACTTGTATAGAACTATTTATATGCTGAATTTACATACTTGCTTCTCTGAGATCAGCAAATTGTCTGCCATAATTCTGACTATTCCCTACTTTACAGCCATGGCAGAAAGATCTTTTTCAACTTTAAAGAGCATTAAGACATTTACATGCAACACCCAGGGGTGGCAAATGCTTGTCCAGATTGGCTTTCCTGGCCATTGAAAAAAAACTGCTTATGTATCTGCACAGCTTACCAAATTCCTAGGACTTGATCACCAAGGAGTTTCTTAAAAAAAAAAAAGTAAGAATGGAATCACACATTTGTATATTCTCAGCTTTCATTATATTTGACTACTAGTATTTGCCAAAACAAAGATATTTGGTTTATTAATCGCTATGTATGTTAGATAAGAACCTTTTTATCTGGGTGAGGTAATATCTTTTATTGGACCCACTTTGTTGGTGAGAGAGACAAGCTTTCAAGCTACACCGAGCTCTTCTTCAGTTCTGGGAAAGGTATTCAGAGTGTCTGTCACTGCTAAATACAAGACTGAACAGATAGTTTAGCATAAGTAGTTAGCACATAATATTTGCAATCAAGATGTGTACAAACTTGTAAGCAGATCAAAGAAACTCTGACTGAACTTGTTAAAAATGTGGTGCAAAATCCAGCAGATTGGGACACTCTATTGTTTTCTTCGGCAAAGGGTTTTCTGACTGTGCCAGTATACACCCCTGTATTCACACCTACACACTATTGTAATAATCTTTGTATAAGGTATGCCTTGTAATGTATCATTTGAAAACTCATAATTTGTGGGTCAGTATTATCCTGATATTATATGTGTGGCAACATTGTATGTGAAGTTATAAGATTTGCTGTATGATGTAAGAATCCCATGCACAGCTACAGACTAGGGACCGAATGGCTAGGTAGCAGTTCTGCAGAAAAGGACCTAGGGGTCACAGTGGACGAGAAGCTGGATATGAGTCAACAGTGTGCTCTTGTTGCCAAGAAGGCTAACGGCATTTTGGGCTGTATAAGTAGGGGCATTGCCAGCAGATCAAGGGACGTGATCGTTCCCCTTTATTCGACATTGGTGAGGCCTCATCTGGAGTACTGTGTCCAGTTTTGGGCCCCACACTACAAGAAGGATCTGGAAAAATTGGAAAGAGTTACAAAGACATTGGATACTTGGATGCTTTGAGCACAGTAACTGGCACTTGTCACTATTCAGGAAGGAGGATACTGTAAAAGGGGATTTAATCAGGTAGAGTGAGACAGCCTGATTTGATCCTTTTGAACAGGGATGAACAGGGGAAGGTTCAGCAATGCCTTGGAGGAGGACCCAAATATGATCTCTAGTTGCTTGAAAAAAAATGCTTTACAAACTATTTACACCCTGAGCACATAAGCTGCCAGCAGTCAAAGTCTCTACCAGGCCTGCTAGTATTCTCTATTATGTAGAGGAAATTTTTATCAAACTAGTAGGAAATTGTAAGTGCAACCACTCTAAAGCTCCACTGAAATACAGTCACATTGGAGTGGGATATAGCAATTAACAGGTTAGTAAAATGCACAGCTGTGGATTGGAGACTGAAACCTGAAACCTCTAAGACAATGGAAAAATAGAACATGACTCTCTCCAGTTCAGGCAGGCAGGCAGGCACCTTTACACTAGTACTAACTCTACTGAACTCTCAAGGAAGGGTATAGAGTACACATTCCAGCTCAAGACTTCATATCTTTCAGCACAGAGCAAGATTCCATAACAAATTTTTAAAATATTAGCATTCCACATCCCTAAGTATGGTTCAAGTCCCGTGGCCCTTATTTACATCAATAACCCATTGACTTCACTAAGTTCAGTCGGCTAGTTCTGCCCATAAGGCCTGCAGTTACACCTCCTAAAGTACTGTTATTATGTGATCTTCCAATGTACTCAATGTACAGTGAGCTGTATTTTGAAAAGGTAAATTAAAAAAATGTCACTGTGGAAGAAAATCCCTTTTCTCCTATCATAAAACTTGTAGAGCAGAGCATCAGAAAAGTTGCCTATCTCAATTTATTCTGAAAGATGACAAATCTAGGTGAGTCTGTTGAGTGGGCAATATTATGTTTATTGTTATTTAACCCTGTTAAGTTCTCCTTTAATTAAAACTGTTATGTTTTTACTTGTGTACAAAAATTCAGTTAGAGACATAAAGCTTCTGCTTCCTGTGGTTTATTTCACCTTATATAAAATATTCATATTTAATGTATTTATACCAAGCTGCAGATCTGGGAACTCTGCCATCGTTATACTCACAGCAGCAGTTTAGTTGCTGTGCACCAGTTTCCTCTAGTACCTCTACAGCTGTGCTTGATTCTTGGCAGAAAATGTAACAAATTTAGAGTTTCCTCTAGCATTCTTGACAACAACAAAAATCAACAGTTATAGTTCTGTTTTTTCCAGTTGCAACTAGACTGAATTAAATCATACTGGCCCACTCCTGACAAACAGAATTTGAATAATCTGTGTCCTCTCAGAAAGTTTGAAATTTTGGCAAGAAATCTCTGTCTCAGAAACCCACATAGACCCAAAGCTTTTAAGATACACCTCAACAGAGTTCTGATCCAAAGCCCTTTGAAGTGAAAGGAAGTTTTTCTACTGACTTCAATGGGTTTTGGATCAGACATTAACTGCCTAATTCTATGCCATATCTGCCTGTATTTTGTTTTGTAAACTGTTTACATCCCCTAGTTTTCTCCTTTTCTGATTCTGCCTTTCAAGGTCACAAGATCTGGACAAAAACAACAAGGAGTCTAGTGGTACCTTAAAGACTAACAGGTTTATTTGGGCATAAGCTTTCGTGGGTAAAAAACCTCACTTCTTCAGATGCATGGAGTGAAAATTACAGATGCAGGCATTATATAATGACACAAGAAGAGAAGGGAGTTACCTCACAAGTGGCCTGCATCTGTAATTTTCACTCCACGAAAAGTTTATGCCCAAGTAAATCTATTAGTCTTTAAGGTGCCACCGGACTCCTTGTAGTTTTTGTAGATGCAGACTAACACGGCTACCCCCGATATTTAAGCTCTGGACAGTTTACAAGAATGGGTGTGACAGGGGGTATTTAGGAGCTGAGATTGGAAAGCCCCAGTCATGTTTTTTGTACATATTCTGTTTAGCAGGCATTTTATACAGACATGAACAAAAATTGATTTTCTTTAAGTTAAATGTTCATGAAATTGGAGGCTGACTGCACTAAGTAAAAACAGGTATAGTGCAGGTAGAACAGATGCTGTGTCAGCACCCATATATAAATTTACCATTGACAGTACACCTTAATCCTCCCTGCTACTCCAATACTGGGCCTTTCTACACAGAGATGGCAGATTGTCCCAAAGCATACGCCAATGTCTAACACTCCCCAAGGGTGTTACTCAGTAGGACAGTTCAAATGAGGAAGATTTACTTAATGGAATACCAGAGATACTGGAAAGAAATATTTCCCTATCAATCTTTCATGGTTTCTATAGAGGCAAATTCAACGTCTTCCTTTTCTTTTCAGGAACAGGCCACTACATTTAGATTCGTTCCAACTATAACTGGATTTCAATGGGCCAAAATATTCCAGCAAATCATTGGTTGGTGTAAATCAGAATAGCTCAGTTGGCTTCAATGGAGCTTTGCAAATAGCACCCACTGAATATCTGGCTCACTGATTCCAATGAAACTATACAAATGAGTAAGAGTAAATCAAGTGAGTAACACTTGCAGGATCAGACCCTAAATTTATTTGATTTTCCATAGGAGAGAAGTCCATTGAGAAGTTCAAACTCATTAAACTTGACAGACTAAGACAAATTTGAACCATGAATCTTAGAGGTCAAAGATTAGAATATTTGCTTATGCCTGTATGCTGCCTATTGTTTTTTAGGATTTTCTTTCCTTAACATGAATTTATCTTATCTACTAAATATGAAATAATCACTTAGTAGAAAGAATAAAGATTATACACCAAATACATAAATAAATAAAATGTTAATCACAGTCACTTGAACAAATGCATTTATCAATGTCTTTGTCGTGTAGAAAGAGATGCTACTGAAAAACCTGACTATTTTACCTGATTACCTCAGAACTGCAGTATTCCCGTGTACCTCTGCAAGTTTTGTTATAGTAAATACCTTGAATACAGCACATACTAAGGTTAGCTGTCAGCATATCTTATTTAGTTATCTAATGTAATCAGCAAGTTTTTAAGCATCATCATTGCATATGATTTTCTGCTTACATAAAGATTTTCCTACCTTAACTCATTTTCTACCCTGAAACCTTTTCTTCTTGCCAGCTCCATCAGGAATGTCCTTCTAGTCACCCCCATTTTCCTCTCCATAATAAAAATTACTAATTCACTGAACTTTACTTCACAACTGCTGAGAGAAATTGGAGGATGCATCCCTTTCTGCTTTTTTCTCTGAGGGAACAGGCTTGGAGTTCTGATCTTATCCATGATGCAAGATAGTATTTTTCAACTTGACTGTCTAAATGTGTATTTACATTCACACTGCCAGCCAATAGCTGTATCTGATGTCACCACCCATTGATGTTATTTTCTTCTGTTTCTCTTCTGAAATCAGAAACAGAAGCTACATGAACAGAAACATTAGTTGCTTTGCACTATGAATACTTCTTTGAACTTACATGTGGGAAGAATTTTAACTACTCCAGACAGGTGCATATGTATTGAAATTCTTTGGTATTGACTGTGGCCACTGCCTCTAAAGACTTAATCCAGATAATATTGTCATAGCAAATTATTTAAATACATTGTGCCAGATCTTCAGCTGGTAGAAACTGGTGTAGCTCCATTGACTTGCATTTTAATTTTTTTTTTCTTTTTCAGTTCCATCATTTTGTGGTCACATACATTTTCTCCAACTTGAAAAGAAAATTTAAAATAATCATTACTCTTGTTTTTACTTAGAAACTGCTTCTGAGGAAAGGTTTAAATAATATCTCATGATTATGGCTTATATTGTTTGGCACTCTTGTTATTTCTATTCAATTAGCTTCGGGGCGTGTTCTGGTTTATGTATTTTTGCACAATTGTTTCCTGGGGTTGTGTTTTTAACTTCATAAAACTTTGACATAAAAGGAGGTTTTTTTAAAAAAGCAAACAAAAAAAGCACTTTGAAACAATATCACAATAAAATTAATCCCTTGGTAATTTAATTTGAAGGAAATGAATAGCAAAAGATTAGAGAACAGTTTTATAGACACTTTAAATGCGCCAGTAAATTGCCAGTGAAAGACTCTCTGCAGTATTTACACTGGGGTGCTACACTGGAGTGCAGAACTGTCTCTGCACTTCCTATCAACTGCTGGATCCCAGTAGCCCCAATAAACTGTTATGGACACAGAGGGCCTGTACTGTAGCCACTATTCCCCACTGCCCTGAACCTTGTGCAGTCATCTATACCCGTGCAAACTGAGGGTACATCTATACTAGAAGCTAGGTGTGTGATTCCTAGCTTGTGTACACAAACTCACACTACTGCTCATCTGAGCTAGCAACTAAAAATAGCAGTATGAACCCAGGGAGTTCAGGTGGGTTTGTACTCGAGGTGGCTAGTCTGTGCCATGGCTGTTGCTGCCGATGCTATCGTGGCTACACTATTTTTAGTGCTCTTGCTTGCCACTAGCACAAGAACGTATACATGAGCTGGGGATCACACCCCTAGCTCCTAGTATACACAGGCTGTGAGTGAAGAATCAGGTCCATAGTATAGACATTGTTATTTCAACAAGGCAAATTGCATCCTCATTACACTGTGGATCATGTCAAACTGGGCTTTTTGATTTGAGCTATGCTGAAATATAAAGTCTATTGTAGGAAGGAAATTAAATAAAGTACGTACCTGACTTTTTCCTAACTTCCTATGAAACAACATGAAAACATTTGGGTAAAAAGACAACATTTTTTGCATAATTGCAAACTCTAATTTCACCAGTTCTGCAGGAAACGTTAAAAATGTCCCGGCTTGAGTATCTCAGCAATCATACCAGTGAGAGAAAGCAAGCAGGAAAATTCTGCCTATGTCATACCTGATTTTTACAATCCCCCAAGTGTGATTTGAATGGTCACTTTGTCACCATGCATATATAAAAATGTGTTACAGAATAAAGACTTTTTTCAGCAGTTATTGCCCTTATTTTAAAGTTTAATTATGAAAAACATTGACACTTTTCCCAGCATTGCCCCCACCTTGCTGTATCAACTGAGTTCTCACCAGTATTAAAAAAGAGTTATTGTTAAAATAGAAATGGGACATCAACAAATTAAACTAGATGGCTTTTTCAGCTCTGGGCCGTTCCTTGGGCCATGATAAAAATACATATTTTAATTCATAAACTAAACTACATTCATTTCTTTCATAGCCTGAGGATAACCCAATGGCCAAAATAGCAGATCTACTCCTGTTTACTATTTGTCACATAAATGTTACCAAAACAAATGATTTTTGTTATTTTTAAACAAATTTTAATGTTTCAAATAGGGGCAGATAAGTGGGAAAATAGACTTAAAAGGTTATACGTAAAAGAATTGCAGCTGAGGGGTGGGAATTACAATGATCATGGCATTAAGATTCTAGGCAATCTGCTATGGTGGCGTCACTATTCTTTGCCAGCCTGCTGATTAACCTTAAAGCATTGGAAATCTCCCTTTTTACCACCTTCCCAATCTTGGTACTTTACTTATCTCAATTTCCTACAAAGAATAATGTATTTGAGAACAGGTTCTCATCTAAGTTAAAGTCTTCTTTTATGTTGTAATTAATTCAATGTGGTTGAACATGCAAAGATAATTTCCCTCAGTGTAACATCAAGATGCCCAGTGCCAGTAAACAACTCTTCTGGCACAAAGATCCCCCTTAATATACCTTGGGCCAGATTTTCAAACGTATTTAGCGTGCCTAAAGATTCAGATAGAATCCTAGTGAGATTTTCAAAAGTGCCTAAGTATAGGGTTACCAGATAGCAACTGTGAAAAAATGGGACGGGAGTGGGGAGGGAAATAGGCACCTATATAAGAAAAAGTCCCAAAAAACAGGACTGTTCCTTTAAAAATGGGACATCTTGTCACCCTACCTAAGTAGGTGAGTCCCTACCTCCCCTTGCAGTTAATTTCTGTTTTTTGTACAGCTCTTCTTTGAACCTAATGCAAACAGATTTATTTTCTTCTTTGTCTAATAAACACAGCATTAATGTCCTTCGGAGGTCTGACAATGATCCAATTTTACCAGAAATAACTTCTGAATTTAACTGGATTTTCACCTCCCACTTGAATAATCCACTCCCCTACAATTTTACAATATAAATAGTTCTTGACAAGAACTCACGAGGTGGAATATGTACTTGGGGTAAGCAAAACACAATCCAGGTGGCAGTTGTATTTGTGGTTACTTTGCCAAAAAAGAATAAGCAAGGATTTAATCTCATGAGTTACTAAATCAAATTTAAAGTTAAATGTCATCCCCCTAAAATAGATATCTCTAGACTAAATGTTTGAATTATTTTGGTCTTATCAGTTATTATTTACATCTAAGTAGAGTAAGAAATAATTGTCAACTCTAGTGGTTCTCAACCTTTTGGCATCCAAAAAATCATCCACTGAGCCATGATAGATCCCACAATCCATTGTGGCCCCCAAAGATTGTAGGATTGAGGAAACAGAAAGAAACAATGAGAGGAATTGGGCGCTGTGTGGCGGTGATGGTGAGGAGTATTGAAGTTGGATTGGGCTCCTGAGATTTGCTTTATTCATTGGTGGTGAAATATCATGTCCAGAATTCCTGCCTATCTAATTTTGTAAATTATTCTGAGAATGACATCATAGCTCAATAAACTGGATTATACATTCATGTAATTCTTGTCCTGTATATCTTTATGGCCATTAGTTGGTTATGCTGCATATGTTTTCTTTATTTTACAAGGTACCATCATTTCAATTGTTCTAATCCAGGGGTCAGCAACCTTTCAGAAGTGGTGTGCCGAGTCTTCATTTATTCACTCTAATTTAAGGTTTCGCGTGCCAGTAATACATTTTAACATTTTTAGAAGGTCTCTTTTTATAAGTCTATAATATATAACTAAACTATTGTTGTATGTAAAGTAAATAAAAGGTTTTTAAAATGTTTAAGAAGCTTCATTTAAAATTACATTAAAATGCAGAGCCCCCTGGACCAGTGGCCAGGACCCGGGCAGTGTGAGTGCCACTGAAAATCAGCTTGCGTGCCACCTTCGGCACGTGTGCCATAGGTTGCCTACCCCGTTCTAGTCTTTCTATATTCTTAAATATAGCTTATCACCTTGCAAACCTTGGGTTCATGCTGTGTCTCCATGAGGAAGCAACTAGATTATTTTTAATGGTTTTCAGAAAAAAAAATCAATTAAATAAGCATGTATGCAAGTTGATGGACCTCTCTCACTAAAACACTGCCTGCAAGCCACCATCTTCATCAAAGCTGTACAGCTAGAATCAATGTAAAACCAGGCAGTGAAAGTAGGGGAAATGTCAATACAATGGGAGACAGACCACAAGATTTCTTTCAAGGATTGAAATAATCAGATGCATGCATCCATCCACCAAGAAACCTTCTTGGGGCTTCTCTACACTTAAAACACTGTAGCAGAGCAGCTGCGCCACTGTAACACTTCAGTGTAGACACTACCCATGCTAACGGAAGGGCTTCTCCATTGGTGTAAATAATCCACCTCCCTGAGAGGTGGTAGCTAGGTTGATAGTAAAATTCTGTCTACACCGGGGTTGAGAACAGGCTAACTCTCTGCCTTGCTCAAGGATGTGGATTTTTCACACCCCTGAGTGACACAGCTATATTGACCTAATTTCCTAGTATAGAGCAGGCCTCAGATTCAACAGGATTCTTTCATATTGTTTGCAATGAACTAACAATTCACATGAAGTGGTAAAAAAGCTATGCTAGTAAAGATGCCAATCAAGGAACTGGCCAAATCTCTGACACTTAAGTGTAGCAAAGGAATTGCTGATCTTTTCACGGTCTAGGCTAGAGATGGTCAGAAAATGCCCTCCCATTTTCCTCCTTTCCCCTCCCCCCTTGAAAATTTTCATGAAAACAAATTTAATATAATATAAAATCATTTTTGTCTAAATTTTCTACTGAAATATTTGAATTTTGGCAAAAAATTGAACCAGGCCTAGCTGGATCTAATGCCTGTTGCAAATATAATATGTCCCTGAAGTTAAACAGCAGTTTTGGCATTTTCACATTACTGAAGTTCCAGTTTCAGGTCAGCATGCTGAATCCAATTTAGGCAAAGTTGTAACTTACTATGTTGATCTGGTGCAGGTTATACATGAACATTCATGTCTAAAGAAACTATTCAATTTTTAATTCCCTTTTGCACTTGACTCAGGATACTTTGGAAAGTGACTGGTCCACTGACAATCCAAAAGGCACAACCACAAACCATACTGTACCTAATTATGTGTTCAATAAAAAGAATGGGTGGCCTGATTCACAACTGCATTTACTTGGTGAAAAATCCACACAAACGTTAGTTTGTCATGTTTTATTCTTCACCAGAACAATGGACAATTGCCGCATGGCTGTCACTGTGGCAGAAAGCCACCTTCCTAGTGACTTAATTTGGATTATAAGTAGCCATCATTTCAGAAGAAGGTTGTCCCGTTACCTGAGTCATGATACCATATGTGAGTTCTTACTCTTCACCACCCATGGTTAGTGGCATAAAAACCACACAGACCACAGCACTGTTTTCAACTAAGTGCAATTCCTCTTTATGTACCGTTCCCCAAGAGCATGGCATACTGCACTTCACTTGCAAACCTGTGTGGCAAGTTGACTACAGAAACACAATCATAGGATTTTTAGAATAATATTTCCCCCTTCCTGATGCTGTTCCTGTAGAAAAAGATGATCAAGGCCACAGAGTGCGAATGATACATCTACAAACATTGTTGATGATTTAAATGATTATCCTACAAGTGTCAATGTGTTGCAGTGTTTGTATCAATCACAGTAACAGAAATAGTCTGCAAGCAGTACCCAGTATGGGCCTAATCCTGCACTCCTTGTGCAGGTATGAGAGTTTTAACTCAATGGGAGTTAGACCTGAAGCAGGAGTGCAGGAGCAGCCTGCCTCTGTAAAGCATAGACATGCTTGTTCAGTTCCACTTCATCTCTGTATTAATGTATGTTTTCATTGTGCCTTACCTGGTATTTTCAGCAGTTTGCTTGCACATAAACTAGATATTAAAATATTTTATTAAATGTTTTTGTTACATTCCATCTAGCTTTCTTGTGTAAAGACAAGAAAATGCTGAGAGATGATTTTACTGAATAGTTGCGGTATGTTAGTCTTCAAAGCACAGAGGGAAGAAATGCAAATGGACACCATTTTAACTATTAACTATCAACAGAATCTGTAGAGTGATTTTTATTCCTTTTTTTTTCCAGTTGCAACAGATATATACAATGACCTTTCCACCATAGTTAAGTACAAAACCCATGGATTCGTTTTGCATAGATTCTTTGAAAAGTGGCATAAGGCAGTGTTTAAAATTTGTTGTCTTTGCTAGATGATGGAACTTGGGATAGAAATTCAGCATTTTTTAGTCCCAATGATACCTCTGACTTATTTTTAAGCCCTTCTGGTCTTTATTTTTCTTAACAGGCTGCTGTGACTTCTTGTTTGTTTGCGTTCTGGTGCTTATTTACTGCTGAGTATTCTATCTTTTGTCAATGCAGGTTCTAAACGTCTAGAAATAATAGGTTGAGATATTTTAGAAATAATATGGAAGGTTTTTCCTCCTTCTTCTAATAAAGTTTCTGTGGAATAGATTTAAAACCCAAAAGACATTTTTAAATGCATTTGTGATATGGTTCTTTTTTTTCTATTTACATTGCACAGTACAAAAGCATAAAAGGGCACATATATAACCAAAGTGTAAGACCTAAATGAGATGTGCTTTTAAAAGTTTCCTTTTCCC
Source organism: Terrapene triunguis (assembly GCF_002925995.2). Classification (NCBI taxonomy): domain Eukaryota; kingdom Metazoa; phylum Chordata; order Testudines; family Emydidae; genus Terrapene; species Terrapene triunguis. The sequence goes on from NW_020664446.1 coordinate 30,185,944, forward strand.
CTATTTTGCTACTAAGAACATAAAATGACAAAATCAGGTTTTTTTAAAAAAAAATTGTCTATTTTACTACACTTCAGTCTTCTGCTTTGATTGCCATCAGGGAACAATACAGCATTCACTATAGCTTCACACTTCTGTTGTTAATCTAGCTCTATCTAAATAGGTTGTTAATTAGTTGTAGTTGGTGTCATTATTAAGTAGGCAGCCCCAGACTGCAGCAAAATATTTCCATTGCATTAGAACCAAAGGGTAAAGTATCTGGAAGGTACCTATCTCACTTCATCATTTACCCGCCATTGTGAGGGCCTCAGACACTGGTGCAACATGGTCCCTCTTATTCACTGCCTGTGGCACATAATATTCTCATCTCATGTGGGCTGTAATTCTTTGGTCTAATTTTCATTTTTAGATTTAGTGTGCAGGTGCTGGGTGGTGTCCCTGGCCTGTGATATACAGGAGGTCAGACTAGATGTTCTGGTGCTCCCTTCTGGCCTTAAACTCTATATGACAAATTACATGAGGTTAGAGCTCTGATGAGAGCTTCTGAACAGTAGTAGCGAAAACAGCAGCCATTGTTTAAGTGTACTTCATGTGAAGCTAATGTCTTTCTCCATTTTCTACTATAACTCTGGCACAATTTAAACAGTAAAATAATTCAACCTGTCTGCAAACAGAGAAGCGGTTACTCATGCTATCATGGTAGAGACCAGAGTTTGAAATAAGTGGGATAGTATTAGAGATGGGCAAATCTTGCAAAACACATTCCAGGTGTAGTGGTCCCTCGGTCTCAGGCTCAGAGGGAGGCCACTCTGACTTGCTGCATCAGGCAATAAACAGAAGCTAATTAGCAGTCCCTATCTCAATCCTCTTTACTAGGGCAGACAGTAATTCAAGTCTGGGCTCTAACCCTCTGAGCAGGCAGAGCAATAAGCAGTCTTTGGGCCCAAGCCTCCTGGCTAAGGCAGATAGTAAGCATAGTCTAGGCTCTGAATCCCTGGGCACAGCAGAGCAACAAGCAGTCTTTAGTCTGAGCTTTCTGAATAAGGCTGGCAGTAACTACAGTCTGGTTTCTAACCCTCTGGGAAGGGCAGAGCAGTAAGCAATTAAGCAATGTTTTGCCTAGCCTCCTGGCTAAGGCAGACAGCAAACAGTCCAGGGGCGTGCAGCCAGGGCGGCTCCAGGCACCAGCTTAACAAGCAGGTGCTTGGGGCGGCCACTCCAGAGGGGGGCGGCACGTCCAACTATTCGGCGGCAATTCGGCGGAGGGTCCCTCACTCCGGCTCGGAGTGAAGGACCTCCCGCCGAATTGCCGCCACAGATCGCGATTGCGATCGCGGCTTTTGGGGGGGGGGCTGCTTGGGGCAGCAAAAACCCTGGAGCCGGCCCTGCATGCAGCTTTCTGGCTGGGGTAAACCACAAATAAGGATCAGGGTTTCTGGCCTAGGGTGAGTAGACTGCCATTCCAGGGTTGGAGTTGGCAGCAGGGGGAGTTGGAGGACCCGGGCCAACCTTACTCCACTGGGTCCCAGCCCAGGGCCCTAACAGTGACATGGCATCCTGCCACTGGGTCAGGGGAATACTGACTTGTATTGCAACAGCACAACCTAATGTCTGGTTCCCCTGGGCTGCTTCCTACCACAGGCCAGGGTATGACTCCATAGTCTGCATCTCCTCGGGATAAGTGGCGGGCGGCAGTCCCAGGAACTCTTCCCCACCCTTGGTCTCCTTTGGGAGCAAGGCCCCATACAGCTTGGGGTCTCGTCCAAAGTATTGCCGAGGGCTAGAGACATCTATCTCCTTCGCTGGCTCTGGCCCAACTGAGCTGAAGGGCCCAACTCTTATGCTTCCTGTCCTTCCCCTCTGCTTCTCACACAGGGGATGGGGCAGGCTTGGCTCTGCCACCCCCAACTCCTACAAGGCTCTCCCTTGGGTGCATGATAAAGCTTAGAATTATAAAGGCTCCAAAGTTTGTTTTCACATACACATACGTGGTCTCTCCATCTCAGGCTCGGAGGGAGGCCACTCTGCCTTGGATTACTTGTGCATACTTATACATCAGTTCACTTTCAGCAATATTTGTGCCCCTTTAGTGTTGACTTGCACCAGCAACTGAATTTACTTATATGTTTGTGGAAAGCAACTTTGAAGTGTGCATGCTCAAGTTTTCACATAAGAAATGTGAGACTTTATCAAGTAACCTAGATATCCAGAATATCAATAATTTTGGAAAACGAGATTACAATTTATGGAGAAACCGATGAATTGATAGTATGCCTTGACTGTGCTTACTTAGCTATATTGTGGTATTTGGACTGTAAGATAAGGAAGGCTTACAAAGGAGACAAAAATCTTATAATTGCTGTCATTAAGTGCCTAAAACTTTTGTGGTACTTGACTAGGAAGAGCTGTTAATAAGAATGTTAACACAGGAAAAACAGACAGAAAACGGCATAATGAGAATGAATTCATCAACCTCTCATCTCTGATACTCAGAAATCACACAAGAAGAATCAGACCAACAACTGGAAAAATCCAATCCATTTTGAGGATTTGTTTGAGGATTCTTTACACAGACTGCTTTCTTCATAGTTCAGAAAAACCCTTTTCTTTTAAGTCAACTCCCCAGGAATTTATAAAAGACTGGGGCCATATCATGATTCAGAGAGCATGACAATATGGTCACTGGTACTCCACTTGCACCAGGGGAAAATTAATCAGCACCAGTCCTATAACTGGAAGAGATTATTTCCCTTTCCATGCTGACTCAGCTGTACCCCACACAGACCTCTTTTCCTATGCCACCCCCAACTCCTACAAGGCTCTCCCTTGGGTGCATGATAAAGCTTAGAATTATAAAGGCTCCAAAGTTTGTTTTCACATACACAGTAACTATACATATTGCAAATGATTGCTCTGCTGCTTCTGGTTGTGATTAGAACTGGGTGAATAATTGACTTTTTGGTTCAGCCAGCAAACCAAGAAGTCACTGGAAATTTTTGGTTCATTTCCAAAAGTGTTCAGAATTTGTCAGCAAATTGGAAAAATTCATTTCAGGCAAGTGACTTGTGTGTGTGTGCCCCTTGTGACAGACCCAGACCAGTGGGGTACAAGAGTCTGGTAGAGGGCAAATATACTGGTCACTGGATGAGTAGTTTTCTGTTCCCTGAGTGACCAGAGAAGGGGCTGTACTAGAGTAATCAGGAACCTGCTAAAACCAGTTAAGGCAGGCAGGCTAATTAGGACACCTGGAGCCAATTAAGAAGAAGCTGCTAGAATCAATTAAGGCAGGCTAATCAAGGCACCTGGGTTTTAAAAGGAGCTCACTTCAGTTTGTGGTGCATGTGTGAGGAGCTGGGAGCAAGAGGCGCAAGGAGCTGAGAGTGAGAGTGAGAGGGTGTGCTGCTGGAGGACCGAGGAGCACAAGCGTTATCAGACACCAGGAGGAAGGTGTTTGGAGGAGGCCATGGGGAAGTAGCCCAGGGAGTTGTGGCTGTCCTGCAGCTGTTACAGGAGGCACTATAGACAGCTGCAGTCCACAGGGCCCTGGGCTGGAACCCGGAATAGAGGGCAGGCCCGGGTTCCCCCCCAAACCTCCTAATTGACCTGGACTGTGGGTTCTTCCAAAGGGGAAGGTCTCTGGGCTGTTCCCCAACCCACATGGTGAATCTCTGAGGCAAGAAAATCTGCCAATAAGCGCAGGACCCACCAAGATAGAGGAGGAACTTTGTCACACCCTTTAAAACCTTTAGCCCTGACACTTGCCTGGCTTGTAGGAGACTCAGGTTTGAATTCCTCCAAAGGAGCAGTGACTTGAAGTCAAATATCCCTCCCATCTCCGTCTCCATTCCCCCCCCCCCCCCCCCCCCCCCCCCCCCCACACACACACGTGAATACTGTAACAACCGGACTATTAGCTATTCTAGGGTGGATTACTCCCAGTCTTTCCTGCTGAAGCTGTTCCATTTAGCATAAATAATTAAATATTCATTATGTCAAAGAGATAGAGTGAGAAGGACTCTAACCTAGTGATTAAGGCACTCACCTGGGGGGTAGGACATTAAATCCCTCTTCTGAATCAGACCGAGAGAAAATAACCACTATGCCAAAGGACATGCACACAAAGAAAGTTTGCTGAACCTGAAAAACTTTTGCCCAAGCCAAAATTATCCATTCAAATTCATAGATAGTTCCAGGTCAACCAAAACTGCATTTCTGGGCAAATAAACTGTCACACAAAAGTGTTCACCCAACTGTAGTTCTAATATGTTATTGGACTGATTTGTGTCTGCTGTGCTGCGGCTTCAATGATTTTGGTTATTTTACATTTGTGCAAGTTAGAAAGACATTACAATGGATCCTTTCCTACTCCCAGTACAATTTCCGTGGACTCCATGAGAGCTGGATCAGACTCTCAGGGTATGTCTACACTGCCAGCTAATTCAGGCTTGGGACAAGGGGCTATTTATTTGCAGTATAGACATTTGGACTCAGGCTGCAAGGAGGGAAGGTCCCGGAGCTCGGGCTGCAGCCCAAGCCCAAATGTCTACACCGCAATTAAGCAGCCCCTTAACCTGAGCCCAGTAAGCCCAAGTCAGCTGGCACAGGCCAGCCACAGATGTCTAATTGCAGTCTAGACATATCCTTACATGCAGTTAGCTAAATGTTGCTGAACATGCAGAAGGATCTTCTGAGAAAAATTACTTGTCTTAAATATACTGAACATCTGAGTAATTTATTAGAGAAATAATAAAAGCTTTTTAAACTAAAAACATCATGTAATTTGTAGAAGTTATTGCAACAAGTAGACTGGAATCTAATAGGTATACAAAAGGGACTTCCATATTCTTGTGTTAAGTAATCATAGAATATCAGGGTTGGAAGGGACCTCAGGAGGTCATCTAGTCCAACCCCTTGCTCAAAGCAGGACCAATCCCCAGACAATTTTTTACCCCAGTTCTCTAAATGGCCCCCTCAAGGATTAAGCTCACAATGCTGGGTTTACCAGGCCAGTGCTCAAACCACTGAGCTATCCCTCCCCTAATAAAAAAAAATAAAATAAAAAGAAAGAGTACCTGGCCACTTGCACATGGGGACTGGCCCAGGGTCCACTGTAATCAATGTCAGGATCAGGCCCAGGGTGCTGGAGGCTTCTGCTGTATCTGCTATGGACCTGAATAAGCACCAAGAGAAATTTGTTAGACCAACTTTACCTGTTGCCAGAGATATAATGTTACATTGAACAGAGAACTAACACTCTCTGAAAAAGCACGGATCGCTGGGCTTTGTGTGCAAGCACCTCTCAATAAAACAGTCAGAGGTCCTAGGGACCAAATGGCTAGGTAGCAGTTCTACAGAAAAGGACCTAGGGGTCACAGTGGACGAGAAGCTGGATATGAGTCAACAGTGTGCTCTTGTTGCCAAGAAGGCTAACGGCATTTTGGGCTGTATAAGTAGGGGCATTGCCAGCAGATCGAGGAACGTGATCGTTCCCCTTTATTTGACATTGGTGAGGCCTCATCTGGAGTACTGTGTCCAGTTTTGGGCCCCACACTACAAGAAGGATCTGGAAAAATTGGAAAGAGTCCAGCGGAGGGCAACAAAAATGATTAGGGGTCTGGAGCACATGACTTATGAGGAGAGTCTGAGGGAACTGGGATTGTTTAGTCTCCAGAAGAGAAGAATGAGGGGGGATTTGATAGCTGCTTTCAACTACCTGAGGGGGGGTTCCAGAGAGGATGGAGCTCAGCTGTTCTAAGTGGTGGCAGATGACAGAACAAGGAGCAATGGTCTCAAGTTGCAGTGGGGGAGGTCTAGGTTGGATATTAGGAAACACTATTTCACTAGGAGGGTGGTGAAGCACTGGAATGCGTTACCTAGGGAGGTGGTGGAGTCTCCTTCCTTGGAGGTTTTTAAGGCCCGGCTTGACAAAGCCCTGGCTGGGATGATTTAGTTGGGAATTGGTCCTGCTTTGAGCAGGGGGGTGGACTAGATGAGCTCCTGAGGTCCCTTCCAACCCTGATATTCTATGATTCTATGATTCAATATGGAGTAGGACTTATCTGGACACTGGCTAGGACACAAACATAAATACCCTCAATGCCAATACTAGCGCCAACTTGTTAAACTACAACAGTCAGAGATCTCTCAGGGGAGCGAGGCTACACAAAGGGTTTACAGTATGGCCCACACCTGAATGGAGAGATTGTCTCATGGACCATTTACCTGTGTGAATGACAATCATATAACATTTATGTGGCCACTCTAGAAACTTCTTACACAGAAAAATATTAAAAATTAATCTGTGATAGTCAATGCTTCTGCTGGTGGCTCCATTCCCTGAGCAAGACTCCTTATTTCCTCGTTCTCTTTTATAGTAGTGGCTACTAATGCAGGCAGCTAGACTGAGTCCACCTACTTGTAACCTTCTGCTTTCAAAGGCATCCTGTATACATGAGGTTAATCTGGCGCAGTATCTTTAAGCTAACAAACTAGAATACTTAACAATGGACCGAACCCTACAATCCTTACTCAAGCAAAATTTCCTTTGGGATAATTGGAAGTTTTGACTGAGTGAGGACATCAGGAATTAGCCCCAGTACACCACAAAACTCCCTCTCTGTTTGAATGGCTAGTAGAAGCAGTGATTAATATTATCTCCTTCCCCAGGCCCCAAATCTATCTCCAAACAAGCCGTGTAGGGATATTAAAGAAGGCACTAACAGTGATTCCCCCAAGTGACAGTGACCCCCTCATAATTTGTCTCCCACACTTTAAAATCCAACAGTTTCACCAAGTACAAAAATCTCTTGGGTCTTCTGTTAAAACTTGTAAGCTACTGTCTGTAGAAACCATTGATTATATCTATCCTGTGAAAGGTACTTTGTTACTATGTAAAACTTACAAACAAGTTAATTGACTTTGTTCTTGAAGTAATTAATACAATGTAAACAAACACTATAAGCCGTTAAGTGACTTTCACTTCATTCAAGGGCTCCTAGGACAGACCCCCACCCTCTGTGATTAAAGGGCCGGGAGTCTCAAATGAATTAGCACACACCCCGAAAGTGATGGAGACAGTAAATTAAAATATGGTTAAGATATGGAATGTATGCTGATGAATGCTTGATATACATGAATGGCTAGGGAGGTGCCAGCCTAGAAAGGGAGTATCCATCGGCCGAAGAATGTGTAAAGTGGACCACCAAAACCCCCGGAGGGTAAACTGGGATCCACCCCATCACCTGGAAGGATGAGAAACACAAACTTTGGACAGTGTGGAGCCACCAGGAATGTGCCCAGGAATGTGCCATCCGCTGATTGAGTCAGCAACAGCAGGATGAAACGGCTCCCATAGACTAACATAGGAATTAATTCCTATAAGAATGGACTCTCAAGACTGAGGATTTTGAGTCTCTGGTTCTGCTGCCAACCTCCAGTGTGGCGACGAAAAAGGAAGGAGACAGAAAGCCAGGTTATGGTAGCCGAAAAGCCAAAAAGCCTCAAAAGCCTCCCAGGAAAACTTTCCTGGGGTTTTTATTCTTTCTACCTCTCTGCTTACAACACTTCTAAGTGGTTAGATTCTTGCGCATAGGGGGAGTGTACAGTGTACAACAACATAAGATAACAAACCCATATCTTGTGCACATGAAAGCAAGCTGCGAGGGTGATGATCAAGTCAGCCAGTAAGTTTCCTAATCACAGACACTGGGGTGAAGGTCACTCCTGCCTCGTAGCCCCAGACACAGTGTGCCGCATCTGTGGGCTGGCGATTCGGGAGCTATGCGTCCCTACACTCCAGGAGCATCAGGTGCACCTGACACAGACTCGGCTCCATCCTCATGACCAAGATACCTGGCCAGTAACTTGGCATGAGCAACTTCTAGGCTGGTAACTATAACACCTATACAGAACTTAAATGAATGATTGTGTGAATGAATCAATCTCTCTCTCTCTCTCTCTCTCTCTCAATCTCTCTCTCTCTCTATATATATATATATATGTGTGTATGTGTATGTGTATATAAGGAATAAGTAGTCAAAACAATGTTGTTTACTTTTATCTTTTGCTTTATCATTATATTTACAATAAATGTGGCATCTTTGCCTTATCCCTCTTAATAAGACCCTGCTGGTTTTTATTCTATTGGTATAACAGCCGGTCACCAGCACTATCTCCAAAGGTTGTGAGAAGTGTTTTGCTAATTATTAAATCCTGCTACTTAGAAGTATTATATAGCTGGTACAGTACAGTCTGCACATTACAGTAATACTGTAAATAATGTAGTTCTACAGCTACTCATTAAAAAATTTGCAAACCAAAATGATGCATGATTAATGCATTCTATATTGTAGGTGGTAAAAACATGCTTCATTTAATAAAAATGAGATGCAAATTAATTATCCAAAACCAGTGACAAATAGAAACAGGCTGGCATTTCTATATTCAACTGAATTGGGGAAATATGTGAAATTCATATAGAAGGAAAACAGGATTGCATTTAAAATACATCTTTCAAATATACTCAAGTTGCAGTAGTGGGGGAAGGTTTCATTTTGCTTGCAGCTTCCACTTCACTAAACTGAAGATATCATCAAATCACATATTATGGGAAGAGGGGATATATATAGTAAGTGCTATAGTTAATACCGAGATTATCTACATAAGGGGGTTAGTCCACACTAACTTGAGTTAGTCTGGTGTGAAGATGCCTGCATACACACTGTGCAATTCATTAGAGCACACTAACTCCACATTTATCATGAACTCTGGAGTCCACTTTGAAAGCGTTCTAAGTTTGATGTGAATTGAGTTAGTACAGTCTATTGTTTGTGTGCAGCCAATGCTGCTCTGAACTACTTTGGCAGTCCTCCAATTGCTATCCCACACTGCTTTGTGGGTATCTGTGACACTATGCCCCATATTCTTCATAGAAATATTGTTATGATATGAATATGGCATAACTAAGATATGTTTTATGCAAGATGGGTCATGTGAGGTATCACTGGAAAGATTATGATTTGCTGAATGTGATTATCCAATTTGTATGCATGTATCATTTCTGTATCTGAAATTAGGAATATTGACTGTATAACAATTACAACTGTGTGTGTACTTGGGGATCGCCCACCAGACAGTGTGCAATCAGCCTGTGTAGGGGAAAAACTACAAGTTTCATTTTGTTTAGGCACTTCTCCATTTTGTTTGTAAGGAGGAGTTGTTTGTCCACCATGTGACCACCTTCTTGAGACAACTGGCGCCTTTTTCTCTCTAAGGCGGTAAAGAGCAAGGGTCACATGGCCTGTGTTCTGCCTAGTAACAGGAGAGCATAAAAGACTGCTGCACCCGAGAGGAGAGGCTGTCCTTCCTGGTGGCAGCGCAGTACATGTCCTAGCCAAGACTTCAAGGGATCTACAGAAGAAGATCCAAACTACATTGTTCCAGCTATCAGTTCCTGATTGATTCCTATCTTACCAGTATCCTGAACTCCTATGTTTTCACCTTGCTGTCCTGGTGTATTTCATCTGTGATGTCCTCTGTCAGGGTCCATTCCTCTGAACCTGGTGTAGTATGCTGTGTACCTCTGTACCTTATCTGTAGTAAATTCCCTTTTGTCCTCATGGGTTTGGGACCTTGACTTTATGTCAGTTTGTTGTGCCAACCTGTACCCATATGCCCTTTGTATTGTTTTGCTGGGGGTCTGATAAGTTACTGTTTCCTGTTAGTCACTGTTTAATAAACCCGTTTGCTTTATAGTTAATCCTGTCCTTAGTTTTCTCTCCATTGATAGATGTGGTTTGGGGGAATGAGTCTGCTGGGTGGGGACTCTGAGGTGTGGAACCTAGAGCACATCCAGTTAACTATAGGCAAGATCTGAGTTCCTGGTTAACACTTGGATGGGCCATTAGGAAGGACAATAGGTCTTTAAAGATACTAATTTCCCTTCTTCCTGAGAAGTTTCCCGGGATGCTGCTTTGACACTGACGGGTCAGGTGATCATGTCACTAGTACTAGACCCCTTCTTGGGCTTCCAGTGTTTTTCTATAAAAAGGAGGTGGGGGTCATACTAGGAAACAAAGCATTCCCGCCATATGTAAATCCTATTTAAGGCTGGGGAATGAATTAATCTAGGCTATTCTCCACTGCCTCCCCGCCCAAGAAGGAAGACTGCTGAAAACACCTGAAGAAACAAAGGAACTAAGCTGGGGGAGGTAGAGGCTGAGCCCAGGGGAGACAGATCAGCCTGTAGAAGGAATCCCTAGAGATTTAAGCTGCAAGCAGTGCAGTTTACCTTCAAGAAACTCTGCAAGATGCTCGAAACAACGTTTAGGGTGAGAAATTATTATTTGTAGCCAGTATTCTTTAGTGTATTAAGCTTAGTTTGTATGTTTTGTTTTATTTGCTCAGTAATCTGCTTTGTTCTGTTTGCTATGCCTTGTAATCACTTAAAATTTACCTTTTGTAGTTAATAAACTTGTTTTTTTGTTTATTCCAAAACCCAGTTTGTGCAATTCATAACTGGGGTAGGCGGGAGCAAAAAGCTGTGCATATCTTCCTCTACATTGAGGAAGGGAGTGAATTTCATGAGCTTACATTGTATAAATCTCTATACAGTGCAAGACAATATAATTTTGGGTTTACACTCCAGAGGGTGTGTGGACCACAGTGCTGGGCAATTCCCTGAGCTGAGTCTTCCCACATAGAGCTGATTGCAGACTGTGTGTGATTCCACAGTTGGGTGTGTCCCTACCTGTGTGTGTGCTGGAAGGGGTCTTGAGAGCCTGTCACAGCAGCACAGAGTAAGGGGAACCCAGGCTGATGGGACAGGTAGGCTTAGTGGAACCCCAGCACATCAGGTGGTACGCCGGAAGGGGGGGTCTAACCCGTCACACCATCCATGACCAATCTGTCTATTTACCTGTATACCTTCTACTGCTCTGGGATCAAGTTGACCAGATGGTCTCTCCCACATTTAAAGACAGGCACGGAACCAGAATCAGCCCATTTGCTCCTGGATTCAAATATATCAGCTTTGTTGCAATATTATTCCAGCAGCCTTTACAACATGCCTTGAGCATCCACTTGGGGCCAGAGGTGCTAGCTCTCCTCACCATTTGGAGAGAAGCATTGGTGCAGCAGGCTCTTGGGGCCAGCCACCAGAATAAAGATGTGTTTGTGAACACTGCAAGTCAGACATCCAAAGGGGATCACAAGCAGGACACTGACGGTGCTGGATAAAGAACAAACTGCTTGGGAGAATTTACGTTAAAACCAGGAATGTCAACTGTGGATGTATAACATGTCAATTTTTTTGAGGAGAGGTGGTGGATCTGCACCCCCACCTCCTCTGCATGACCCCCCGCCTAAGGATAAGTGGCAAGAGACTTTAGAGGAGGAACACAAGCAGAGCAGTGAGGAGCTCTTCTGGGAAAGCCAGGATCTCTTCAGGACTCAGTACCCTGAAGGCATCCAGCATCCTGAAGCCAATTCCCAGCAAGAAACTCAGTCCAGGACTCAGGAGGCATGTCCTATCAAGGAAACATTGGCACACGAGTATCTCTATAATTCATTTATACTTTATTGCTGTGCTAGCTTCTGTTCTGGATGCCCCACAGCTACAGCCATTTTTGGCAGATGCGAGCTAGGAGTGTTTTGGAGTCTCCAGCCCCCACCTCCATGGGCCCACACTATGCTTTTCATTCATTCAGCCCCTTTCCACACACACACACATTTCAAAATGGCAGCTGGACTGGCTGGGCAATTGCTTTGTTTCATGCTAAAGTCCCTACCACTGTTTACAAGCCCATACCCCTCTCTGCATTGGTCCTGTCAAAGGAATGAGCTCTCTCCAGAAAAATATCTCCATGGCTGCTCAAAATGGTGGCCAGCAGCATTGGACAGCCACAACCTCTATCCCACCTCCCCTCCCACAGCATATTTGAATACTGAAAACATTCAATTGTGTGCAATTCAACAGTTTGTTGAGACAGCGGTTATAGGAAAATAAGTTTAGTTAGTGTTCTCAGTTTACAGGAGATAGGCATGGGTACTGCATGTCCATAAAGGTAGTAAGACTACAGCTCCTTGCTGAGGTATATATGTCCTGTTACACACATTTGTACAGGAAAATAAGTTTGCTTTAGGGATAGCATACCTATACAGCTCTTAATGGCTTTTCACAGGCTTATGTACAGAAAGACTGGGAGCAGTTAAGGCTTCAAACAATCTTTGCAGAACCCAAACTATTTCTTTCTGCACTCTCAGCAGTCTGCAGGGGAGATAAAGCAGAATCGAAGACTGAGAAATTGCTCAGTTGTATTCCGGAGGGATAGTTGCTGCAGTATAGCTTGCGACTCACTTCCTCTCCTGCAGCACTTTTCGGGGGACCATCTTGGTGAATAACTTCACAGTGTATCTCACTGGTCTGCCCTTTGCCTTTTTGAATAAAGCCATTCTCTGCCTCCTAGTCACCCACCTCAGTGTAACATCAAGAGTCAGGGCAGCCAAAAGGGGATGCAGAGGGAATTACTATCCACCTCACCCCCAGATGACCTCCCCTAACTCCTCTTACCCTAGATAAGCACCTCCAAGGCAGAGCTTAAACAGCAAAGCTAAACTGGAAACATAATTCCTAGGACTTCTCCCACTAGCCTCCAACGCACAACTGCAAACCCTAACAGCAAATCCTGCACACCCAAAAATCCCAAGCATACACCACTAGCCCCCATGCATACATCACTTGCCATTTCTGAGATCTCCCCAAGACTGGGAACAATCTCAAGGAGGGGAAATCAGAAACATGTTAAAAATTCTATTATAGCCTCTTTGGAATATGAATAATAACCGCTTGGGTTTTTTTTTTTCCATACTCCCCCAGCTATGGCACCTGCAGTGGCCAGACCCTCAAGGACCAGGGCCTTTACCAAAGACTGAGTGGCTGGCTCACCTGAGGGGGAAGAAACTGAAAACTTGGGATCAGATGTTTGAAGACCTCATTGTAGATTCCTTCCAAAAACAAAAACAAGAGAGAACTGGAGGTTGTTTTTTAGGTCAGACAGGGAAAAAGACAGGAAATTATCCAGAGAGAGCTCAAATAACCCAAACAGCCTCTGCATATTTGCAGATGCCACATAGCAGCGCAAAGCATTGCAGGGTCCACACTGGCTGACAGCAATTCAAAAATGGCACTAGCCCACCCAGAAAGAGAGGAACCATGTGATGGTGAGAGTGGAATCATGAGATTTTTGTAGTTTGACCCCAAGTTCCAGAATTCATCTGGCTTCTGCCTGGTTTCTGCTATACATCCCACAAGCCACAGCAAGAGAAATCCCAGAATGCACACAGATCAGCAACAAAGCAAAGGACTGTAGAATACCCTCTCAGAATGCCATGCACTTAGTGTGCACCAAGCTCCTGCTGTGTGTACACAATGATGTGAATGGAAAAAGGCACAATTGTCCCATGTGCACACTATTAATGAGGTTTATGTTTTGTACACTAACTAGTGTGTGTCAACTCACTGTGAATTAAACGACCAGGTAGCCAAGACACTAGTTGAAAGGGGAAGAGAAACTTATGTATATTACACTGTTTTTAAAATAATTTTTCCTAGAATATCAGTAACTAATGAATAGGAAGCAAGACTCTTTCTTATTCTTTTTTCCGCTAGCAGTTTACGCCAATTACATAAAGATTATATATTTTATCTTTCTGGCTACTAAGCAAAAGTGACAGTTTCTGGTTAACAACACCATGATTTGTGAGGAATAGTGCTTGTTCTGCACTCTCCATTGACACAAGCAGCAGAAAAAGACTGAAACTAGCAACAAAGAAGTTGAAAGAACTTCTGCAAATGGGGATTATACACATCTTCCCACTACCTTGGGAGAGAAAACATAACAGCTGTTCATCTGAACAATGCAATGTGAGGTTTCCAGGTGGATGAAAAAATCAATTAGATGCCTTTTTCATTCTGTAAATATAATGAACAAAAGGAACTCAGAGAATACAGTGTAGGACAAAAACAACCAACCTTCCAAAATAACTCTCCGAAAATGAGCTATTATGTAAGGTCACAGTCCTAATTTCTATGGCTTATTCGACTGCTCTTGCTCAGAATTCTTGGTCCTTTGATTTAGTGAAGTACTGAATTCAGTTACTTCTGAACTAACTGTCAAGTAACAGAAAAATAGCTGTGCAAGTATCCAGAGTGTGAAAGTATTTGATTTATTCAGCTGGATATTTTTGAACCCAAAGCCATTCTTGCCTTATATCGAGAGAGCACACAATCTCCAAAGAGCCATTACTTTCTGGTTTCTATCCAACTTCACCTTTCATTTGTAACTGCCTATGGCATTATGAAATATTTTTAAATCATTTATTTTGCCATGCAGCTCTTTTAGTTCTACCTTTTGCTACACTGAAAACTCTTTTTTAAAAAAAAATTACTCATTAAATATCTATTTCTCAAAGCCACTGAAAATTCCTCTTCCATGCTAACTCAAAGCTTTATTCCACAGTTTCATTTTACCCCAAGTTGAGTATTAAATCAGTTCAGAATTATAGTCTTTCTTCCTTCATTTATTTTGAAGGTTCCTTAAGAACATAACAACGGCCATACTGAGTCAGACCAAAGGTCCATCTAGCCCAGCATCCTGTCTTCTGACAGTGGCCAATGCCAGGTATCCCAGAAGGAATGAACCCTGACCCCCATTCCCAGCTTCTGGCAAAGAGAGGCTAGGGACACCATCCCTGTCCATCCTGGCTAATAGTCATTGATGGACCTATCCACCATGAACTTATCTAGTTCTTTTTTGAACCCTGTTATAGTCTTGGCCTCTCTAAAATGTAGAACATGAACTAACATTCCAAACTTTATATTACATACTCAATTTACCAGAGACAGGAACTTACATCAGCACTGTCCTGCAACACTTATAAAAAGTATCAAGTTTGCGTTTTAAGTCCCTATCTCCAGGAATGTTATTAGCTCCTTCATAGCCTGGCCAAATATTGGGATTGGTACCACCAGCACACATAGTCTGTTTCATCGCTATTAGAAGACCACTTCTGTTTTAAAGCATCCAACTTTGGTGGGGCCTTTCTGTGGTAACTTTACACTGCACTTTCATTCACTCCATGGCAAATATCAGTAAAGTTAATCTGGGCCACAGTTTTAAGATACAGCATTATTTATTTATCATAAAATACCTGCTGTAATTGAGACTTCTATTCAGTTCATTCATTTTCTGCAGGTCTTTTCCAGAAAGTATACTTCATGCTCATCTTTTCTATTCCCCACAGCACAGATTAGAGTCCTTGGATGGAGGTCATGTGCCTTTATTTAATCTTATAACACACCCTTCTTCATTCCCATAAGGGGAACCCCATTGCAGGTCCAAGGAGTTCATTATACGATTCAAGGGAACAATGTAAATCTACATAATGAAATCCACTGTGTACTGTGTTGTTTTTCAAGTTTAGAAACAGAAAGCTAATTTTGGACCATGCCATAGTTCAGTTTATAGCCATGTGGCTATTGAAGAGATGGTCTCTATTCAATAGTCAAGAATCAATAAGAGTACTGGAGACCATGCTCAGCTGAAGAATTTGGTTTATTGTCACATTTTGACTTTTCTCCTAGTGTTAAAGTTTCCCATATCCCTGGTTACAATGATTGTTAACATCTTTCAAGAAGTGTGAGAGCAGGAGTGATTTAAAACTGGCAAATCTATCTGTTGGAACTCAAATACTTGCTGCTTATGATTTAGAGACATTTTGATTTAGCCATTTTGCACAACATGTTTTTATGGTGTTAATATGGATACACTCATAATTCAGTAAAGTGATTTTCCTTTGCTGCTGGTTGAAATATTATGAGGCATACAATATACTGAAATTACCAACTGACATCAAGAGGAGCTCTATGTGCAGAAATATATCAGTAGTGTCAATCATGAATAACTGTTTAAATCTACGGCATTACATTAGTGCAAAATCAGGCTAAATTAGAAGATAATCTTGTCCCTGAGACTGTTATAATGGTTGTGGAGTGGAAATGCTATTGAACACAAAAGCTGAGAGCTCCTATGTAGAAGAAATTTTGTTTTCATACATATTTTCTATCCTAGGGTATGTCTACACTGCAATCAGGGGTGGGATTGCAGCACATGTACACATACTTGACCTAGCTTTGAACTAGCTATCTTCAATAACAATCGTAGTACAGCAGCACAGGCAGCATCCGAGGTTTTATAACCCTGATTTTGACCCTGAGCACATACTCGAGCAGCAAACCTATGCTGCCACCTGTGCTGCTGAAGCTTCACTACTATTATTATTATTCCAGCTAACTAGATCGAAGCTAGCTTGGGTGTATCTACACATGCTGTAGTCACCCTGCCTATTGCAGTGTAGACATAACTCCAGACAACTGATTTCCAATCACTCTAAGTGGGCCCTTTCTGCTTTTCAAGCAAGTATACCAGAAATGATTACACCCAGCTTTCACTGTCCAAAACAACTCATCTGCTGTAACTCAAAATGGTGGGGGATTTCAGGGGAATTATCCTTCAGATGCAAGGCTGGCACGTGTTCCTTGGTAGTTATCCAAAGACTGAGATTGTACTCTCTGCCATTAATGTACTCCACAAGCTATAGGGGAAGAGCAGAAAGGGTAAAAGTTCTCCATTATAATCTACCATTAATCAGTCAACCTGCTATATGGAGATCCACTGTTTAACAAGGTCGAACATAACATACAGGGCAATGAAATGATAGGCTTCAGAGGATGGCAATGACATGTTCATAACAATGTCCAATGACTATAATTTTGGCAACAGCATTTGGATGGCCAGATGAGGGAGTGGTGTCAAGAACATTTGGATGGCCAGATGAGGGATTGGTGTCAAGAACAGCAAGGAGGAGGAGTTAGCCATAGAGACAGACAATTTTAGAGGTGTTATGATAGAAGTAGTGATGCAAGATCTAGTCTCAGTTTAGAAGTGGGAGAAGGAAAAGAAGAGCTAAAGCATCACCAATCTCTGGTAGGTTGTAGTCAGAAAAATCCTATTAATGTCATAAGAACGGATGGATCAGACAGATTAAATAGAATCATAGAATATCAGGGTTGGAAGGGACCTCAGGAGGTCATCTAGTCCAACCCCCTGCTCAAAGCAGGACCAATCCCCAGACAGATTTTTACCCCAGTTCCCTAAGTGGCCCCCTCAAAGATTGAACTCACAACCCTGGGTTTAGCAGGCCAATGCTCAAACCACTGAGCTATCCCTCCCCCATTTTTTCCACTCTTTTCTGGCCTAGCCAGGGGTGATTGCGTTCGCCTCGCTGCTTAGCATTCCTACCCGCACAACAGAGGGCAGAGCTGCGGGGCACCGGCTGACCTGTGTGAATGCAGCAGCACTTCATCCCCCCCTCCAGCCAATTCACACCCTCCCGCCCTGCTCATGTGGCCGCCAATCAAATATTAGCCAATAAGATTTTAGTTCATATATAAATACAAGACCAGTTCTGACCTCAGCCACAGAGAACACTATTCAATAAAGCAAAAGCAGGGTGTGTTTCTGTCAAGGCTGATTCTCCACTCTGGCACTTTGAGTGCAGAAGGTGGGGGCCCACAAGGATTCTAAAAATTAATACAGGCTGGTATTAAACTCATAAGGTCACAGCTTCTCTCTGACCTTGGATGGCTAGATGCTGCCACCACCCAAGTGCAAAAAAACCCTTTGGACCCAGGAAAGCGCATGTGGGCATTCCTCCCTGTGGGGTACCCTCAAGCCCTTTCACTCCCCTCTCAAGGGAAAAGCTGAGAAAGAAAACAAAGTAAATCAGCTGTTGCCACCAGCTAATTAAACAACATGCGCAAACCTCTTAAGACACAAAAACACAATCCAGTTCTTTAAAAAGGTAAATTTTATTAAAAAACAAAAAGAAAGAAAATACATCTGGAACATATGTTTAAAAAAGAGCAAATATAACAATTAAGCATCAAGAATGGCTTTCTTGAAGTCCATCTTAAAGGTTACAAGCAAAACAAAAGCACCTGGGGTTAGCACAGCAGAGTCCACAAGCCATAAAGAAAGAAAAGAGATAAACCCAATCGCATCTTCCTAGACATTCCCTGATCTACTTACATATTTGGGGTTTCAGATAAGTAGTTTTGAAGTATGATTTGATGATTTTTCATACCTGGTTTAAAGCTTCTTACAGCATTGCTGCTCTGTGTCTCCTCTCTCTGGAGAACAGACAGACAGACAAAGGAAAAGTTTTCCCCCAATTTTAAAAAGTTCTAGCCTTCCCATTGGCTCTTTTGGTCAGGTGCCCACTCCCTTCCTTTTACAGGTAAAGCAAGTAGAGAACAGCTACTAACAGGGATTTTGTAGCTAACTGGCTGGCTCCATAAAAGGGAGCTCCCTCCTACTCCCCCCCCTTCATTTATCACAGTTTCAGACAACAATTTTTGGGGGGAGGGTGGATTTTTAGTTCTTTCTGTTAGCAATAAGAAAAGCCTGAAAGTTTGACTAGTGTATTATGGACTAGGATAAAATTATCTTCTTGGTCTTTTGAAAAATCATACTTCCCTTCATCAAGCTGATTTCTGTTATTAGTTCTGGTAGCTATACTGGTTATTTTCAGACAATAGAAAGTAGCTGCTCCCCTTTCTTAAGAGGATTGGTTTCCTGAAATGGTAAATACCTCCTTGAATGAGAAAATTGCTTTTAGTATATCCCTTTGCTCAAATGTAGAACTGTATAGAGTGTTTGACCATTCAATTTTAAACTATGCTTATTCCCATGTGGATTGTTGCCCCAGTGCTGTAGTGGTTTCATAAATGTGATATGTAGGAAAATGGCCTATAGAATTTAATAATAGAAAATAATAAGCTTTCCACAGAATGTTTAAACTAACCTAGACAAGCCTAATAGCAGAGATATAGACTGGGATTTTCAAAGATGCTCAGCTCCCTTAGGTTCCCTTGAAAAGCCCAGAGATAACTCTCCAATCAATTCTTTGGGGAAGCTTATAGCCTAGGAGACAGATATCATTCTCCATTAAGTACAAGTTTGTAGAGTCTTCTTTATAGAACCCTCTTGGTTTCGTCCCTATTGCACTGTACTGGACTATTCCTACAGGGTTAGTATTACCTTTAATATATTTTTTGATATTTTCAATACTTTTGGCAGTGGTTTTTGTTTTTATTTTGGAGGGGGGAGTGGTATTTGAATTTTGCTCATTTGTATTGATATTTTTGAACAAATGGGCCATTACAATAATTCTTAATTTGGAAATGTAAAAAATTCTCAAAAAAACAAAAATAACCCCAAACCAAACAAAACCCTAAACACACACAAATCCAGTATCACTGTTCTGAATTGGTTTATAGAATGGAAGATGAAATAGAAAACACATATACAACCTAAACCACTTATCCTAGGAAATCCATTTGACTGAATAATTAAATATTTGTTATAATTACTATACTATGTAATCCATTTTAATTAGATTATAATCTAGAAAAAATATGATTTGCTGGCTAATGGAAGATTTGGAATAACTGACCAATCTATTATATTGTGTAGATGTCTTAATAAAATTCCTAAGTAAATCAGTTGCACCTCCTGCAGAGGAGGGACAGTGGGAGTATTAATTCTCTAAGGAATATTTTCATGCATCATTAAAAGTAAAGCTACAAGTTCTCTGCCACAAATAATGTTTATTACATGCATATGCCTTTTTTCAGACCTGATGGTTTACCAATAATGTATTTCTCTGCAATGTGAGTCAAAATGCCTCCTGGATCACTTGCTCCTCAACCCTCCAGGTGGCAAAGCATCACTCGGAAGGGTGTGGGGGCATTACACTCAGTTCAGAGGAGAATGCTCCAGACCTATATTATAGTAGCCTCTATTGCATAAATTGAATGCAGGGCTCTAAATGAAAAAGCTGAAGAAAAATATCTACTAATAAATAATGAATATTTATAGAAGGAGGTTAAAGAAACTTCCTAAATCAGTTTGAGAGAGTTTTTTCTGGTGTTTTTGAGGGGGAAAATAAAGGGCTGGTATATGTTTGAGGGAAAGCAGGTGTGTGAGGAAGAACAGGTGTGTAAATCAAAAGCTGAGGAGGCAGGCGTGTGTTTGAGAAGGGCATGTCTAGGGAACAGATCTCAGAGTGGGAAGGATTTGCATGTCTGAGGGTGAGGAGGCTACACAGATATTTCTACAAAGGCAAAAATAGTTTCACCATCTAACACAGGCAACTAGAGAAGCACCTTAAACAGCTCATCTAGACATTCTCAACTAGTTGAATAGTACCAAAAATATCATTAGAGCATGCTGCAAATAATTGTATATTTATATGTGTACATATTATTCCTCTCTCCGTTGGGTATATAATCAGGAATGATCTTAAAAGAATAATTTAATTTACTGTTCATCGGGATAGTATAGAATCATTTATAATTTAAAACGTTTGTAGTCTGGTGGGGGATGTACTCTAACTTTTAAAAGGACATTTATTATGTTCATTCTTTCTTGAACGGCTGGGTTGGCGAGAAAAAAAAAATCAGTGATAGCTACCATTTTGGTGAGATACACATATAGTGTGTGAGCTCCCCCTACTGGTCTGCACCAAGCCAGCACTTGACTGTCAAATTATATTTCTCGAAATGTTCCATCCATTGAAATGCTAATTAACAGACAAAGGGAAACAAAAGGCAATGAAACATAGAAAGGTGGGGGGGCTGGAAATTAAGGATTTATTTGAAAAGAGGAGGCTAACATCATACAGGGTGTTCTGATGCTGGGAGGTCGGATGCCAGCTCTTGCCATGGCTGCAGGCATTAGCTAAGAACTGACAACCTTGTAGCTGGAGATCAGACCAGGTCACCTGTATGTTAGTTTTGCTCAAAATAGGAATCAGTCTTATAAGAATGTATTTAGTGTTTAGACTATGAAATCTTGTAAATTGCTGCATGCGTTAATCTCACCTATAATATCTGTATTCCAGGCTATATGAAAATATGTATGTTTTGCTTTATAACTTTGAAAATGTTTGCTCTGAACTTGTGAATTCAGGCACAGGAATCATCCCACCCACCCATCCATCCAGAAGGACTATCAAAATCTGATGGAGCATCATGGATCATTACAATAAAAAGGATTGGCACTGCCAGGCATGAGAAATGCTACCAGCAAGGAAATGCATCCTGTGGGCTTGGAAGTTGAATGAAGGAAATAAAACAAAGCCACAGGAAAATTTTCTGTCATTTTGGCTGTTTGAACTCTAAAGGGCCAGAGACTCTAAACTGAAGCCAGAGATCCCCGAGGGCTGCCTCCTGGGTCCGCCCTGAAAGACACTTTGAACTGACAGATCACTACAACCCTGTCACTCTTAGGATTTAGATGGTAACTCATTTGTGTGTATATTTTGCTTGCTTTTGCCTAGTTAATAAACTTTTAGATAGTTTATTACAGGATTGGCTACAGGCATTATCTTTCGTATAGGATCTAGTGTACCAGCTGATCTGGGGTAAGTGACTGGTCTTTTGGGACTAGAAGAAACCTGAATGTGGTGTGATTTTTGGTGTAAGTGACTATTTAGCACTAAGTCCAGTTTGTGTGGGTGGCAAGATAGACCGGAGAGTCTAAGGGGACCGCCTCTTACTCCATGATGAGACTGTTATAGTGATAGAGGAGTTCACATTTGTTATTGGCTTGGTGAAATCTAATTATAGAACAAACACCAGTTTGGGGTGTCTGCCCTGTTTTTGACAACCTGCCCTGGGATAGGCACTCACGGTTGTGAGCCACTCTAGACAATATGACAGGTGTGAAAAAGTAGTCACCATTATCCCTTTAAATATATTCAACCGGGTTAAATTTGTTTTGTTTGATCAAATGTTCTTCATTTATTTTACATTGCTGGGTAATGTTACTGAACAACATATGCATTATGTAACAGTGCTTATGAAAATACACAGCATTATTAAAATTAAACTCCTAAGAATGTGCTATGTATGTGTATGAGACTCAGTTACAAACAATTTATTACAGCCTTGTCAAGCAGGGTGCAATTTTATGTTGTACATATGACAGAGCGTGTACTGTCTTGAATTTATAATTGCAGCTCAGCCTCTCTCAGTAAACTGTCTAAGCTAAAGGGAACTCACCACTGCCCCAGGCTCACTGAACCAGTGGGGAAAACCTGCCAAGCCTGCTACACTTGCAAAGCTTGAATGATCTGGGGGTAGTCAGAAGAATCAGCTGAGAAAGCATTTTATTAATAGGATGATATTGCCTATTGCTTTATGACTTACTTTTTTTAAAAAAAGATAAGCAGCCTACTAAGTCAACCCCAGTGCAGGCTAGAGAGAATTCAGCAATATATTAAAAGAATAACTTCCCAGATTTTCTTAACTCATTGATATTTGAGAATATTTTCTCATTCCATTGATGACTGGGAGTTATTTCCCTGCCCTTTTATTTTGTCTCCTCAGAACCCATCTCATTCCGGATACTATCAGATCTACTTAATTTTAGGCCGTTGACTTTTGAGTGGTAGTTTCAGTCCTATTTTCTCAATTTTCTGCCATAAATGTTCTAGCTATATAGTGTGCATTCCTCCATGCAGCACTGCTCCATTTAGTACCTTATTAATACATGAGAATACTGAGCAGTGCTCCATTTAATGCAGCTGTTTCCCTGCTCAAAATAGCATTGAATCAATGAGAGAGAAAATATAGTCCCTAAAGACTGAAAAGACCATGCAGATCTAGAACATCCCAACTGTACACATTTAGGACCTTGCTTTGATACTCTGATCTCATATATATTATAATGGGTAACACTCATTACTGATACACCACTTTTCAATTTTAAAACACTTTTCAAAATAATTATTTCTTAACATGCCTGCAAAGTGGGTGAATTATCCCTATTTCACAGATCGCAAACTGACACACATAGGTTAACATAAGTGAAATGCCCAAGGTTACACAGCATGTCAGTTTCAGAGCTGGGTTCGACAGTCCTAGTTCCCATACCATGCTCATTCCCTTAAATCAAACTGCATCATTCTTATATGAACCTACTATAGAGATCAAGTTTGCATACTTCTAGGCAACCTGTTTCGCAGATGACTTGAGTCAAATGAAGCTGGAGGGAAAGTGGCTAGAACACAAAAGGTGGAAGCCTTGGGCTGAATCTGTTTGTATTTGACTTGCACAAGCTGCAGTTTCCTCAAAGGATTGTTATGGCACCCAGGGATTAGCTGAGGCCTGGTCTACACTGGGGGGGAGGAGGGGTGTTGATCTAAGTTACGCAACTTCAGCTATGTGAATAACGTAGCTGAAGTCGACGTATTTAGATCGACTTACCGTGGTGTCTTCACCGCGGTGAGTCGACTGCTGCCGCTCCCCCGTCGACTCCACCTGTACCTCTCGCGGTGGTGGAGTACAGGAGTTGACGGGAGAGCGCTCGGGGATCAATTTATCGCATCTAGACTAGACGCGATAAATCGACCCCCACTGGATCGATTGCTGCCCGCCGATCCGGCAGGTAGTGTAGACATACCCTGAGAGTAAGAGAGCTCTAGCTACTGCCCTTTTCTCCAGGCATGCCCTCTGCATCAGCTGCAGGGTCACGTGTGTGGCAGAGGAACAATTAAGAGATTTTATGTCATCCAAAGATTCCCACCAAGGAAAGGTTTCAGAGTAGCAGCCGTGTTAGTCTGTATCCGCAAAAAGAACAGGAGTACTTGTGGCACCTTAGAGACTAACAAATTTATTAGAGCATAAGCTTTCGTGGGCTACAGCCCGCTTCTTCGGATGCATATAGAATGGAACATATATTGAGGAGATATATATACACACATACAGAGAGCATGAACAGGTGGGAGTTGTCTTACCAACTCTGAGAGGCCAATTAAGTAAGTGAAAAAAAACTTTTGAAGTGATAATCAAGATAGCCCAGTACAGACAGTTTGATAAGAAGTGTAAGAATACTTACAAGGGGAGATAGATTCAATGTTTGTAATGGCTCAGCCATTCCCAGTCCTTATTCAATCCTAAATTGATTGTATCTAGTTTGCATATCAATTCCAGCTCAGCAGTCTCTTGTTGGAGTCTGTTTTTGAAGTTTTTCTGTTGTAAAATAGCCACCCGCAGGTCTGTCATTGAATGGCCAGACAGGTTAAAGTGTTCTCCCACTGGTTTTTGAGTATTATGATTCCTGATGTCAGATTTGTGTCCATTAATTCTTTTGCATAGAGACTGTCCAGTTTGGCCAATGTACATGGCACAGGGGCATTGCTGGCACATGATGGCATATATCACATTGGTAGATGTGCAGGTGAACGAGCCCCTGATGGTATGGCTGATGTGATTAGGTCCTATGATGTGATTAGGTCCACTTGAATAGATATTTGGACAGAGTTGGCATCGGGCTTTGTTACAAGGATAGGTTCCTGGGTCAGTGTTTTTGTTCGGTGATGTGTGGTTGCTGGTGAGTATTTGCTTTAGGTTGGGGGGTTGTCTGTAAGCGAGGACAGGTCTGTCTCCCAAGCTCTGTGAGAGTGAGGGATCATCTTTCAGGATAGATTGTAGATCTTTGATGATGCGCTGGAGAGGTTTTAGTTGGGGGCTGAAGGTGACAGCTAGTGGTGTTCTGTTATTTTCTTTGTTGGGCCTGTCTTGTAGGAGGTGACTTCTGGGTACTCGTCTGGCTCAAAAACTAGACAAGCCATTTACAACACAAACTTTGCCTGTCTACAAAGGAAAAAGGACATTAAACTATCTAAACTGCTACATGCCACAAGGAGCCACAACAGTAGTTCCCTTAACCCACCCAACAATATTGTTAATCTTTCCAGCTATACTCTTAGCCCAGCAGAAGAGTCTGTCCTATCTCGGGGCCTCTCCTTTTGTCCCTCCAGACCCACGAACATGATACAGTTCTGCGGTGACCTAGAATCCTACTTTCGACATCTCCAACTCAAAGAATATTTCCAACATACCTCTGAACAGCATACTAACCCACAGAATCCCCCCTACCAGCACTACAAAAAAAAAGGATTCTGCGTGGACTCCTCCGGACGGTCGAAAAAACAGACTGGACTTCTACATAGATTGCTTCCGTCAACGTGCAAAGGCTGAAATTGTGGAAAAGCAACATCACTTGCCCCATAACCTCAGCCATGCTGAACACAACGCCATCTACAGCCTCAGAAACAACTCTGACATCATAATCAAAAAGGCTGACAAAGGAGGTCCTGTCATCATCATGAATAAATTGGAATATGACCAAGAGGCTGCTAGACAGCTCTCTAACACCACATTCTACAGGCCATTATCCTCTGATCCCACTGAGGATTACCTAAAGAAACTATACCATCTGCTAAAAAAACTCCCTGACAAAGCACAGAAACAAATCTGTACAGACACATGCCTAGAACCCCAACCAGGGGTATTCTATTTGCTACCGAAGATCCATAAACCTGGAAATCCTGGACGCTCCATCATCTCAGGCATTGGCACCCTAACATCAGGCTTGTCTGGTTATGTGGACTCTCTCCTCAGGCCCTTCGCTACCAGCACTCCCAGCTATCTTCGAGACACCACTGACTTCCTGAGGAAACTACAATCCATCGGTGATCTTCCAGAAAACACCATCCTGGCCACTATGGACGTAGAAGCCCTCTACACCAATATTCCACACAAAGATGGACTACAAACTATCAGGAACAGTATCCCCGATAATGTCACAGCTAACCTGGTGGCTGAACTTTGTGACTTTGTCCTCACCCACAACTATTTCACATTTGGGGACAATATATACCTTCAAGTCAGCGGCACTGCTACGGGTACCCGCATGGCACCACAGTATGCCAACATTTTTATGGCTGACTTAGAACAAAGCTTCCTTAGCTCTCGTCCCCTAATGCCCCTACTCTTCTTATGCTACATTGATGACATCTTCATCATCTGGACCCATGGAAAAGAAGCCCTTGAGGAATTCCACCATGATTTCAATAATTTCCATCCCACCATCAACCTCAGCCTAGATCAATCCACACAAGCGGTCCATTTCCTGGACACTACTGTGCTAATAAGCGATGGTCACATAAATAGCACCCTATACCGGAAACCTACTGATCGCTACACTTACCTACATGCCTCCAGCTTCCATCCAGGACACACCACACAATCCATTGTCTACAGCCAAGCTCTAAGATATAACCACATTTGCTCCAATCCCTCAGACAGAGACAAGCACCTACAAGATCTCTATCAAGCATTCTTAAAACTACAATACCCACCTGCTGAAGTGAAAAAACAGATGAGTACCCAGAAGTCACCTCCTACAAGACAAGCCCAACAAAGAAAATAACAGAACACCACTAGCTGTCACCTTCAGCCCCCAACTAAAACCTCTCCAGCGCATCATCAAAGATCTACAATCTATCCTGAAAGATGATCCCTCACTCTCACAGAGCTTGGGAGACGGACCTGTCCTCGCTTACAGACAACCCCCCAACCTAAAGCAAATACTCATCAGCAACCACACATCACTGAACAAAAAGCCCGATGCCAACTCTGTCCACATATCTATTCAAGTGACATAATCATAGGACCTAATCACATCAGCCATACCATCAGGGGCTCGTTCACCTGCACATCTATCAATGTGATATATGCCATCATGTGCCAGCAATGCCCCTCTGCCATGTACATTGGCCAAACCAGATAGTCTCTATGCAAAAGAATTAATGGACACAAATCTGACATCAGGAATCATAATACTCAAAAACCAGTGGGAGAACACTTTAACCTGTCTGGTCATTCAATGACAGACCTGCGGGTGGCTATTTTACAACAGAAAAACTTCAAAAACAGACTCCAACGAGAGACTGCTGAGCTGGAATTGATATGCAAACTAGATACAATCAACTTAGGATTGAATAAGGACTGGGAATGGCTGAGCCATTACAAACATTGAATCTATCTCCCCTTGTAAGTATTCTCACACTTCTTATCAAACTGTCTGTACTGGGCTATCTTGATTATCACTTCAAAAGTTTTTTTTCACTTACTTAATTGGCCTCTCAGAGTTGGTAAGACAACTCCCACCTGTTCATGCTCTCTGTATGTGTGTATATATATCTCCTCAATATATGTTCCATTCTATATGCATCGGAAGAAATGGGCTGTAGCCCACGAAAGCTTATGCTCTAATAAATTTGTTAGTCTCTAAGGTGCCACAAGTACTCCTGTTCTTTCCACCAAGGGAACTCTCTCAGGACTGGCTAGGCTGAATTTAGGGACATGTTGCATTTCTAGAGAAGTACAAAGTAGCTCAAATGGAAGAGAGAAAGTGGCCCTATATCTTTATTTCATCTGACACTGCTAATGTTGTACTATACCTTTCCCAATCTTTGGTAAAGATTGAGCTATTTATGAGACTCAGTGTGGTTAATAAGATAAAAGTAATAGTAGTAGGATGGGGATGTGATCAGAAGTCATCTGTCACTTTAATTGAGGGTGGGTGTGCACTATTTGTAACTTGAGTTTGCAATCTGGGGTTACTGTTGAATTCCCAGCTTCTGTTAGATGATCATAGCAGTGGCCAGGATGGATTTTTTTCCAATTTGTTCTTGGTTAGGAGGTTGCCTCCATTTATTTTAGATGTGAACCTTGCTACTGGGCCTCATACATTTGTCACATCAAGATTAGACTATCGCAGTGCACTCTGAAATGGGCTACACTAACTCTTCTTGAAAACTGTAGTGGGTGCAATATTTAATATTTTTATCAGTGAACTGGAAGAAAATAGTAAAAGTTTGCAGATGACACAAATATTGGAGGAGTGGTAAATAATGAAGAGATCCAGGACACTTGCAGGCTGGATGCAATACAGCCAAATTTAAGGTCATAGGAACAGCTAACACAGGCCAGACTTAAAGGATGGGGGACATTATCCTGGGAAGTAGTAACTTTGAAAAGGGATAGGGGGTCATGGTGAATAATGAGCTGAATCTGAACTCCCATTGTGACACTGTAGCCAAAAGCGCTAATGCAGTCCTTGAATGTATAAACAGGAAAACTTCAAAAAGGAGCAGAGAGGTTATAGTCTCTGTATTTGGCTCTTGTATAGCCATTATTGCAGTACTGTGTCCAGTTCTGGTGTTCACAATTCACAAAGGATGTTGAAAAACTGGAGAGCATTCAGAGAAGAGCCACGGAACGATTAAAAGATTGGAAAATACGCCTTATAGTGAGACTCAAGGAGCTAAATCTAGTTAGCTTCTCAAAGAGGTTAGGGGGTGATTTGCTCAGTCTGTTTACACCTACATGGGGAATGGAAATTTGGTAATAGAGGATCTTCAATCTACCAGACAAACGTATAACACAATCCAATGGTTGGAAGTTGACATCTGAGAAATTCAAACTGAAAAAAAAAAGACAGGGTAATTAACTGCTGAAAAAATCTGGCAAGGGTTGTGGTGGATTGTCTCTCACTGGAAATTTTTAAATCAAGATTGGATTTTTTTTTCTTTAGAGATATGCTCTAGTGCAACCACAGCTATTGAACTTGAAGCAGGAATTAATTCAGGAAAGTCCTTCATCATGTGTTATGCAGAAGGTCACAATAGATTATCACAATGATCCCTTCTGGCCTTAGAATCTATTAGTCTCTTTTCTTAGGCTTTGGGGAAGCAAGGGATGATCTCCATGCTGGGATTTCTACACTAGAGTGATTTCCTCCCTTCCTGGTTTTAAGAAGGCTGCTGCATTTATTTCTCCTTCTATCAGTATGACTGCATTTTTGATATATGGCAAAAGATGCCTAGAGCCCTGGAGAGGAACTTTTTATGTTTTGTATAAATCTAAATGAATATATAACCAAGTAATAAATACTCTGGTAGGTATGCAGCTCTTCCACTATGCAAGTTGCACAGAAAGGTTTATGCTTTGTGGATGCACATTGCATTATTCCTATCAAACAATATGGCTATAAGAAGACACACCACCTAGTACTGGATAGTTTAAATGCTTAAAGTTGCATAACTTGTGGTACAGCTAATTCTGCATCCTAGAAGGCAGAAAGGCAGCCTTAACACATAGGTGAGTTCTCTTGGACAAGCCACAATGTTCTGCATGGCACTGAAACTGCAGTGCTATGTTAATTTGGAGCACATGCAGCTTTCAATCCAGCCTTCATTACCATAATATTTTTTCTGGCAGATAGATTATTCCAGTGAAGGCTCTTAAAGTAACTGTAATGTTTCTGATTTCAAGGATAAATCCAGTTTAATTGTTATATTGTTCATTATTTCCATCACAGTTGAGAATAATTTGGTACTATTCAGATATATGTATGATTTTTTTACTTCAACAAATTTGCTTTACATGTCAATTCTTCTTGAGCCAATTTCATTCCATTAACTGGAGGTCTTATATGCCTAATGAGTTTGTCCATAAGATGTGTAGAATCAGGCAAAGGACTCATCATCATATTTTTGTTTAAGTTTAAGTTTTAGCAATGTTTTATCCAGAAAGACTTTGAAACAATGAACTGAAACAGACAGAATTGTTTGGCGTATGCTTCAGCTGGATTATTTCAACATGAAGTGCTGGGCAGTAATTTAAGGACAATTCATTCCTAAGGACAGCCCAGTTAACTTTCTACATTTTAGCAACTACTTACTTTGGGAGAGGGAAGGGAATAGCTACTGCAGAAATGATTCATCAGAATTAGTAGCACCTAATACCCATTTAGTTGGATGAATACTCCTTGTTCGCCTAAAAGTCAAATTCAGCAGGATGCAATTCCAAAGGACCAAGGGTAATATTTTGAAAATCACCCAATAGATTTAGGAGCTTACATTCAATTTCCAAGAGACACCGAGGCACTAAGATCCCTACGTTTCATGCCACGTAAGTCTCCTAAGTGGCACCGTCTCTCTTGAAAAAAAATTGGAACTTTGGCTCCTAAGTCACTTAGGCACTTTTGAAAATGTTACCCCAAAATATTCTTTTCCTGTAAACCACATGATGTACCTAGCCATGAAAGTCACCTCAGTTTTTAAAAGGCAAAAGCCTGGATTATTAATTTATATATGAGTTTAGATCTGTTTTCTCTTATGTCCCACTTCAGCAAGATACTTAAGTACATGGTTATTTTTAAGCACAAGTAGTCCCAGTGATTTCACATAAGCAGACCCATTAAAATCAATGGGACTGCTCATCGTGCATTTAAAATTAAGCACACGTTTAGATACTTTACTGAATTTGGACATAATGGCTGTCATCAGCCTACTTGACCAGGTTGGAAGTGGAGGTGCCCCAGGAAAAGGAATGACTGTGGGTAAATGTTGACTTTTTCATGCCAACTACTGTAAAGTGAAGAATTTAAATGTGTTCTGGAGAGATTTAATAGATTGACATGACTCAGCAGCTTGGAGGAAGAGCCAGAATGTTCCTGATAAATAGGGCAGTATAAGTGTGTGACAATATTCTTACTCTGCAGCTATGATTTTTAAGTTTGTATTTTATAATATCAAAATCTATATCTTTACCCTGGTGACTTCTAATGATTAAATATAGTATGGCACAAACAGAAACCTGGTATAAGGGTTATTCATTAAGGGCCTGATCCAAAGCCTACTGACCTCAATGAAAGACTCACATTGATTTCAATGGGCATCGGCTCAGACACTAATTGCATATCCCTAAGTGAGACTGTACTTAAATGCTTCCTCAAAACTTACAGGCAAGCAAGTGGAAGAGCACAGAAGATCACAGAAACATTTGGTTTGATCTTGTTAAACTGATATTGGAGTTGTCATATGTAGGATGAAGCTGTAGTATGTTGTGCTATGCTTAAATTACCCTGTACTACCCACAGCTGTTAGTTGCTTTGACTGAATGGTGGAAGTATTTACAGACCTTAAGCTACCTGGGATGAATGTGGGAATTTTTGTGATATTTTTATAATCCATGCATTTGCCTCAGTTTACCTGTGCACTGCTATACTTTGAGTGTAGAAGGGAATAAGGACTGGCAGAATGTCACATAGCTTGCCTCAATTGGTATGAATGTGCCATCAAGGACAGAAGAGAACCAACACATATGAATGGAGAATCAGGAAAACACAATGGGCGCCCCGTTGACCAAATATTATTGTGAAAGACTGGGAAGCCAAAGCAGGCTGAACATGAGAAGACTGCATGGTTGAAGTGAGGAACAAAGAGAGAGAGGTGTCTGGAAAGAGACACAGAGGACCATTGAGGAATCATAATAAAATGAAGCCATTGCTTCTATCAATATGAACTCTGATTTAAACCCGGCTTTCCCATAACTTTCTCATGCTTTATTCCAGATGCTACCTTGCTTCAAAAATGCTGCCCTGCTACACTGCAAATATCCTGCTAGTTGCATGGCTCCTTCCGAAGGTAAAGTCTCTCTCAATAGTCTGATCTCAGTTGGACTTGCTGTTGAGATCCACGGTGAGAAACAGTAGGTGCTGGAGCCCGAAGGTTCCATCTAGGAGTCAGGGAAGACACATGGTCTGCCTTTGTGAAAAAGAGTGGACTCTTGGGGTCTGGTACACTAAAAAAGTTACCCCCAGGAACCTTTTTAAAGGCCGGGGCATAGCAAAGACCCTGTAAATCCCTTGTGCCCAGCATATCATCCAGATTGTTCAACATGTTTAAGGATAAATGGCCTGTTGAAGAGTCATATTAAGAAGGGCTGACGCACAGAACTAGCTGGAGAGCTAGCAAAGCTGCAGAAAGAGGTTGATGTGGCAATAAGTAAGCTGGTAATAACAGTGCCAGAAGGGCAAATGCAGATCTCCATCACACTCTCAAGGACAGATAGGCATGTATGTGCTGGTCTAGATACCATCCAGAGTCATTGACATTTGGAAACTTTTTTTCAGATGTGATGATAAATACCTGGCAGCATTGTTCCAGAAAAAGTGAGCATCAATGGAATGTCATATCCTGAATGCAAAAACCCATCAGATACAGACAGCTAGTGTTGCCCTGTCTTGAAAAAAGCTGCAGATCTATTGCTATCATCTCCCCGGTTAGCTGTAGGAGCCATCACTTATGAACAAAGTTCTCTCTCCAGCCCAGGCCCCAGGGATATCAAGCAATCATAGCAATGTTGCATTCGGTTCTACATATTGAACCTTGAGATGCTGTAACCATTAGAAATTTAGGTCTCTCAGAACCATTGAAAACTGACCATTAAACGGATAAGAATAAGTAGGGATTCATTTTGCTATTATTGATTTCCCCCCAGAAAACTAGATTCAATATTTTAAGTGCTCTGTCGCTAGTCATTCACTGATTATTATCTAGTGCATTTCACATGTGCATTTCAAATCTAACAATTGGACTCAATAGGAAGGAAATACAGTTGCAATTGTCCTTAGGTCATTAGTCAGTACGAAGAAATCATTTAAGGTTTTTGCAATTTTAATAAATGGTTTGGTGGGGATTAAGGTATTATTCCTAGCATTGACACCAACTTTTGAACCTGAGTTGCTGAAGCATGAAAAAGTACAGGAATGACTATGTTTAGGGCTCATTTATTCCCAATTCCCTGGCTCAAAATGACTGTTTAATCAATCAAACCACAGAGTAAGGGCTGGTCTACACTGGTGGGGGGGGGTCGATCTAAGATACGCAACTTCAGCTATGCGAATAGCGTAGCTGAAGTCGAAGTATCTTAGATTGAATTACCTGGGGTCCACATGGCGCAGGATCGACGGCCGCGGCTCCCCCGTCGACTGCGCTACCGCCGCTCGCTCTGGTGGAGCTCTGGAGTCGACGGTGAGTGCGTTTGGGGAGCGATATATCGCGTCTTAACAAGACGCGATATATCGATCCCGGATAAATCGATTGCTACCCGCCGATACGGCGGGTAATGAAGACGTACCCTTAGATTCCATTAGGTTTATAATCAATGGCTATATGTTGTCTTCAAATAAAGGCTTAGTCTGAAAGTTCCCTTCATCTTGAACAAATATTTTCCTTCTGAAGCAGTGTCATCAGTACATTGAGTGCATTTGATCCATCAGAAAGAGTTTTTAACCCAAAATTTGGCATATTACAGTATGGTTTCCATGTTAAAGGTGATGTAGGTTTACAGTGAATTTAGTCCTGGCAGAGGAACCAAAATGCAAAAGTCTGTGCTTTTTAACTATTGCATTGTCTTTTCATATCCAGGAAATAACAGAAATCACAAGAACCTGGTAGAACAGTTACAGTATTTTGCTTACCTAACCCCAGA
This sequence comes from Terrapene triunguis, assembly GCF_002925995.2. Classification (NCBI taxonomy): domain Eukaryota; kingdom Metazoa; phylum Chordata; order Testudines; family Emydidae; genus Terrapene; species Terrapene triunguis. Next base: position 30,219,257 of record NW_020664446.1, read on the forward strand.
GGTTGCAAATCTAATTGTTACAGTGAGCAACAGAGAGCCTGCAGTCCAGAGTTGTATTCCTATCTCTACCACTGATTAGCTGGGGATCCTTTGGAAATTCACAACCCCTGCATGCCTCAGTATAACCTCTGTAAAATGGGCATATAGTAATTATTACCTACCTCAATGAGTTTGTAGAAATTATGAAGAACTTACAGCTACTCAGATGAAAAGCAAAGAATATGCATTGTAAGAAGATATTAATATAATAATAATAATATATTTATAATTCTAGAATTCTCTTTCATTACAAATTTGTCAAGATAAAATAATACTCAACATATTCTGGTAAGCCATCTTAAAGCTATGGCTATTTTATAAACAAGCCCCAGTTAGCATGTAGATACTATCTAATATTGTGGGAGGAAAGCCCTGAGTGACTAAATACCATTTTTAAATGTACACATCACACCTATTTACCCGGGGTAAAATTCCAGACAGAATCTGTATTCAGTATGTAGATACTTAAAATTATATCACCATAAGGTTAAAGTTAATTCCTTATTAACTCTCCAGGCAAACAGTAATCAAACTTTTTTGTAAGCAATCAGAATTCCACACTCTTCCTCAAAACTAAGTTTAATTCCTAAGACTCTGATTCAGCAAAGCACTTAGGCATCTGCTTAATTGTGTCTTCAATGGGATTTAAATGCTTTATGCCTAAATATCTTAAGAAATCTTATGCTTGCATTAGCAATATAAAACAAAGAACGAAGTTATGTTCAAAAATATACCAAGTCCGTGCTAAAGCTGTTTAGTGTCTTTATACTCAAGGTTTAACAATTTAATGAAGTTATGTTCTCCCCCTGGTGGTCTGTTACAATATGACATTATAATATTGTGTTTCATTTATGATTAAATAGTAGCATATTCTGTATGTACTATACACACACACACACACTTCATTGAAGTTACTTTAGTTTAACTATTGTAAACAAGATTATAACTTGGTCTACAATGTATATTTGTCATAAGGGACATTTGCAATTGCCAGATGATTACTCGCTGGCTTGCTTTGAGATCTATGGATGAAAATGACCATAAGAGAACAAGGTACTGATATTAAATTATTATTTATTTTTGATGTAATTTTCTGCAGTGCTCAAATACCAATTATATGCAAGGCAACAAATATATGTTGTAATAAGATATTAATATTAGTCTTATTAATATTGTATATATACATATATAGAAAAATAATAGATTAAAATAATTAAAGAGGGTTGGTTGGGCCTTTTTTTTTGTTTTCAGCCCTTCATGAAATTAATAAGAACTTCACAACTGAGACAGATTATTCCAAATTTGATTTAGTCAATTCCTGTAAGCAAAGAGTGCAGTGAAATGGATGACTCAGGCTAGTTGAACAAAGTCTTTGTTGCTACTAACAATACCTGGCAGAAGATCATGAGACACGGCAACACTACAGTGTCCGCACAGGGTATGAAGTGACACTAGCATCTTTGGGAGGGGCAAGACGTTTCTCCGAATTTTGCAATATTACACCTATGGACATCACTCTTGGCACCTGCTTATTCTCTCTAAAATTTGCACCCCGGGTCAGATGGTTCAGCATCTGTTCCAAACCTATGATCTGTAGGCAAACACATCCAGAAACATATGCTCAGTATATTTTACTCTGATTCTTGATTATTCTGCTGCTCTAATCTCATGAGATTATATCACATATAGTGTATGCCTGAATGCGTTTATGTGCCTGAGTCATCTAAAGATGCAAGTACATTCATCTTCCAGGCAAAAAGAACTGATATAAATCAAAGATTTCCACCAACATTACTTTCTTCTTTGGTGAACAGTAGCATACAACCCTCAAACTGCAAATAAAAAACAAAGTATACTGTAAAGCTCATTGAATTTGATTGACTTAGTTCAATACTAAAATATTCATCGCAATCATCTTAAGTGATCTTTCTAATCACATCAGTTAAACTCCCTCTTTTCACTAAAGAAAGATTCCCCTAAGCCAGAAGATGCATGTTCTAATGGCCTGCAGAAAACCAGAACCTGATAAATGCTGATTGTTGTCTCATTGTTCCACATGGGGTGGGCAAACAGAGAGAGGCAGCTTTGCCAGACGTCCTCTGCTCATTAGTGTTATTATTAGTTTGTTTGATGTATTAGGTGCATTCTTGACATTCACCCTCCCTCCCCCAAAGAGTTTACAATTTAAGGACAGTGAGACAAGTTGACAGAGTAGAAGAAGGGAATCAAACAGAAAATTGTTATACAGATTACCTAGATTCAACAAAACATTTTTATATGCGGGTTATTGAGATTTTCTATAAGTGGCATGATAGCAGTAGGCCTTTAGGAGGGACTTAAATGAAGACCTTTTAAAAATCTCACTTCTGTTAGTTAAAAAAAAGGATGTGAGTGGAAAGATTAGAGAAAGGATAGTGGAAGCTGAGAAAAAGCACACTATCATCACTGTCTGATCATAGTTCACCCTCATGTAACCACAGTGAATTCATCTGCTATGCAGAGCATTTTAGAGATCTGAGCCTTCCAAAATCCCCAATTTGAACATTGCTTTTGCCTCCATTTATTTATCATGCTTACTCAACTTTTTCTTTACAAGATGTCATCTGGAGAAACGTTCTGGTAAGGAAGTGAAACAAGGAAGTTATTTGATGACAATGTTTGTGACTGTCTTGTCTGCAAACTGTAGTCCATTGAGCCATTATGCATGTTTTCATTTCTTTCTACATGGTTTTTGCTAAAAATGAGAAAGATATTACTCTCCACCACATATCATGAGAAGTTCTGCAAACTTTCAGCTGCAAATCTTCAAACTGGGCTAGAGAGATAAGTGACATTAATTGGGGTGTCTCAAAGAGTAACTAGGTAACAACATATCATTCTATAAAACCACCAAACCCCTTCTATGCAGTGCTAGTCAATGTGAGGTAACAAATGTCATGCCCTTAAATAACATTAAACTGATTCCAGCCACCACAGTAGATTGAAAACTCTAAAGTATTAGGATGGTAATTCCATTATTTTTAAACGAGAATAAAAACTCTGCAATCAATAGGCTATGGCTGACTCCATTTCATCCTGCTTATATAAGCAAGTCAGGGTTGGCGCATGCTCCAGCAGCCTTTGCTTTTCATGTGGTGCTGGGGTTATAAACTGCATGGAGTTTATAAAGTACTGGGGTTTATAAGTGCTGGGGTCAAATGTGTGCCAGAATCTAGATCTGGAACACAATTTACAAAAAAGAGAGGGTTGGTAGAGATTAAATAGGTGCTGTAGTCCACTGATCCTGGAGCGATGTGTGTCTGCAGAGGGTGAATTGCGGATGATGCTCAAAATGTTGGATCAGAGTGCATGTGTGTGTCATGGGGTGCTATATAAATTGCACAGGTCACATGATCATATGAAGCAGTGGTGGCTTTAGGCCTAACAACTTTTCACCTCAGCAGATAGCCATCTGAGCCAAATCTCACTAGTTCTTAAGGTCAATGTGAGGTCTTGATCAGCTTGACATTTATTGTGAAAAAGGAATTTTTATTTTCTAAGATGTCTTCCTCCCCTCCCCCCAATAACAAAGGGCTGCAGACAGGAAGGATATGCATACACAATTTCCAATGACTTTTCAAAACATACTTGGATCAAAAGAGTCATACACAGGTATACTTTGATTTATTGGTAATGTAAATGACACTATCAAAGTCTCATTCACATCACACATCCATTCAACTTTTAAAGACAGGCACAGACTTATAATTATCTGGAGCTGCTTTTAAGACGTTTTTGAAAATGTGAAACTATTTGAAAAAAATACCGCCAGACTGTAAAATGTTCACATAATATATTTCCTTTCTTTGTGACACTATATGCTCCAAACTTATCTAGAACTTCTGTAGCAGTGTTAGAGAAATGAAACATCTGCTTCTGAACCAAAACAAGAAGCTACTCTGTTTTCATTGCTACTTAGTTTAATGTTTTGCAAAGTCCAGTTATGTAGTGTTGTGCACAACAATTGAGATCATCAATGGAGGAAAAATTGGGCTAGAATTGTACTTGAGATACTCATGAAAACACAGTTCTATCAGTACTCACCTTTATCAGTTTACCTTTCTGTATACTGTCTGGCAAACAACAGTATAAGATACACTGGGATTACTTACATTGATTGTGCATTTTGCAATAAAAGTTTCGTTGTAGATGAAAATTAGCCAGTGTGTTTAGTTCCCATGTTACTACTCCAGCCAAAATTTCATCACCATTCTGTACTGCTTTGTATGATGGACCAAGGGAACACAAAACATCACAGTATAACAGACTGGCAAAAGAATCATTTAACTACAGTCCAAGTGAGAAAATGTTCAGTTAGTTATTAATATTATAATGGCATGTGTATGTGTGCACATTGACCAATATACATATACACACATCATTAAAAAAGTTTACTGGATTAATTTAATTTACGTAAAAGTAAACCCCCAGATTCTTAAGTGGTCGCATATTTACAACAGAGAATACAAGCTGCTACTGTAATTTTCTGGTTTAGGTTGGGAGATAATATCTACCACAAACCTGTTCATCATGTAGCAAATAGATTAATAGATTCAAGACCTGAAGGGATCACTGTGATCATCTAGTCTGACCTCCTGTGTAACACATACCATAAAACTTCCCCCAAATAATTCCCAGAGCAGATCTTTTAGGAAAAAAATAATTTAAAAATTATCAGAGATGGAGAATCCACCACAATGCTTGGTAAATTGTTCCAATGGTTAATTACCCTGCCTTATTTCTAGTCTGAATTTGTCTACCTTCAACTTCCATATATAAAGGTCACATTATACCTTTCTCTGCTAGACTGAAGAGCCCCATCAAATATTTGTTCTCCATGTAGGTGATTATAGACTGTAATCAAGTCACCCCTTAACCTTCTTTTTGTTAAGCTAAATAGATTGAGCTCCTTGAGTCTCTCCCTACAAGGCATAAGAATATACGAACGACCATACTGGGTCAGCCCAAAGGTCCATCTAGCCCAAGGATTGCATTAGCCCTTTTGGCCACAGTGTCACACTGGGAGCTCATGTTCAGCTCATTATCTGTCATGACCACTAAGTCTTTTTCAGAATCAGTGCTTCCCAGGATAGCGTCCCCATCCTTTAAGTATGGCCTTCATTCTTTGTCCCCAGAGGTATACAGTTACATTTAGCTTCATTTAGAATTCATATTGTTTGCTTGCCCCCATTTTACCAAGCAATCCAGATGCTCTGTATCAGTGACCTGTCCTCTTCATTACTTGTCACTCCCCCAATTTTAGTGCCATTAGCAAACTTCATCAGTGATGATTTTATGTTTTCTTCCAAAGCATTGAAAAGAAATGTTGGGTTAGAGCCAAGAATCAATCACTTCAGGACCCCACTAGAAACATCCCCACTTGGAGATTCCTCATTTACAATTACATTTTGAGACCTATCAGTTAGGCATTTTCAATCCATTTAATGTGTGCTATGTTGGTTAAATTGGAAAAGATGGGGATCGATATGAAAATCCAGAGGTGGATAAAGAACTGGTTAAAGGGGAGACTTCAGCGGGTCGTACTGAAAGGTGAACTGTCAGGTTGGAGGGAGGTTACCAGTGGAGTTCCTCAAGGTTCGGTTTTGGGTCCAATTTTATTTAATCTATTTATTACTGACCTCGGAACCGAATGTAGGAGTGGGCTGATAAAGTTTGCGGATGATACAAAGTTGGGAGGTATTGCCAATTCGGAGAAGGATCGGGATATCCTGCAGGGAGATTTGGATGACCTTGTAAACTGGAGTAATAGTAATAGGATGAAATTTAATAGTGAGAAGTGTAAGGTGATGCATTTAGGGATGACTAACAAGAATTTTAGTTATAAGCTGGGGACGCATTGGTTGGAAGTAACGGAAGAGGAGAAGGACCTCGGAGTCCTGGTTGATCGCAGGATGACTATGAGTCGGCAATGTGAAGTGGCCGTGAAAAAAGCTAATGCAGTCCTGGGATGCATTAGGCGAGGTATTTCTAGTAGGGATAAGGAGGTGCTGGTTGCGTTATACAAGGCACTGGTGAGACCTCATTTGGAGTACTGTGTGCAGTTCTGGTCTCCCATGTTTAAAAGGGATGAATACAAACTGGAACAGGTACAGAGAAGGGCCACTAGGATGATCCGAGGAATGGAAAACCTGTCGTATGAAAGGAGACTCGAGGAGCTCGGTTTGTTTACCTTAACCAAAAGAAGACTGAGGGGTGATATGATTGCTCTCTTTAAATATATCAGAAGGATAAATACCAGGGAGGGAAAGGAATTATTTCAGCTCAGTCCTAATGTGGACACGAGAACAAATGGATATAAACTGGCCGTCGGGAAGTTTAGGCTTGAAATTAGACGAAGGTTTCTAACCGTCAGAGGGGTGAAGTTCTGGAACAGCCTTCCGAGGGAAACAGTGGGGGTGAAAGACCTCTCTGGCTTTAAGATTAAGCTTGATAAGTTTATGGAGGGGATGGTTTGATGGGATAAAGATCTGTGCGTATGTTTTTCAATTAGCTGGTGGCAACAGCTGGGTTTCCCTTTTGTTGTTTTCTTTCTCGGCTTCCGTGGTGAAGGGGTGGAAAAGCCGAGGGACCTCAGGCAAAACTTCCCAAGTGAGTTTTTCCAGGATTTGCAAGAGGCAGTTTTTCACTTGGGTGGTGGCAGCGTTTACCAAGCCAAGGTCAGAGAAAAGCTGTAACCCTGGGAGTTTAATACCAGCCTGGAGTGGCCACTATTAATTTTTAGAATCCTTGCGGGCCCCCACCTTCTGCACTCGAAGTGCCAGAATGGGCAATCAGCCTTGGCAACATCTTTAACTAAACTAAACCCCTCAGCTTCTTTCATCTACACCCATTATTAGTAATATGCCAGACATTGCAGTCCATAGCTGAGCAAACATCCCTGAGAATAGAAATTTTGCCTGACTACAGGCTTCAGGAGTTGGCCAATTAGTCGCAGTGACTCAGTATTTATATCCAGGAATTCTGTCTTGATGCAACATAAGTGACCCATTGCAGTTCTTGCACTAATATCAGAATGGCTCTGAACACTTAAAATGTCAACCTGCAGAATACTATGCACTGATGTGTTGTTACAGTCGCTGAGACTTTAGGTAGTAATTTTATGTTGTTCTTCCAATTATAACAAATTGGGTGTCATGTGAATTGAGAAACTTTATGTAAATATTAATGCTCAAATCAATAGGGTTTAACCAAGTCTGTCAACAAAAATTATGTGCACATAAACAAAACCTTTATTTAAAAGGAATTAATGAGCCACAGAGCTGATTTTCAAATTTCAGCAACACAGGAATTTTATTTAAATGATAAAGCTAGAGAAATAATTTGATAAGGATATAATTCTATATATCATATGAAAAAGTAGTTAATAATGTTCATGTATGTTTTGAATAACCCATGCAGATTTTTATACATAAAAAGTAAAATTTTAAAGCAATTGTATAGAGTTCCAAGTTGGCAAATCAGTTTCTTATATTTTAACTGAGAGTTTGAACGTGCATTTTGAGTGGTTATGTTTTTCTACAAAGAAATAGCATACACTATATGTGCAAACTCAGACTGTAAAAGCCTAATGTATAATTGCAGCTCAATAGCTCTGATTGCAAGCTCTGCCAAGCTGTTCAAACAAATATAATTCAAAAAAGTGGCTCAATTAAATTCCAAAGAACGTTGGAACACACACAAAAGATACCACAACCAAGCATTTCATCATCAATTGTAGCCTTCAAAGATCAAAGAGAATTTCAGGTGAATGGATGTCACAAGTGTGGCAGGTATTTTTTAATTTTCTTTACTGTACCAGTTAAGAACAAGAATTTCTGACGGGATGAAGAAAACTAAGTACTTAATGTAGATTCCAAACAGATGTGCAGGAGAGCAAAGTCATTTTCAGTGCAAAAGAAGGAAAAATTAAAGAGAGGGTAAGAAAGCATTAAAAGCCTCTGAGATATGTCTACTTAGGACAATTGATTACTTCTATTGCCCACCAGGAAGATAAGATGAAGGCAACTGTGATGAAGAGATAGAGGAGACTTTGGAAGGTTGAACTATAATATTAAGAATAAGTCCTTTTGAGACTTTGTATCAACTCACTGTGGCATATAGTACAGAAAAACAAGCAATCAGCCAAGGGACAGATTAAAATTTAACTGAAAAGTGAAGAATAGGAAGGTGTACATTTCCATGAGAACATAGAGGAGAACAAGGGAGACAAAGAAAATAAAGGATACATTGAAGGCAGTAAAGCAGCTAAAATAGAAATGATCTAGACATGATGAAAGAAAAGGATGGTCTGCACTTATGACTGGATAGAAGACTAGGAAATGTTCTTTACCTTTGCCATAAAAAGCAAGAGATGAGGCTGAGCCAATGCTCCAGAACCAAACTCTGTGGAAGTTCAGATACAAATCTGAACTTTGCGGCTCAGATCTTTCTCAGCTGGGAACTTTTGCCCTTGTTCCACTCTTCAGACTTGAGGTTGCACTTCAAGCTGATTGAAAAAGTAAAAGTATCAAAAAAAGTGGCCAGCTCTAGTTTTCCTACTGTTGGACCTAGGATCCATATTAGGGGGTAAGACATGTCCTGCTGCTTTGTAGGTATATGTGCACTGAGAAAAACCTTGGGTGAAATCCTGGCCCTATTGAAATCAACAGGAGTTTCACTATTGACTTCAACAGAGCCAGGATTTCAGCCCTTGGTTGGGTCACTGCAGATGCAAACTATGTGTTTGGCGGGGAGGAGGAGTCCACTTATGAAATTATTAAGGGGAGATTTCATGTAATGAAACCATCCTTATGCAATGGTGAATGTAATGTCATTACTTTTTCTGAGGGAAACGTTTTGGAGTTATATTTGGAGCAAAGCAGGTTGACTGTTCAGTTAAATTGAATTTACCACTAATTAAACAGCATAAAACAGATTTTTTTCAGTTTTTAAAATCAATTGCTAAACTTATTTTTGCAATTATGAACTGAGAGTCAAAGTCCTTACTGAAATTTTCCAATGATGTCACAGAGAGATTTGCCAAATAAGGACTATGGAATGGCTCTTTATTACTACTTAGAATGAACTGAGTACTCAGGTATTAATAGAGTGGTTAAACAATTCCAGTTAACTTTTCCATCACAAAAAGCTTCCTCATAATTTAGCTTTACATGAACAGAGAAATATATCCAACATTCCTGTAATATCTCACACTCTATCAATCACTTCATGTTCTCAGTGACCATAACCTCAAACATAAGAACAAAAATTTACTGTAGTAACATCCACTATACATGCATATCTTGTGTTAGCTCAGTGTTTCCTTCCTCTAGTCATCTACTGCACCACTTTATTATACATATTTAAACATGGCAACCAGTTTAGACACACCCTTAAAGGGTTTTATTTTTTGCCTATTCTGATTACAAGGAAACTGGATATTTAGCACACCTATCTGTCACAATGTGGACCTTTATCAGAAAATGGCCCTAGGAAGTTACCTATTTATTTATAAACTTACCTATGGGTCTCCTTACCACAGTATCTGAGCCTCTTACATATACAAAGATAGATCCATTCACCACACCACTGTGATGGAGGAAAGTGTTATCATTCCATCATTTACAAATGGGAAACTGAGGCATAGACATGCAGATAACACTAAACTGGGAGGAGTGGTAGATACGCTGGAGGTTAGGGATAGGATACAGAGGGACCTAGACAAATTACAGGATTGGACCAAAAGAAATCTGATGAGGTTCAACAAGGACAAGTGCAGAGTCCTGTACTTAGGACAGAAGAATCCCATGCACTGCTACAGACTAGGGACTGAATGGCTAGGCAGCAGTTCTGCAGAAAAGGACCTAGGGATTACAGTGGACGAGAAGCTGGATATGAGTGCCCTTGTTGCCAAGAAGGCTAATGGCATTTTGGGCTGTATAAGTAGGGGCATTGCCAGCAGTTTGAGGGACATGATCATTCCCCTCTATTCGACATTGGTGAGGCATCATCTGGAGTACTGTGTCCAGTTTTGGGCCCCACACTACAAGAAGGATGTGGAAAAATTGGAAAGAGTCCAGTGGAGGGCAACAAAAATAATTAGGGGGCTGGAGCACATGACTTATGAGGCGAGGCTGAGGGAACTGGGATTGTTTAGTCTCCAGAAGAGAAGAATGGGGGGGGATTTGATAGCTGCTTTCAACTACCTGAAAGGGAGTTCCAAAGAGGATGGATCTAGACTGTTCTCAGTGGTACCAGATGACAGAACAAGGAGTAATGGTCTCAAGTTGCAGTTGGGGAGGTTTAGGTTCGATATTAGGAAAAACTTTTTCACTAGGAGGGCGGTGAAGCACTGGAATGGGTTACCTAGGGAGGTGGTGGAATCTCCTTCCTTAGAGGTTTTTAAGGTCAGGCTTGACAAAGCCCTGGCTGGGATGATTTAGTTGGGGATTGGTCCTGCTTTGAGCAGGGGGTTGGAGTAGATGACCTCCTGAGGTCCCTTCCAATATAGTCTATGATTCTATAATTCTATGATTAAGGGAAGATTTTCAAAGGCACAAGGGTTGTTAGGCACCCAACTCCCATTGTCCCTTTGAAAATCTCCCCTAAATGAATTGCTGCAGCCCAGTGTCTCCCACAGTTCTGGATGTGTGGGCTGTTCTCTCTCCGCACTTCAGAGGCGGACAGTGTTTTGGAGCCCCTCTGCTCCTGCTTGCTGCCAGTTTTCCTCTGCCTCCACCGCGGCAGACCAAGGTATTTTTTTTGCTCCTGCCCTGACTCTTTCTACTTTAACTTTTTTTTGCCCATTTTTGGGGCAATGGGGAGTAGTGTTCTCCCTCCTCTGCATTTCCTCCTCTTCCTGGGTCTATTAACCCCTCAGAGATTTAACTCTCCCTGAGCATCTGTGGCAGCATCTGCCTGCTGGCTCCTCTGCCCCTCACAGGCATGGTAGAGCAGCCAAGAAAGCACCAGATCAAATCCAAGCAGTGCTGCATATGTGAGGCAGCCTTCCCAGGCTGGGCAAATGTCAAGTTGTGCACAGATGCATCCTGCCTTCTGTCTCCAACTCCACTAGGTCCTGGGGCTGCGAGTTGGACAGAAAGGTGGAGTCCCCTACCCACTGAGGCAGCCATGACTCCAAAGAGGGGAATGGATCAGGAACCCTAGTGCAGAGCAGGGAGAAGCTCCAAAAGTTAGGAGAACTCTGGCTACTCGACTTGGGGGGTAAGTCCCAAGCGACTCCTATAACAAAACAGAGATGGAAGGGCCACAATTCCACACACACTCCAATCTTAAAATGGGTCCTGAACATCCTAGGGAAAGAAGCCGTGCTCCTAGTCAGCCCTCTCTCTCCCAAGCCAACCAGGAGGGTTCTGACAAGTCCCCTACCTCATCCTGGAAGGAATGGGACCCATCAGGAGAGGATTCTGAGATAGACCACTCAAGAGGGCTCCAGACCCTAAGGAAGCCAAGCTGCAGAAGTCCTCACAAAGTGGCAGCAGATCTTCTATGCTCCCAAAAGCATGCAAACAAAGGTTTTGTTTTTTTAAATCTAAAAATACCAAAAATGGAAAGAAAAAGCACCAAAAAATCAAGGAGATACGAGTCCTCTGACTACTCCCCTTCCTTCCGTGAGGAAGCTGAGCTGTCTGGCTTTCAAACCTGAGCAGGCGCCTATAAGTAAGCATCAGAGTAAATTTTATCCCCTCAAATTCTCTCATGAGGTTGCAATACCCGCTTCACTCCTCCTCAGAAGAAGTGATTAGGGATGTATGGAACAAGCCTAGGGTGAGCACTGATGTATCCCCTGAATACCAGACATTCTAGTATTTCAGGAATGGTATGGAGCTGTCCCCACCAGCAGGACCTCACATGCACTTGCACATCCAAGATAGTCCTGGAGTCTCCAGGAATTTAAGATTTTTAACTAAAGATTATGTCATGTGATGAAACCTCCAGGAATATGTCCAACCAAAATTGGCAACCCTGAGTGCATGCAAGGTTATGCCAGTGGGGGAAGGGCACTCTTCAAAATGGCATCCCCAGTCCACAATACTAGACAAAACCACATCTATTTTTTTTCAAAGTGCCAGACAGAGGACAAAAACAGAAAAAAAGGACTGTTTGGCTTAAAACCAGACAAATGGCCTGCTTAAGCCTGGTGATATGTTTGCCCTTAACAAGAGCAACCTCAGGCTCTACAGCATTCAAGAACCAAAGAGCTCTATTGCTGAGACACCAAAGGTTGATGCCGCTGTAGCGTCCCTCATCAAGGATATGATCATTCCCTCAGAAGGGGAGTTCTACCCTAAGAAACCCACAGATAGAAAGATGGAGGCCACTCTCTAAAAGGGCTTTGAAGCCTCCTCCACAACCCTCTGAGCATCCCTCACAGCTACCTGCTTTGTGGGAGCATCTCTTTCCTGGCTGGAAGATCTCAAATCCCTTAAGGATAGAGATCACCTGACTTTGGCTCCACTTTGAAGAAAGTCTCTGTAAGCAGGGTCAGAATGAGCTCTCCTCTGACATCCAGTGATGAGCTAGAGAAGAGGACTTCAGGAACTAACCTTGTTTGCACAGACACACCCACTCTGCCTAGGTGCACAGCGTGATAGAGCTGCTTTGCCCAAAGGATCACTTTTGATGGGTGTTGGATTCCAAGTCACTGTGTTATTGGGTGCAGGGGTAATAAAATATGATCACTATGTGAATCAAGGGGAGCAAAACTGTGCTTGGCATGCCCTGATTGAGGGGTTCACCCTCCACTGAACTGCACTTGCTGAGCAATGAGGTAGGAGTGCTGAAGCCCAGTGGAAATGAGAGAGAGGATGGGGACTGGTGTTTCTGCCTGGTGGTGTGGACCCTGCCTAAGGGTCGTAAACACCATTTGATCCTCCCCCCTCCACTGAGAGGCTTCTTGTGGATCACTAGAGCTGAAATCACTGATAACCAGGCCTAAGTGTTAGACCTGTGCTGACACTAGGGGCATGTCTTCACTACCCGCCGGATCGGGGGGGTAGCAATCGGTCTATCAGGGATCAACTTATCGCGTCTAGTGAAGACGCGATAAAATCGATCCCTGATGGCTCTGCCGTCGACTCCGGAAATCCACCGCAGCAAGAGGCGGTAGCGGAGTCGACAGTGGCGCGGCAGCGGTCGACTTGCCGCCGTCCTCACAGCCAGGTAAGTCGACCTAAAATACGCCACTTCAGCTACGCTATTCACGTAGCTGAAGTTGCGTATCTTAGGTAGACCCCCCGCTGTAGTGTAGACCTAGCCTAGGTCTCTGGTGAAAGAAAGAGACTGCCCAGTCTGCACTAGCAGTGAGGCTCCCCCACTAACAGCTACAATCACTGAGAGCTGTGTTAAGAGGTGGGCAATGTTCCCTCTAATTTTTTTCCATCCATGTTCGGAATTAATTTTGTTATGTGCACCAAATTATAAAGGTGATGTGTGGCTGTGCACCACCATAGAAACAAAAGACCTAGATATAATATATATTTTTAAAAAGTTACCATAGGGATAATTACTCCAGCCAGGACAGGTTAGGCATTTTAGAACTCACTACTCAAAGAATTAAATTTAAGCATAAAACAGAAATAAAAATTGTGAAATGCATAGACCAGTCAAAAAACTCAAATAACAGCACTTTGAATGAATAAAATTACAGAGAATATATGTGCATTGCAGGAAATATCAAGAAGTAACAACAACAGGAACTCTACAGGTATGTGCTGGGAGGTGAGTGTGTGTGTGTGTGTGTGTGAGAGACACACACACACACACACACACACACAGTGTGTGAGGCAGAGACATGCCTTGCCCCTTCAAGTACATTCACAGCCTGGCAAGACTCCCCAGTGGACTGCAGCTTCTCTGGGGCATCCTTCAGGTAATCAATATTGCCAACTCTCACACTATATGGTGCTTTTCCTTAAAGCCCCAGTGTGTATACATGGGCACAGGAGGATGATATTGAGGAAGAAGTGTGTATATACAGCATCCCCTTGAGTTCTGGAGAAGTTGAGTGGCTTCCTCCCATTCTGAGTTACAGTCAGGGGACTAAAACTTAAAATATCCGTACACCCAAAGTGTGTAGTCCTGGCTGACAGCTCTGACATGGCGCTACACGCTGATAGAGAAGTCAGGTCATTGCCCCAGTCCCAGGCAACATGGATCCAGGGTGGGAGAATACATCTCCCAAACCAGATTCCTCACTGAAAGGAGCTTTTTTGTTTCTTATTCTACAGAGGACCCAGCCCTATCTCTCCACCAGAGGCAGCTCTGTGGAAGTTACTGTCATTCTAGCATTTACACATCAATTTACAGTGTTAGGACTCTATATTCACAGTGGAAAATGATAGAAACTCAGGGACTGTTTTAATTAAAGCACAGAATTTCAGATGATGGCAAAATGCAGCCCAAATGGTGGAGCCTCATTAAAATCCTGAGCGCTACTGCTTCTTTTCAGCCCTATGATTTGCTGCTGTATATTACTCTTTTAAGTAGATCAGCACTCAGAGCAGACACAGCAGCAGCAGCCACCAGCAAGCTCCCTTTGTCCCACCCCTGAGCCCTGTTGAGTCCCCCCTCCCCAGCTCTTCAGAGATGGGGTACAGGAGTGAGGAGAGGGGGACACCCTGACATCAGCAGCCCCATTACCCCCTTCTCTGCATGGTAAGCAGGAGACTCCCAGGAGCATCTCCAGGGCAGAGGGAAGGAGCAGTACGGCAGTGGGTGGAGGGACACCTGAAGTGCAGAGCACTTGATAGCTTGCTGGGCGGCCACCCAGCCATGCAGCATACAGGGAACTTAGGTGATGGGACTTCAAGACATCCCAGTGGTGGCAGTAGAGAGGGAAGTTGTAGAGTGAGCAACAGTGGAGCAGCTGACATCAGAGCGAGTGGCCAACGGTGGGTGGAGCAGCGAATGAGCGGTGGCTAAGTGAGAATCCCCATCTGCCTTCCAGACCCTTTAGTCCTCGCAACTGATGCCAGCCTGGAGGACTGAGGAGCTCACTTGGAGCTCCAAACTGTCCAGCGCCACCAGAGCAAGGAGGAAAAGGCTTACAGCACAAAACTCCTAGAGCTGAAAGTAGTCAAACTCGCCCTGCAAAGGTTCCAGCCCACTCTAAGGGGAAACCATGACTTGGTTCAATCAGACAATACGACTATAGTCACATATTTAAACTTTTAAGTAGGGGACAAGGAGTCCAGCACTACACACAGAAGCAATGGAAATAATGAGGTGGGCAGAAGAGTTCCTCCTTTCCCTCAGAGTGATCCACAGCAAAGAGGACCAGAGCCAAAAGGCAGACTCCACTCCAGCTTTGGTGGAGACCAAACAACCTTTCATAGAATTCTTTTCTTCATCCAGACCTGAAACAGCTTCAGCTAATAGCCTGGCTGTTGAGAGGGAAGCACTAGAAATTCTCGGTCTGTCCTCCAGAGTCATTGCTTCAGTCTCGAGAGTACCCTCTCTTGTCCAGATTCAACTACTGGTGCCAAGAACACAATGCAAATCCCAGAAATCCAGGAATTCCAACCATTTGGGACTTTCTCCAAGAATGCAAGGACAGAGGCCTTAAGTCCAGTAACATTGCACATCAGGTGCCTGCAATTAGAAGTATGCTTTTTGCAGGATCCTTTAGCTCCCTGGCGGACAATTCACAGGTAGCCAGAGTCCTTCGAGTAGTCTGATTAGCCACACCAGCAGTCAGGCCATTCTTCCCAGAATGGGACCTTCTGGAGTTTTCAGGGCTCTGACAAGCCATCCTTTTGAGCCTTTGATTTCAGTGTTGGCCTTTTAATTATCCACTAAGATTTGTTTCTTAGTAGTTATGTCTGCCAGGCAAATGTGAGAGCTGGCAGCCTTATCTATATAGGAGCTGTACTATGTGTTCCACAAGGATGGGGTGGCACTCAGGACACCAGAATCCTTTCCTCCTAAGGTAAATTCCTCCTTTCACACTTCCCAAGAAGTTGTATTTTCTTCATTATGTCCAAAATCACAACATCTAACTGACAAGGTATAGCATGCGGCAATTCGGTGTACTAACCCTGCACTAGAGAACAAGGGTTAAGAAGCCACTCTGGGCCCAGGTGGCCACACCCAGCCCTACCTGCAAAGCCTGCATAAGATGGAAGCAGGGCTTAAAAGGGGAAGCAAAGCAGCTCAAAAGAGGACAGGCAGTGGAAGAGAGCAGACTTCTGTGCCAAACTCTGGGGAAGTTTGAGGTGGTGAAACAAGCGGGACCTGTTGACTATGAAATCTGACAGCCAGGGAAGAAAAAAAAAATGTAGGTGTACCATGTTAATCTTCTGAAGGCCTGGAAAGACCAAGAAGGACTCCTCAGAACATCCTATCCACCTGAACCCAGTCTAGGCCCTCAAGCACTAGTGACCCCAGAAACCTAAGCAGTACCGTTGGGAGAGGAGCTTCAACCAGTGCAGAAAGCTCAGATGCAGCAACTGATTGAATCCTTCCCTGAAATATTTTCAACCTTACTGGATCAGACACACTGAGGTATCAACACATAGCCACTGAACCAGGACAACAGGTCTGCAAAAACCCCACAATCCCTTCCATGAGACATTGTGCAAGAAGAGCTACAAGCCACGTTAGACCTGCAGGTAGTGGAAGAGTTTCACCATGAGTGGAGAAGTCCCATTGTGCTGGTACCAGAATCAGATGGGACAACCCATATCTGTATTGATTTAAGAAAAGTAAATGTGATCTCGAGGTCTGATGCCAACCTATGCCCAGGGTGGATGATTTACTCAAAAGGCTGGCAATTATCAAATATATCCCCACCATAGACCTCGCAAAGGGGTACTGGCAGATCCCTCTGACCTTGGAATCTCGGAAAAAGACAGCTTTCTCCACCCCATTTGATCTGCACCAATTCTGAACTATACCATTAGGCCTCCACAGGGAAGTGGCCACTTTCCAACGACTCATGGACCAAGGGCTGTGACTGCATAGCCAAAATGCTATAGCCTACACAGATGACATGGTGATTTACAGCAGTAATTGGATTGACCTGATGTAACATCACCTCCATCTTACAGCCCTCGAGAGTGCAGGACTCACCGCAAACCCAGCCAAGTGCATAATGGTGAACCAGGAAGTTACATACCTTGGCCCGAGACTTGGAGAAACTAACCTGATAGTATCTACAAAGGAGAGACTGTTAACTGATCGGGAAGGTCAGAGACTTTATTTGCAATTCCAAATTGCAAATAAACTTGGGTAGGAAGTGCTCTGAGGGGGGGCAGCTGCATACCACCCCCACGTGCAGAACACAGCTGCCCACTATCAGACCCTGGATCAAAGCCCAGTGGAAAGCACGGTCCCAAACTCCCCTATCCACTCTCAAAAGATGGAATATCAACAGAAGCCTTTACCTCAGTAGAGAGTCTAGCAGGGGAAGACCCTGATTGTTCACGTTCTGAGCCCTCCAAAGTCCCCATACTAAAGTAAAAGCCCCGAAGCCTTTGGGGAAGCTGAAAAACAGGACTCTAACAGAAAAGGGGCAATCACCTCCTGCACCCCTGCCTGACCCCCTAGGTGGCACTGGTGATGAGCATTCTCCTTTTACACACCTTAGAGGTCTGAAAATCTATCTCAAGCATACAGACTCCATGAGAAGATCAAGCTCCCTATTCATGTCTTTCCACCCAAAATGCCAGGGTCTCAGAGCTTCCAAGTCCTCCATCACTAGTTGGATTAGACTATCATTGTGGCAAACTACAAATCATCAGAGACTCCTGTCCCAAAAGGAATGGAGGTACACTCCAAGAGATCCTTAGTAACCTCATGAAATGAGCAAGTGTCTCCACTTCACAAATTTGCAAAGCAGTCTACAGTTAAAACCCTCATTAATCACTACAGACAGGACTTTCTATCTTCTGCAGAGGCCTCCTTTGGCAGGAAGGTGTTGCAGGCAATGGCCTAGAAATAATACAAACTTTTGAGTGAGCTCGGGAAAAGGTGGCTATTTCTTTCCTACCGAACTTTTGTTTCATAACCTTCCTACATCTGTTCACAGCTTGCTATTTCCCAGACGTCCAGAATTGTGGGACATGCTGGGCTGCAGAAAGGAAAATATTCTTAGTGATAATTTCCTTTCTGCTAGTAGCATATCCCACGATTCTATCCACCCTGCAGGGCTCATGAGTCAAGGTCAGATATTAAGTGGAATCGTTACCATATGACCATCTTCCTTGGTCTCATGTGCACAGTTATTTCGTTACAGCTGGAATATTTGTTAATGATGAGAAGCAAGTTTCACATCACATAGCCAGACCATGCAGCTCCAAAACACTTATCTGCCACCACAAGCTTGAGAGAGAGGAGAGTAGCTCAGATGTCCAGAATTGTAGGAGACATTGCTAGCAGAAAAAACATTATTGGTAAGAAATTTTCCATTCCTAAATCACACAGGAAGTCTGACAGAGTCAGGAATGGAACCCAGATCTGTTGATTTGCAATCCAGTGGCTAGCAAGACCATCTTTTTATCATGACAACAGGAAATATGCAAGAACACATCTCAAAATCCCACAATACATATTACCATTACAATACATGTTACTGTCTATTCTCACTATTTTCACACACCCAAAATTGTCTTGCTGTCCCCCTGCCACAGCTTTGAGTCATTAGCTACTAAAGCACTTCAGAAGTTTTCTTAGCACAAGTGAAATTGGCAAAAAAAATTATACTAAGAAGAACAGAAGTCACTTTTAAGCAGTGCCGTATGGCATGTATTCTTCTTATGCAAGTGAAGCAGTTTTAATCTTACTGAATAAATACTAGAAATTAGCAAGGTTTTGCAAAAAACAAGAAGTGCCTGGAAAATGAAGGCAAATCAAAATTTGCTAAGTGTGATTGAAGCTTATCTATTGCAGTTATGCAATGATGTTTTTGCAAAAACAAACTTGTGTGAAACTCACTCACCCATGGCTACTTTCTGGAGCCCATCATTCCCCTCAATTACAGCCTGATCCCAAGCCCATCGAAGTCTTTAGAAAACTTTCCAGTGATTTCAATGGCCTTTAGAGCAAGCCCATACACATGAGCTGTTCCACAGACCGTTCTCCATCTGACTTTAATAGCACTTTCTATTTTCAGGCTATCCTATTGACATGAAATATCCCTTTTCTTCTTTTCCTCATCATCCTCGAAGAAGACTGAAATTTACTCATTTGTGTTATTTTCCACTGAGGTATTGTCTTTAAAGCTGAATTCTTGATTCACAATGTATTTGGTTCCTCTTTTTGTACTGATGCCCATGTTTTCTTTGTCCATAAAAGATGTTATAAAATATTAAAAAATCATTTTGAAAGAGAACAAAGATACAGCCATGTGTTACTGCTTTGTTTCCCATTGTCTCCTTGTTCGCGTCAAACCCACCTTAGTCTAACAGTTGGAGAGAATGTGCAAAGGTTTGTTAACTAGATTTCAAAACTTAGCCCAACTGCTTTGTAGCAGTTCTACCAAGAGCATCTTCAGAAGAAAGTCCACATGGATATAAAAATATCAGTGATAGATTGTCTTGGTGAATCTAGTGCTCCAAAAATAATGTAACTTCACCTCTTAAGTATTTTTAGACACTGTTAGCGCTGAAGAGTGAACTGGCAAAGTTTCATCAAACTTTTAGAAAGAATTGTATGCTCCCTTTCCTTTTTCATTTCTGTCTATTTCTTTATACTAAATACAAGATCACTAGGTTATGACTTTAAGGATCCTTTTCTCTCTCTCACCAGAGATGGCAAGCCTGTCAATCATTCCAACAACAACAGTAACCACAAGGGAGTGTTTGCAGCAGGATAGCAGATACAAGAAACGGCTCTTACTTTAGTTTACTTGGAATCGGCTCTAATATGCATGTCTGGAGAAAAAATTATCTGTGTTTGGTAAGCCATGTTCTTTTTACTGTTTTTGTATCTACTGGACACAAAATCATCAGTGCTAAGTGTTTATATTTTGTATTAAAGTGATGCCTTAAAGATCTAAGATGTTAGCATTTAGATTATTAAAATGATGTGTCACTATTAATATTAGTCGAGGAAACAGAAGTTGATGTAGTTGCTGCTTCTAGTAAAGCTGAGTTTGATTTAAAGTTTGCAATAAATTTTATATGTTAAATGATTACATACATGATAGAACGTAAGTACTAGTGTTTGTATTAGTAAGTACTTTAGCAAGAAAGATTATGACATTCCCCGAGATAAATTTGCTCTGCCTAATGCAATGACTTCTAATAAATTGAAAATTGAATGTTTACTAAATGGAACTCCAAAGAATTATACCACATAAAAATGCAGTTGGCACTTTCAAAACGGTGTATATATACTTGTATGGAGTAAATTGCTAAAGTTTTACAGTCATCAGGTTTTCAATAATATGCTGGTTGTTAGGAAATCTGTCAATCACTTTGCAACAGCCACAACATATAGCAGAATTTGAAAAAGGGTAACAGACAACACATTTTAAACTTAGAATCAGTTCCAATCCTTGAAAATGTGCCCCAAAACTGTTTGCACTGGGAAATAAAACAGGAAGAGCAACTAGAAAGCAGGACATTCCTTGCTCTCCAGCCTTTTATGGAAGACTTCACATTACTTCTGTTACAGTGACTCAGAGCTGCAATGCACAATAAACTGGTTTTATTGGAAGTGCATCTTTGCAATTTTATTTCCTGATGTAGATGATGTACTTATCTATTAGTCTTATGTTTAAATTAATTTTATTGAATAAATATATGAATATTTGTAGATGATTTGTTCTTTAATAGCTTAAGAATTTGAAGCTAATATTTTTCTTTCAAATGCTCATTATGCATACAGTATTTAATCAAATGATTTATTTTACCCTGAGAGTATTGTGCCGACACCTTAAACAAAGAGTCGGGTTAAGTAATTTGACAATCTGGAAATACAAATCCTGTATCTGAGCTCTGCTTTCTCTATATATATATTCACAGCATCATAGTGTGTCAAAACATAGAAGTGTGTCAAACACAATCTAAGAGCTGATCAGAGTGACTATGAAAAGGAGTTAAAGGTGTGCAAGAGGCAGTTGTCACTAACACTAACTTATTTTACACCATGTGAAAAATGAAGCAGATGGCACTAAAATGCCTTTAAACGTGGCCACAGTGTCATTAATTATCAAGCACAAGTATCCTTATCTCAACTCACTTCAATGGGTATTTCTGCCTGTATAAGGATGATATGATATGATATGACATGACCCTTTTACTGAGTACCTGCTTATATTCAAAATCATTGTCCTGAAATATGAGTATATCAGTAGTTTCCAAATTACTTGAAAAGGCGTGTACTTTAAGCAATCAAGCAGGAAAAAGTTGCAAAAGGGACTTCCTCTTTCAATTTCCACAGCAGATGGTGAATGTCAGTGAAGCAAAGCATTTACTGTCACCAGAAACAGATCAAATCTTCCTCACCGGATAGCAAAATGGCCACAAAACTACCCCTTCGAGAGGAATGTGAGAATTGGACAACTCTTCAAGTTGCAGATCTCCTAAGACAGGTACTGAACCTAGAGCTCAGACTGAAGACAGTACAGTATATCATACTCATTTCAGTTCAGCTAGCAAAATAGGTTGCTGGACTTATCTACTCTTTGTGTGCAGTGTTGTAGCTGTGTTGGTCCCGGGATATTAGAGACACAATATATTACCTCACCCACTATATCTACTCTTTATAATATGTATGATTACTCCCTCCTGGATATAAACATAGATTCTAAAATGTGTTTAAAGCTGTTTAGTCAGCAATTGTGACTACCAAGGACTTATGTGTATTGATGTTCTGTAAGATTCTCTGTGTTCTCTTAGTTTTTATTGAAATTCAGTCCATGACAGAAGTTGCTTATTAAAAGAAAAGTATCCTGCACAAGACAAAGAACCACAATAATGTGTGCACACAGGGCTATATTGAGAAATATTTACACACAAAAATCGTGCCACCTTTTATTTCCTTCTGGCACTAAGTAACAATTTTATTGGAGGTCTGTGTGTATTATTTTAGAGCAAGAGATCACTACTAAGATTTGCAGGATTTCAATATGAATTTGCTCATCACCTTTTCTTTTCAATGACTATAGACCTACTGTAGTTTCTAAATGCTCCCTTAAAGTTAAATCCTTGAGTTCTTTTATCATTCTGTTGCACCTTTCCTATTTCTGTAATATCCTTTTTATTATAATAATGTAACCTGAAGTGCACACAGTATTCTGAACTTGTCCTCAGTAATCCCTAGCTGAATAGTTTCTGCTAAGATATATTCAAGTGCTTCTTTTTACACATGCCAGACTTTTTTCCCTTGCAACTGTTGAATATTGTGGCTCATGCTTTAGGGTTTTACCTGCCATTCATCTAGGCGTTTGAGCCCATTGTTTCACAGAATTTGACTATATTGAAGTATATCCTCTTTGTGTCCTAAATGTGTAATTCTTTGTTGTTCTATGGCCCTCATCTGCCCTGTGCTTATAACCTATCCAAATTCTAAATATTATGGCCAGAGTCACCATCTCCCTTCATTGATTACTCTCCTGGATTTGTCTTAATTGTGAGAATTACTGTACTGGACTAGACTCTTGAGTTCCCTTCCAGCTCTACATTTCTATAGTTACCTGTCCTCTGATATTAACAAACACTTCAGCAATAATTTCTCAGATAGGGTCAGGTTATGAATCCTTTACTCCCATTGGTGGGCCCTTACTCATGTGAGTAAGGAATTCAAAACCTGGTCCATAAAGTCTCTCTCTTAATTGATATCAGAGTGCTTTAAAAATAAACACACATACTATGAATAGAGATTACTTTCCCCAACGCTGGTATGACATACACCACCTATTTAACAATATTCACTAACCCTACACAAGAATTTAGGACAGGGCATTAATAGCAGCACCAAAATCACACAGAAACTACAGGGAAATTTAGATAGGCAAGATGTTTGCATTCGGGTTTGTATTAGGGCTGTCAAGCAATTAAAAAAATGAATTGTGATTAATCACACTGCAAAACAATAATAGAATTCCATTTATTTAAATATTTTCTACATTTTCAAATATATTGATTTCAATTCTAACAGAATACAAAGTGAACAGTGCTCACTTTATATTTATTTTTTATTACAAATATTTGCACTGTGAAAAACAATAGTTTTTTTCAATTCACCAAATATAAGTACTGTAGTGCAATCTCTTTATCACGAAAGTTGAACTTACAAATGCAGAATTATGTACAAGAAAATAACTCCATTCAAAAATAAACAAACAATGTAAAAATGTAGAGCCTACAAGTCCACTCAGTCCTATTTCTTGTTCAGCCAATTGCTCAGACAAATAAGTTTGATTACATTTGCAGGAGACAACACTGCCCGCTTCTTGTTCACAATGCCACCTGAAAGTGAAAACAGGCGTTCTCATATCACTGTTGTAGCTGGCGTCACAAGATATTTACATGCCATATGTGCTAAAGATTCATATAACCCTTCATGCTTCATCCACCATTCCAGAGGACATGTCCATGCTGATGATGCGTTCTGCTCGATAACAATCCAAAGCAGTATGGACCGAAGCATGTTCATTTTTATCATCTGAGTCAGATGCCACCAGCAAAAGCTTGATTTTCTTTTTTGGTGGTTCGGGTTCTGTAGTTTCCACATAAGAACATAAGAATGGCCGTACCAGGTCAGATCAAAGGTTCATCTAGCCCAGTATCCTGTCTACCGACAGTGGCCAATGCCAGGTGCCTCAGAGGGAGTGGATCTAACAGGTAATGATCAAGTGATCTCTCTCCTGCCATCCATCTCCATCCTCTGACAAATAGAGGCTAGGGACACCATTCCTTACCCATCCTGGCTAATAGCCATTAATGGACTTAACCACCATGAATTTATCCAGTTCTCTTTTAAATGTTGTTATAGTCCTAGCCTTCACAACCTCCACAGGTAAGGAGTTCCACAAGTTGACTGTGCGCTGCGTGCAGAAGAACTTTCTTGTATTTGTTTTAAACCTGCTGCCTATTAATTTCATTTGGTGACCCCTAGTTCTTGTATTATGGGAATAAGTAAATAACTTTTCCTTATCCACTTTCTCCATATCACTCATGATTTTATATATCTCTATCATATCCCCCCTTAGTCTCCTCTTTTCCAAGCTGAAGAGTCCTAGCCTCTTTAATCTCTCCTCATATGGGACCCATTCCAAACCCCTAATCATTTTAGTTGCCCTTTTCTGAACCTTTTCTAGTGCCAGTATATCTTTTTTGAGATGAGGAGACCACATCTGTACGCAGTATTCGAGATGTGGGTGTACCATCAATTTATATAAGGGCAATAATATATTCTCTGTCTTATTCTCTATCCCCTTTTTAATGATTCCTAACATCAGAGTGTTGCTCTATTAAGATTTCTGAAAGCATGCTCGACACCTCATCCCTCTCAGATTTTGGAAGGCACTTCAGATTCAGGGTCGATTGCTGTAGATAATTTTTAAAAATCTCACATTGGTACCTTCTTTGCGTTTTGTAAAATCTGCAGTGAAAGTGTTCTTAAAATGAACATGTGCTGAGTCATCATCTGAGACTACTATAACATGAAATATATGGCAGAATGCACGTAAAATAGAGCCAAGACATACAATTCTCCCCTAAGGAGTTCAGTCACAAATTTAATTAATGCATTTTTTTTTAAACGAGCGTCATCAGCATGGAAGCACGTCCTCTGGAATGATGGCTGAAGCATGAAGGGGCATATGAATGTTTAGCATATCTGACAATGTCGGCTACAAAAGTCCCATGCGAATGCCTGTTCTCACTTTCTGGTGACATTGCAAATAAGAAAAGGGCAGCATTATCTCCCGTAAATGTGAACAAACTTGTTTGTCTTAGCAATTGGCAGAATGAGAAGGATTGAGTGCACTTGTAGGCTATAAAGCTTTGCATTGTTTTGTTTTTGAGTGCAGTTATGTAACAAAAATAATCTACATTTGTAAATTGCACTTTCACGATAAAGAGATTGCACTACAGTACTTGCATGAAGTGAACTGAAAAATACTGGGGTTTTTTTGTTTATCATTTTACAGTGCAAATATTTGCAATAAAAATAATATTAAGTGAGCAGTGTATACTTTGTATTCTGTGTTGTAATTGAAATCAATATATTTGAAAATGTAGAAAAACATCCAAAATATTTAATAAATTGGTATTCTATTGTTTAACAGTGCAATTAAAACTGCAATTAATCGCAATTAATTTTTAATCATGATTAATGTTTTTGAGTTAATCATGTGAGCTAACTGCAATTAATCGACAGCCCCAGTTTGCAGGGCCTGAAAGACCAGGAAAGTAGGGCTAACCAATTTACACACACTTACATACACACTTTATTGATCAGGACATGCAAGCCAATGACGACAGACAAAGGGATGGATTTTAAGCAGCAGGCCACAACAGTGTCACACATCACCTCCATATTGGTGCACATAACAAGTTAGTTCTGCAGATGTGTGGGGAAAATTAGAGGGAACACTGCCCCAAAGGGGAAAAATTTCTCCCTGACCCTTAAAACAGATCAAACCCAAAGCAACCTAAAAACCACAATCCCTATACTTGGGATGCAAGAGCCAACTGATTCACATCTCTCTGGCTGGCCAATGGACCATTGGGCAGTGGAGCATCCAGTGGAGGATGATCCTTCTTTTATTCAAAAGCTGGCTGGTGCCTTGTTGCTCCAATCAAGGTGCTGAATGGCAATGTTCACTTCATGAGTTTATATAGTTGCAAGTTGACATATAAACTAAGCAAAAATAGTTCTAATGCTCATTTTTTGGCATTCTACTAGTCACTGCCCAGTGCCCAACATTCCAATGTGATAAGTAGCTCAACTCCTGATCACTTCCCATTGATTTCTAGATATCCTGTGTGGTGCTATATCAAAGCCTTCCTGTAATCTAAATCGATTTGCACAACTCCATTTTAATTAGCTGAAAGATTTAAAAGAAGTAATCTACTATTTTTAATTCAGTCAGAGGGATTTCTCCTTTCTGTCTCTGATAAAGTATTTCCAAAATATTCTTTTGACACATACAGATCCTCCTTAGTTTGGCTGTAAAATACTTTACATTAGCTGTGTGGTGGATCTGGTTCCAACCCTGCTGATGTGGGTGTCAATATGATAATACGTGATCAAAGTTTTGTTGTTTCAGTTTGCTTTTTTAAGGTCTAGGCAGTTACACACAAAAACTATGTTAAAAGAACATTTTTATGGTTGCAAAGTCAAGCACTTCAGGTTGCCAGTGGCACTTTAATTCAGATTCCTTGTGCATACAGGAATTACATGACCACATACTATTTTTCCGCAGGGCCCCTGCCTCATTCAATTAACAGAATGGACCTGCTCTGGTGCTTTGGGGATGAATCCAGGTTGTGTAGTAAAAAACTGTAAAGCTCCTGCTTCATTTATTGCAGAAGTTGGCAAGTTTAAGAAGAGAAAGGTCTCATGGTTAAAGCAGCTTAATGCTGCCCTGGAGAATTTGATTCTATCCCTGCCTCTGCTAGAGTTACTCTGTGATGCTGGGTAACTCACTTAAACCATCTTTTCACTAGTGTATTCCATATTGTCTGGGTGCCTGACTTGAAGTCCTGGGGTCTGATTTACAGAAGTGCCAAGCACTCACAGCTGCAATTGCAGTCAATGGGAGCTGTGCTTTTTGAATATGAAGTGCTATATAATGCTAAATTTTCTGAAAGAAATCAGATTCCTAGGCTCCATTGGATGCTCAGTTTGGGCATCCAGAATTAGTGGACACTTTTAAGATTAACCTTTTTGTGCCTCAGTCCCCCGCTATGCAAAATAGAAATACCAACACTCCATCCCCTCACAGGGGTGTTGTGAAAATAAATTCATTAATGCTTGTGAAGCACTCATAGTAGTGAGCATCATAGAAAAGCCCATGAGGATATTAATAATTCTGTCTTCAGGGTAGCGTCTGAATTCTGTATTAGAAGACCTAGGGCCAGAAATTGATCAATTAGGAGAAAAGAGAATATTGAATATCTGCTTATTAAGTGAGAACTATCCATCTTGTGCACCGAATGAGGCAGGGGTCCTGTGGAAAAAAATGGTATGTGATCATGCAATAAAGAATGCATTATAATGCATACACACAAGGTTGGCATTGGCAACCTTAATTCTGCTATTTCCTAACATTTTGGTGCTCAACCCTTCTACCTTAGTAATGTTCTTTGAATATACACTTTGTGTGTGATACGTGCAGAGGTTATTAGTTTGTCATTCTGCAGAATGTTGTAAGGCATTAAAACCAATATTGTAATAAAAATAATTAGCCCTATTGATTTTGCTTTCTCCCCCATGACTGAGTGAAGCCCATAAAGTAAAAACTCTATCTATGTGCATGTAATAGTTCTCCTATTCTCTTGCATGTACTGTATATTTAGAGAACACAGAAATGTTACATTCCTCTGCTCAAGTTTTTCTTCCCTCCTCCTTTCCTTGCCATTTACAAATGAGTCCACATATCCTTCCTCAATTTTAAGTGGTGGTATTATTATACTGGAAATGTAGTGAAAGGTTTGGTGTTCATCATATAACACAAAGGGCAAGATGGCTGCTTGCCTTACACACTTCACAGAAAAGTAAGAGGGCACAGGAGAACCCCCAATTATTCCCCATTACTGGCCACATACCCCATGATTCACAGCATGGGGGAGGGAAAGAGGAGGGAAGAGCCGCAGGGTCAGTACTCCTACTCAGATGGGTGGGGAGTAGACAGTATGGTAGTCAAAAAAAACTAACAATGTTAGGAAACATTAGGAAAGGGATAGATAAGAGAGAAAATATAATGCCTCCATATAAATCCATGATACGTCCACATCTTGAATACTGAGTGCAGATCTGGTTGCCCCATCTCAAAAAAGATATACTGGAATTGGAAAAGGTACAGAGAAGAGCAACAAAAATGATCACGAGTATGGAACAGCTTCTGTATGAGGAGAGAGTAAAAAGGCTGGGATTTTTCAGCTTGGAAAAGAGACAACGAAGGGGCATATGATAAAGGTCTATACAATCTTGACTGGTGTGGAGAAA
This sequence comes from Terrapene triunguis, assembly GCF_002925995.2. Lineage (NCBI taxonomy): Eukaryota > Metazoa > Chordata > Testudines > Emydidae > Terrapene > Terrapene triunguis. The sequence continues at coordinate 30,247,478 of NW_020664446.1, forward strand.
GTGAATAAGGAAATGTTATTTACTCCTTCACGTAGCACAAGAACTAGGGGTCACCAAATGAAATTAATAGGCAGCAGGTTTAAAACAAAAGGAAGTACTTTTTCACACAATGCACAGTCAACTCTTTTCCAGAAGATGTTGTGAAGGCCAGAACTATAACAGGGTTCAAAAAAGAACTAGATAAGTTCATGGAGAATAGGTCCATCAATGGCTATTACCCAGGATGGGCAGGGATGCAACACCATCATCTGAGTGTCCCTAGCCTCTGTGTGCCAGAAGCTGGGAATGGACAATAGGGATGGATCACTTGATTACCTGTTCTGTTCATTCCCTCTGAAGCACCTGGCATTGGCCACTGTCGAAAGGATACTGATCTAGTTGGACCATTGGTCTGACCCAGTACAGCTGTTCTCATGCTCTTAGGCAGGCAGGGAGGCAGAGTAGATGGTACCTTCACTCCACACACACTCTCTTCATCCCACCACAGCTATATCAATGGCAAATTATTTCACCTTGGAAAGATGGAGGTTCCTGGCATACTCCAGCAACAGCGTGCTACACACTGTCCTTTATTCCAGGAGCTTGTGAAGTCACAATCTTGTTCTGATTTGGAAAGAACTAATTATTTAGAACATGAGAGCAGTTTACTAAATCTCATTAGAAATACTGGTTTAGACACTGATCTGGCTAAATGGGTCAGCAACCCTAACGTTAAAAACCAACCAGACTTGTATTTCCTTTCTTCATCAACATAAATACTTTAAGAAAAAACAAAGAAAAATATAGTTTACTTAGACTGAAGAGAAAAGTGCTATAGAAAAAAAGCATCAGCTCAGAAAATCCAGTATCATTTTACAGCTTTGTTTCTGTACTACACTTTTTTTCCGGTTAATCTTTCAAACAAAATGGTTACAGCTACACTGTAAAGAACAATCAGCAAACACTGAATAAACACTTGACAAATGTACCCTAGAGTTTACAATCCCTGCCATACAAATATGTTTTTCAAATTTCAAGTTTACCTTCTTAGCACTGTCAAATGCTTAAACCATTAAGGGTGCTAGCCTGGAATGTGCAGAGCACATACTGCAGACTGCTATGTGCCTTCAATTCCCATTGACTCTATAACTGCAGGCAGTTCTGACATCTACTGGAAGCCAAAATTTGTCTTTTCTGAACATTGAGACTGTTAAACATGTAATTTTCCTGAGTTCAATGGCTCACCTCTAAGCAAATGAAATGAATTTATGTGACCCTAATTTTAATTTCACACTGTTAATGGAGCTTAAGACAGATTTGATGGTTAAACTAAACTACTTGAATTCACTTAAAGTCCTGTATATTTTTAATGGAAAAAAAAAAGGTTCTGCAGTTTTTCTCCTGAAGTTCCTAAGCCCTCGGTTGTGTACACAACAAGACAGTTCTTTTAAAAAGCCATGCCAAAGCTCCTCAGCCAGAAACACTCTTAGGGCGTTTACCAAACCAGGTCTATTCCTTGCCACCCTTTGTAATGAAAACCTACTGAGTCTCTGTGATGGGATCCGCAAGTACAACCTGAAACTGTGGGACTGCTGTGCTCCCTTAACTCTCCAGCCTGAGCAAACACTTAACTTCCTTTTGTCAAGGAACAGAGCTTCTTGGGAGTGGCAGGTTAGAACCCTGCACAGGATTAGTGTAAAGCCCTGCAGCGGGACTGAGTCTCACCAGCCCTGCAGGACCTCTGCCATAATAGCGGAAGTGGGATTGAAGAATAGGTTTGTTTCATTTTCCTTTACAACTGATCCACTTAGATATATTAAGAATTAAAAAAAATATATATCAGTATCTGTTCTATAAGTGTGATTTTGAAAGTTGATGTTTTCTGAGCCCCATTCTCTAGGAATGCCTGTCAGTCACACACTGCAATGTTATTTACCTCCTTATCCACTTCAAATGAAATATACACAGACTCCTGCAACTACCACATGCAGTTCAATTTCAACATAAAATATTTCTATCTATAAACTTATCTATGATTTAGACTATCATGTATAGTTTTCAATTTTTTTTTGTAATCCTCTCCCCCCGTCCCCAGATTCGAATGCCTGAATCTGCAGCAGTCGTGGAAAAATTGGACATTAATGGAGCTAAATTTTTGGTAAGTAATTAAAATATTTTCTCTGTTAGACACATCTTGTGAAAGATTTTCTATGTGAAACTTGTATTCACAACTGCAGGGTCTATTATGCTGGCTTCTTTCATGACTAATGGCAAGTTAGTCATTTGTTCTGATCCTGACCTTTGAGACATTTTCAAGGCTTGCTACTGTGAACAAGCAAAGCTCAGCCCTGCTACATCCTAGCATAGGTGCAACAAATGCCTAGATACCCATCCAAGCATCTGACTGTTGGAAGAGAGGCCACTTATGGAAAGAATCACTTTCCTTTAAATTCTGTAGGACATTTTCTATAGGGATTTTTAAACATATGATAGAATTAATGCAAACTTATCCCCCTGCTACAGAATTCTAGGGGCTGGTTTTACCTCTGATGAACTATTTTCCCATCAGGGTGTGGTCAGACCTCTGAAAGAAGGTAAGCAGAAAGGGAAGAGAAGCACTAGAGGTACTGCTCCTTCCATCCCAGCAGTTATTGAGGTAGAGGCCTCCAAACCCCATGCTGGCTCCTTGACACACAGAAATGAGGCCCTTTTGTGGAAAATGGGGAGAAAGCTGCTAAAAATATATATTTAAAATGTATTTCTACTCTGCAAAGAAACTGTGTCTATATGGCCCTATCTTAAAAACCTGTTCCTCAGTATCTTAGGTGTGATAGCTGCTCATTCTCCTGATAAGGCTCTGATCCTGTAATGTTATCTGCGTAAGTGGACCCCTGCCCCCTGTAGAGTGCCACTGACTCCAATGGGATTGGAACTAACTCCATCTGGACATAAAAGATCTCCCTGAAAGATCAAGAAGTTATTACCAGTTTCTATTAGCACTGCAGAGCTAATACAGCTATGGGAAAGGGAGACTGAGTCTTGGCCAGCTCATGCATTATCAGCAAAATTGTAAAAGGAGTTCTGTTTGCAGTCTTTGTTGCTTGATGAGTGACAGTGTTGGGTGGAATCTAAATGACGCATAAGCCTTGTGTTGGTTCTTTGCAGCTGAATGAATTTTATCCATAGCAAGAAAAAGAAACATGCACATTGCATAGCATTGGTGGAACGGGACATGAGAAATCTTTTCAGAACTTAATGGTAAACTAATAGGACAAGTGACAAAAAGAAAAAGGAACCATGGGTGAGTTCTGAAAGATCATCCATGAGCGAAAGTAAAACAAAAGTGAAATGAGTGAAAGTGAACATCTGCTAGTATGCGATGCACATTATGTATTTTCTTTAAATCTTTTAATAGTTGCCCTGTTTTAAGATTACCTTATTCTGCATTGTAGAAAACATGGCAATATGTGAAATGTCCTGTGGAGTGCCACTAACGACATGCATTTCTAATGTTGTTATACAACAAAAGAGTGGCAGATCTCACACCTGACAGAAGATTCTTAGTGCTTTCATGTGCTCTTTAATTGAATTGTTCCACAGCACTGTCAACATGACAGGAAACCCATAATAAATTATGCTTGAAACAGAATGAATTATGCCAATACTGTAAAAACTGAAGTACAATAGCTTACAATAGCTTGTTAATAGTGACAACAGCTATTGATCTAGTGGTTAGTACATGTGACGAGTAATCAGAATTCTTACATCCTGGATCTGTCACTGTCTTCCTTTGTGAGCTTTGGCAAGACCCTTAACCTTTGAGTCTCAATTTATCAGTCTGTAAAATAGGGATATTACCTACCACACACACGGGATTGTGAAGCCTTAATGGATGTTTAAACTACGTCAAGCTCCTCAGCTGAAAGGCACTATAGAAATGCAGGCCTCTAGTGACTAGAGAGCAAGAAAAAGCACTCAAGCAGGTGTGATTCCACCTAGCAGGTAGCAGTGGGGCACACACACACACAAGATAAATTACACTCAACTACTGCACTCGTGTGCATTAAGACAGATACAGCTTTTTCTGAGATATATTGCATTGCACGGGACCATGTGTCAACAGTATTCAGACCTCAGTTTTCATTTTTGCTATGAGGTATATCAAGGATCTCTGGACAGACTTCATCTAAAGTCAGAGGACTTAGGAGGAGGATGGCAACCATTTATTGGTGCCGTCACTGTGACTTAAATATATGTTTTTCTTTTATCCATCATTCTAGGCACTGCTTGCATACAGTCTTTAGAAACAGGAGGTGCGCCACCCCTCTGTTGTATGGTTGGAACTGCAGTGTATGGAGTATTGTCTGTGAAACTTCAGATAGATCCTGAAGGAAGCAGGCTAGATAGGCAGGTATACAAGCAAATAGGAGTGCCAGTGAGAGCTGATAGGCAGGCAATAGGGAACAAGACGAATCTGCCAGAGAAATCTTGCCCAAAATAAAGCAAGCCAGCCTGCCGCAAGTGGCCTGTCATGATTCTTTGTTCAGCTCTTGTTGAATATCATAACTCATGCATCCAATTATCAAAATTAACACACCTCCAGGAAGATACACCACCTAATTATTGCAGAAGGCAACTTATTCACTAATTTATTGTAAAGCAACATTTCCTAAGATGTATAGCATGCCTCCTTTTGGGTTTTGAAGGACTAGCAAAGGGGGCATGGTGAGACTTGTTAGTTGTTCTCCATAGTATCAGATTTCATTTCAAACTTTGACCAGAGTAACCAATAACACGATGTCTGCCTGAATTTGCAAGGAGCCTAAAACAATAGCTGATGTCTGAAATGAATGGAGCAATGGGTGCTGACTTAGATGCCAAACTGTCAGCGCTAACTATTTCAACATGCAAGGCATGCAGGAATGGAGCAGTAATATCATATTACAGAGATCTACACCAAAGAAGGGAAAGATATACAAGATGTGAAGGCCTTTAACAAACATGGTGGGGTTTCAGTGGTGTCATCCTTGGTTTAATTTTTTTGAAGAGGGGCTCAGCTTCTAAAGTTTGTGAATTGGTGCAGGAAATTATTACGTAGCTCATAGAGTACTCGGTATCAAAAAACAAACAAAGTGTGTGTTTCAGGCCATATGTCAAATATTACATTTTAATTGAAAATGAGCTGAATGAACTTGGCAAGGCCTATTTGAAGTTTAGAATGCTAGAAGCCTGGCTGTAAATGCAATCATAGAATCATAGAACTGGAAGGGACCTCGAGAAGTCATCTAGTCCAGTCCCCTGTACCCAAGGCAGGACTAAGTATTATCTAGACCATCCTTGACAGGTGTTTCTCCAAACTGCTCTTAAAAATCCCCAATGATGGAGATTCCACAACCTCCCTAGGCAATTTATTCCAGTACTTAACCACTCTGACAGTTAGGAAGTTTTTCCTAATGTCCAACCTAAACCGCCCTTGCTGCAATTTAATCCCATTGCTTCTTGTCCTATCCTCAGAGGTTAAGGAGAACAATTTTTCTCCCTCTTCTTTGTAACAACCTTTTATGTACTTGAAAACTGTTATCAGGTCCCCTCTCCGTGTTCTCTTCTCCAGACCAAACAAACCTCATAGGTCATGTTTTCTAGACCTTTACTCATTTTTGTTGCTCTTCTCTGGACTTTTTCCAATTTGTCCACATCTTTCCTGAAATATGGCACCCAGAACTGGACACAATACTCCAGCTGAAGCCTAATCAGCACAGAGTAGACCAAAAGAATTACTTCATGTCTTACTTACAATACTACTGCTAATACATCCCAGAATGAAGTTTGCTTTTTTTGCAACAGTGTTACACCATTGACTCATTTAGTTTGTGATGCCCTATGACCTCAGATCCCTTTCCGCAATACTCCTTCCTAGGCAGTCATTTCCCATTTTGTATGTGTGCAACTGACTGTTCCTTCCTAAGTGGAGTACTTTGCGTTTTTCCTTATTGAATTTCATCCTATTTACTTCAGACCATTTCTCCAGTTTGTCCAGATCATTTTGAATTTTAATCCTATGCTACAAAGCACTTGCAACCCCTCCCAGCTTGGTATTGTCTGCAAACTTTATAAGTGTACTCTCTATGCCATTATCTAAATCATTGAAGAAGATATTGAACAGAACTGGACCCAGAACCGATCTCTGTTGGACCCCACTCATTATGCCCTTCCAGCATGACTGTGAACCACTGATGATTACTCTCTGGGAAAGATTTTCCAACCTATTATGCACCCACCTTATAGTAGCTCCATCTAGGTTGTATTTCCCTAGTTTGTTCATGAGAAAGTCATGCAAGATAGTATCAAATGCCTTACTAAAGTCAAGATATACCTCATCTACTGCTTTCCCCCTATCCTCAAGGCTTGTTACCCTATCAAAGAAAGCTATCATGTTGGTTTGACAAGATTTGTTCTTGACAAATCCATGCTGACTGTTACTTCTCACCTTATCATCTTCCAGATGTTTGCAAATTGCTTGATTATTTTCTCCATTATCTTTCCAGGTACAGAAGTTAAGCTGGCTGGTCTGTAATTCCCTGGGTTGTCCTTATTTCCCTTTTTATAGATGGGCACTATATTTGCCCTTTTCCAGTCTTCTGGAATGTCTCCCGTCTTCCATGACTTTTCAAAGATAATTGCTAATGGCTCAGATATCTCCTCAGTCAGCTTCTTGAGTATTCTAGGATGCATTTCATTGGGCCCTGGTGATTTGAAGACATCTAACTTGTCTAAGTAATTTTTTACTTGTTCTTTCCCTATTTTAGACTCTGATCCTACCTCATTTTCACTGGCATTCACCCTGTTAGATGTCCAATCACCACCAACCTTCTTGGTGAAAACCGAAACAAAGTAGTTATTAAGCACCTCTGCCATTTCCACATTTTCTGTTATTGTCTTTTTCAATATAATCACATAACATGCTATAAAGTGGCCACAAACCCTTAAATCAATTTTTTCTGGTTTCAGACAGGGACTTTAGTAGTATAATTGACATTCAGATTCAGCAGATATGTTTACTTCTTTGAACATTTTTCACCCATCTTGGTTTTAAGTAGTAATAAGAATCATTTTTATACTCATTTCTATTCTACAAACACATACTATATTTCAGACTGCTCTTTATAGGAAACAATATTAAATGGATTTTTAAGAAATTTATAAATAACACTGCCCTTACACTTCTGTGAAATTGTAATACAACAACATATGGTATATTAGAATGAAAGAACACTGTGCAGTTTACTTTTCTTTATTACCACTGGCATTATATTTGTTATTGTTATTCCACATGCATGTCACATCCAAACGATACTAATCTGGTGTTAATGTGCAGACCAGCATTTAGCAACAGCTGAATTGCACAGGGTGTATTATATTTTCTCTCCCATTGGTATTTAATGGCTCAGTATTTGCTGCATTATGCTCTGCTTTTCAGTTCTCTTAGAGTGCTTAGCCTCTCTGGTGCTGTTTTCTAATGTAATGTTGATTTTCAAGGGAGGGGTTGAAAAAGAAGTAGGGATCTCAGAATTGTGAGTTGAGTTTAATAACTGCATTCTAAAGTAAGTTGGTTTAAGGTGCTACTATTGTCACAATAAAGTAGATATTTACTAGAGATAGACTAGAAAATCTGAAACTAACAAAGAGGTTATATTGATTCTGGATATGTTTCACATTAAATATTATCACATGTTTCTCTTTCAAGGCTGTTTTGGATGGTATTTAGAACTTGAGTTGTTTGGGCTATTGACTACTTTAATTATACACCTGCATTTACTTTTTGAAAAGTAAATTTTAAAGGATAGATCCTTGGCCCCGTTATGGCTCCTTTGTGCTTCTGTGGCAGGACAGAGCAGCTGGAAAGCTGGTTAATTCAGCTCTGATGATTCCCTTTGAGTAAGTGGAATCTCAAGGTGGCATAGAACCATTCTTGCTTTACATCCTGCCCCCTCCCCCTAGTTCCCAATAGAGTGTGTTCCTCAGTGATCCCCAGCTGCTAGAATGGTTTTGGAGCCATTGACAGCTGGGATGTAAATTACTGTGGCCCTGAGGCGGCTATAACTTGGGGCCGGGCTATAGAGTTGAGAAACATACCCACACTCCCAGCTTACGTGTCAAGCACAGTTCAGCTGGACCTGAACATTTAGTCCTGAGTGTTCAGTACTGGAAATAGAATCTAGATCCTGAGTGCCGCACCTGAGCTTGAGAAAACAATTATAGGGAGGGTACTATCTTAACAAAAGAACAAGAGAGGCATGTTAACCACTCAGCTGTGACTGAATACCCCTGATACATTAGACAAAAACTCTTCCAGTGCTCCCCTATGTATCAAATACCACCATGTATCAATTTTACCACTGAATGAAGGCTGCACCAGAAACCATCAAAGAAGGGCTAAAGATAACTGTGGTCTATTGTGACCTGTTAGTTATCACACTATCTCCAGTTTTTACTAGTGAACTGTTTTCTCAGACTACCTTGTCAAGTACTTACAATGTTGCAAACCACATTTTTCAGCCTATATTATTTACTAGTGCTTTTCTTGATCAAAAGGTTATAGTGCATAAGGTAATCTCAACAATCTTCTTTGCTACATTTCAGGGGTATTCAGGCTTTTCCTATAACATTGATCATATCTTAATAGAGATTGTCTGATGGACTCATCTGTCCTCCCTTTTGCAATTGCACAGTTTCCCAGTGGCAACTGCAGCAATTGCGCACATGGAAAAATATCATTAAAAAAGCATTTATTTATCTTTGGCTTCATAATGTGATGGATAACATTCCGCTGGAAGGAAGTCTGTTCATTTCACTGCATCTTTACATCTGCGGCTCCCAGGCACATTTCACTGCCACCTAGAGCACCTCTCTGCACATGCTTCCCCATGGCTTGGTCCTCTCTCTGCCTCCTCCAACTTACACGTGCATCTCTGGAAATGCTGCCCAGCCACTCGGTGCTCTTTTTCCCTTGGGCATGCTGCCCAGTCATTGCCTTCTCTTCACTCCCCACCACCACCACGCATGACTCTCCTGCTGGTGGCTTATCCCATTGGTGGTTCCAGTCTTTGAGGGTAACTTGTTTCAAATTTTAACCTTTTCAATAGATTCTTTAACTTACCCATGCACATTAGTTGTCAGAGTAAAGACAAAGGAAAGGGGTTGGTTAAAAATAGACAACATAAGTGGAAAATAAGACATGACAATCTTGCACAATTGTTAGCCATTAACTGAATGGTTTATTAAATCTGTCAGGCTACAATGTCAGTGTTTCTTCTGTAGCAATCACCAACATGAGTAATACCTAACAGAGCAGAGTGCTGCATTCCTGATGTTCAGTAGGAGATAATAAGGACAACTATAGCATAGCTCTCTGGACTATCAGCATGGCAAATGTTGGAGGTAGAGGAAATTATGATCCTGATACTCAGTGGCGCTACACAGATTTACACTGGCTGAGGATGTAAATGGCGAAGTGTTTAAATCTACACCTATATTCCATTGAGGATTGGCATCTTTGTTTATCTCTTTTAAAAGTTTTTCAAGTCACCTTGGAATATCATTATCCATTAAGTGAGACATTTTTACTGTTTCCAGCCAAACATGAACCCAGCTCTGAAAGCAGTAACATGCACTCTCATGATCAGTTCAGAAAGAGGGGAATGACTGGGGAAATGTAATCAGGAAAAAAAAGCAACGTGTTGTTGTACTATACTGTAACTGAAGCATGGAGAATGATTTTTAAAGTGATTTTAAGGCCTGGGTTAAAAGGAAAACATTTTATAGCTGAATGCATTTGCTACCATCAATCATCTTCAATTAAATAAGAGGGAGAAAGGGCAATACATATTCATATTTCTTCAACAAAGCATAAGGAATGTGTACAAGAGTAAACTGCATATTTATCTTTCTTCTTCTCCAAAAGGCAGAAACAAAAGATAGGTTACGTGCTGAAATCTACAATACCATCAACTTACACACCATTTAACTGTGCCATTCAAGAATACAGTAATAAACTGATGGCAGAAAATTAACCTAATTCTTAAGATTATCAAGAAAATAGTAGGTTAACATACAACTCAAGCATTATTAGTGCCAAAAGCCCATAAAATTTTAATTAGAAATTGAAATTGTATCAGGTTATTTTGATTTATTTTCCTGCTAGATATTTGCAAATATCCCAAGTAGCTATTTAGTGCATTGTCTAATGCCCTAATCTTGCAATGCAATCCAGTAACAACAAATCCTGAGACAATGCTGAAATATCCATTGAAGGACTGGGACCTTAATTTTTACTGTGACAGCAACAAACTTCTGCTATTATTCTAAATATTGCTACCAGAAATGGTTTAAACATTAACTTTGTTTATTCTTATGCAGTGGCTGTGAATTATGGGAAGTGCTTGCCTGCATTCCAGTCCTTGAAATCTGACACAAAATAATCCAAGCAAATTCTAACTGTCAAATCATTCATAATTACATTAAATATGGATTAAAGAAATATTCTTTGAAGCTGAATCCTTTGTTCTTAAAGCTAACAGATACTTTTTTAGATCACGTTGGAAATTAAAATATTTTAAAAAGTCCTTCAAGTTTTATAGAGGTGTCAAATTCAGGGAATGTGCAAGGGACTGTGAGGAGTGGCGGGAATTTTAAAGGTCATGGTGTCACAGATTCCAGCTTTAACTTTCTGAGAACTGAACTCCACAATGGAAAAGCCCCACACATTCTCAGTATTTCCAGTTTTGAACCGACTCCTGCTTATTGCTTTACCCAGACATTCTTGACTAGTTAACAGTACAAAACGTTAGTCATATGAATGCACCAACTCAGAACCTATTAAAGGAAGATGCTAAGAGTGACTTTTGATTTGGGGCACCTCTATTTTTGGCACTTGGATGCTCATCCCTTTCTGAAAATCAGGCTACATTAAAATGTCTCAGGTTGGGCACCCAAAAATGGAATTGTTCAAAATCACTAGTCACTTTTGAAACCTCAGCCAGAAACTTTCATCACTATTCTATTGTCACACCCCAGCTTCTACCCATTTCAGAAATCTTCCCTGTGAGTTCCTATAATATCATCATTTCAGACATCCTATATCAATCTAAGCTTCTTCCAATACCAGGCTATATATTTCTAATTCTCTGGGTTTTTTTTGTGCTTGAAGAGGCAGAGGAATACAGGAAACCAATAATGCAAGTCTTTTCAGAGACTAAAGATATTTTTTCATTTTCCATTTATTTTGAAATTGTCTATGCAATATTTGGTATCTTAAATAACAAATGATGGAAAGCAAGGGCATGTCACAGTGAGTTATGTTGTCTGATAGGTTATTTGAGGAACTGATGTGGAAGTTTTCAGTCCCATTGGGCAACTTCTTTGGGAAGTCAGCAAATAATATTCCACAAAATTCTCACCCAACCATAGGGCAGTTTGAGAAAGACAGCTTCTCTTTTCTGCCAATCACTTTCTTTCCTATGAGGAATAGTGGGTGAGATTTCCTGGTACATTCTGGTTGCTTTGTGCTGTTCTGGCAACGCAAATTCAGCTAAAATGGGCAGTTAAGCCAGGTTTATGGTTCATTTTCATCACAAGAGACATAAAGCAGCCAGAATGTAGTAGCCTGTCTGGGCGGCTAATGGTGATTTTTTCAGAAGCATTTAAGGAAGTTACATTTCATGCTTTTTGACTAATGAAGAAAAACTGGAATGATGTGGAAGAATTTGCTAAATATTTACATTTGGATGATGACAGTTACGAAATGGCTATGCCACCCATCTGCTGGATGAGCGGATAAAGCAAATGTTCAGGAATCCAGATCCCAATTTATTTTGACAGGAAATCAGTTACCTTGTAGAACACCCTCCAACTTCTAAGTAATAATGGTATGTTTGCATTAGGAAATTATCAAATTGCAGGACCAGTATGGGTTTTTTATAGGTGGATGTGTGACAACAGAACTAAATTTAAGTGATTTGATCAACATTAAAATTACATTTTCATTTTAAAATGTTGTACCCAGTATTTTTTCAAGTAACCACAAAATGACTAACTAAAAGAAATCTTCTCAGTTTGTTTACTTTGTATATTTCATAGCACTTAGTAGAAGTCAGGTGTCCCATTTCGTTGACAGTGTACACCCTTCTGCAGGCTCTGCATACCAGTTCCTGCAGCAGCAGAGCAGAGACAGAAGCTAAAAAATGAACCAGTAGCAAATAGGAGTGTGCACAGAAAGAAGGGGACGGGGCCTGAGCATACTTGGTTTTGTTCCTCTCAGGCCCACACAGAAAATGCTTCTAAACAGGAAAGCAGAAAGTGCCTTAACATTATTGTTTAATATGAAGTTGTTCTTTTGGGAAATCTATCTTTTAAAATGAGTCAAAAAATTAAGTTGACAGTGTCCCTTTAAAGAGACTGAGTTTCCACTGGATGGCACATTTTGAGAACCCAAAGGGAGGGGGGAGTCAAAAGATGTAATTAACATGGATTGTAAGGATAGCAATGTGAACATAAAAGACATACATATCTAGCTGACAAGGTACTAGTTTAGGCAGCCAGAAAAAGTAATATTGTGGTTACATGGCATCAGAATAAATTGAGAGAATGAAGTGGTATATTCCAAGCCAAGAATCCCCAGTCTAATCAAATACTTAGCAGAGCTCCCAGAAACAGTGCAGCTATCATTAGTGTAACTGTCTTGCAGATGGGCCTGTAGAGACCACTGCAATGTAATATGCAGGTGTCAAGGCTGCTTCCCCACTCTGAACTTTAGGGTACAAATGTGGGGGCCTGCATGAAAACTTCTAAGCCTAACTACCAGCTTAGATCTGGTCCACTGCCACCACTCCCAAAGTGCTAATTCCCTTCCCTGGGTAGCCTTGAGAGACTCTTCACCAATTCCCTGGTGAATACAGATCCAAACCCCTTGGATCTTAAAACAAGGAGAAATTAACCATCCCCCTCCTTTCTCCCACCAACTCCTGGTGGATCAAGATCCAACCCCCTTGGATCTAAAAACAAGGAAAAATCAATCAGGTTCTTAAAAAGAAGGCTTTTAATTAAAGAAAAAAGGTAAAAATCATCTCTGTAAAATCAGGATGGAAAATAACTTTACAGGGTAATCAATCTTAAAGAGCCCAGAGGAATCCCCTCTAGCCTTAGGTTCAAAGTTACAGCAAACAGAGATAAACACTCTAGCAAAAAGGTACATTTACAAGTTGAGAAAACAAAGATAAAAACTAACACGCCTTGCCTGGCTGTTTACTTACAAGTTTGAAATATGAGAGACTTGTTCAGAAAGATTTGGAGAGCCTGGATTGATGTCTGGTCCCTCTCAGTCCCAAGAGCAAACAACCCCCAAAACAAAGAGCACAAACAAAAGCCTTCCCCCAACCAAGATTTGAAAGTATCTTGTCCCCTTATTGGTCCTTTGGGTCAGGTGTCAGCCAGGTTACCTGAGCTTCTTAACCCTTTACAGGTAAAAAGATTTTGGAGTCTCTGGCCAGGAGGGATTTTATAGTACTGTACACAGGAGGGCTGTTACCCTTCCCTTTATAGTTATGACAGCAGGACTGTCTTCTGGAAGACTCAGACAGCTCTCAACAAGCCAGTGCTGCATGGCAGAGGGTCAGAGGGTGGTGAGACAACGGCTGGAATGCCTAAGGAGACTGCATCTTTGGCTTCTTATTAACCAGTGTGGTGAGAGAAGTTTACACCAAGCCAGTAACAAAAGTAATCTGATAGAATAACTACCAGTTTGTGGTGAGTTTGCCCTATTTCTCAGCAGTTTGTCCTGAACTGGCATCCTCAGATGTGACCCACTGAGACACGGTGCCTCCCTCCCAGGAGAACCTAACCTGCTTCCCATAGTTCCTGCAGGAGCTTCCCCTCAAACTTCAGTCCCAAACATTCCTTCGGACCATGTTTCGCTCTGCTTTTAGCTCACGAGAGAAGTCCCAGACTTTCCTGGGTATGCTCCCTGCCTTGTTCCTTCCTTTATGAATGTTCAGATCCTTGTTAGCTGTTTTTAATCACAAAATTATGCCTACAATCCCTCCAAATATAACTCAGTGGCCTAATTGGTCTCAGACTCCCATTAACCCCTGGTTAACAAGTGTGGGGTTTGTACACCACATCACAGGGTAATAATGATGTAAACAGTAGGATAGAGTTTCCAATGAGATATATTATGAACTGGTATTTATGTTGGACCATGATGAAACAAATAATGGAGATGCTCACAGAACTCAAAGATGGCCAAAAGGAATTAAAATAAGGCCTAAAACAAGAGTTGGTGACTTCTCAAAAGGAATTAAGGCAACATCTAAAGGTTTCCCAGAAAGAACCTGTGGTCAGAGATAAAATATTTGTTGTGGAAACAGCCACAGAGTGTCTGGGTAGATTTTGAAGCCACTACAAAGTTACAAACTACAAAGTAATATAAACTTAGCCAAAAAAGGCCACTGTTGTTCTGAATAAGAGTGTCCAGATGGGGAGTCTGACCAGTATAACTATCGTAGTATAATTATTTCAGCATAATAAAGCCAGTTAATTTCCCTATGGGGACCAACCCATAACCTAAGATTTGAATGTGGATCACAGTTACCTGAGCATACACTTCACTCATGGGGGGAGGGATAGCTCAGTGGTTTGAGCATTGGCCTGCTAAACCCAGGGTTTTGAGTTCAATCCTTGAGGGGGGCCATTTAGGGATCATAGGCAAAAATCTCTCTGGAGATTGGTCTAGCTTTGAGCAGGGGGTTAGATTAGATTAGATGACCTCCTAAAATCCCTTCCAACCCTGATATTCTATGATTCTATGCTAATCAGACCTTTCTGTTTATCTTAAAGTTTAGCATGGCTGAAATGAAAAATCCACAAAGTCTGCAATACAAATTTTACAAAAAAAGTAATAATCAAAGATTGATAAATACTAAGTTACTAAGCAATAGGGATTTTCCCCTAGTAAAATGAAGCCATCCTGTTTTCTCCTAAATGACACCATCTGCTCTAAATAAGCATGAAGCTAGAAAGACACATACAAAACAGGAACCTGTAAGAGATCAGTATAAGCTTAGTAACTGATTAGTTTCAATGTGGGGGAAAAGAATGACTTTTGTAATCAGTTGTCAACAAACACTGCAGAACACCAACAATCTTGCAAATTGGCTGCGAGGAGTTTATTAAAATATTTATCAGTATTTATCAATATTTCATATGTATAGACTTATGGCGTTTGCCCACATTATAATTGTAACCACATACAAAAACTGCCACCAAGATATGTCATTAATGACTTTTCCAATTGCCTGTCCTGTTCGTACAGTCAAAATTTAATGTTAAGGCATCTGGCTTCAAGTTCTAGTTGCATTGCTAATAAACCACATTACACACTAGCAAAGTTTGGAAAGAGGCATGCTGGAAAGAATTCTCTGTGTGCTCACAAAACCAGTGCTTAGAAGAATAAGAATTTGAAACATTTCATTCATTTTAGGCCTCTTGCAAGAGCTGTGCAAAATTCCCATTTCTGTGGCTTCTACGTGTAGGAAACATGAACTTTGTGTAGATAACAACCTGTAGTGTCTGGATTTGCATGTTAAATTCAGTAGCCACAAAACTTCCACTAAAGACATTTGAGAGAGGTATCCATTTATTAATCTCTATGGGAGTTGCATGGAGCAGCCTTTAAATAGGTTTCTCAAGCTTTTCTTGGGGTTCTATGAGTTATTTTGTCTTGACATTTAAAAAAAAACAAAAAAACAAAAAAACAAAACTTGTGTCCCCCTTTGGAAGTGTGCTCAAGTCCCATCTGTGTGTGTAATAGGTCATAATCCACATCCTTTTTCCCATAGGAGCGACAAGGGTAGTTTCAAAAGTACAGGACCCATGGCTATAAAAAAAAAAAAGGTCTTGCAACTGCTCTGGGGTGATGTTAGCACTGTCCTCCTGCTAAAATAAACCCTTAACATTCCAACACGGCTTACTTAAAAAGCCCTTTATACAAAAACAGGGTCTGATCACAATAATGGAGGTAACCACTGTGCAATCTACGGAGAATATGTGTATACAAATTCAGAAACAAATCTAAATAAAGAAGTACAGATGGTAGATTAAAAAAATCTTTAGCCAACAACTAGCTCTACCTGCTTTACATTATCTGAGGGAAAAGTTGATATACACGCAGGACTAGGAGACATGCTAAGTATAGAAACTCTCTAGCTCCCTCTCTAGGTGAAAAGGGAAAGTGTGTGTGATGGAATCCCCGGGATCTGTGGGACTGCTGTGCTCCCTTAACTCTCCAGTCTGGGCTGTCTGACACAATGTTATGTCAGTGGCAAGCAGCAAAACCTCTCCAGGTACTATGATCCCTCAGCCATCAGCATGTGGAGCCCCACACCCAGCTAAATTGCATAAATGCTCCTGGAGCCTCTCATGAATCACATTTCAGGAAAGATGTGGACAAATTGGAGAAAGTCCAGAGACGAGCAACAAAAATTATTAAAAGTCTAGAAAACATGATCTATGGGGGAAGGTGGGGGAAAAAATGGGTTTGTTTAGTCTGGAGAAGAGAAGACTGAGAGGGGACCTGATAACAGTTTTCAAGTACATAAAAGGTTGTTACAAAGAAGAGGGAGAAAAATTGTTCTCTTTAAACCTCTGAGGATAGGACAAGAAGCAACGGGCTTAAATTGCAGCAAGGGCAGTTTAGGTTCAACATTAGGAAAAAGGGTGGTTAAGCACTGGAATAAATTGCCTAGGGAGGTTGTGGAATCTCCATCATTGGAGATTTTTAAGAGCAAGTTAGACAAACACCTGTCGGGATGACAGATAATATTCAGTCCTGCCAAGAGTGCAGGGAAGAGACTAGAAGACCTCTCGTGGTCCCTTTCAGTCCTACAATTCTGTGATTCTATGTGTTCTTTTAAGTAGAGTCTTATTTGATTTGTTTAGCTTTATATGCCATGACCACGCCACTATAGGTTCTTTCAGTCATTTATAAGGAGGAGTTTGCAAATACATTTTGTTCAACCAACTCTGTATGTAGGAGTGAAATGGCTGTAACTTTTTCTTTAGAAAAAAAATATATTGAAAAGTGAATGAGGATTTAAAAAAAATGTAATTTAACAATTAGTGTCATTTCTATTGTCATCAACACAGCTCATTTAAGAGATTGGTTTAATTCTTAATCTGGATAGTGGAAGATAAACATCTTTTTATTGCTCTTCAGAGCAGTAACACAAGAAAAGCTGACATTTATAGTTAAGCTCTGAAGGAGTGAAACGCTATAGGTAAAGTGATGAGATCATTGCTAGTGGCTAGAAGCCACTAACGAGGGAGGAAATGTATGTGTATGTACTTAGTAATATTTAATAATCTATTAACTAATTCAGTAAGGGAATGGCTCTAATTAAAATTGAGTGGAATCCTCCAAATAATATTTTTTTCCTTGTGATTGCTTAGAGAAGATTGCATTCATGTTGATAGGCATGGCTGCGTATGAAAATTCTTACCTAGACTTAACATAACATACACACATGGTCAATATTTATCAACATTTGATTAGCTCACTCTTATCTAGGTCTATAACATGATTACCTTTCTAGCCTTTCTCTGTTTTATAAATATGTTTATCCAGTCTTTCAGGATGAATATTACATAGAATACAATCTAATTTTCTATTATTGCCTATTTGTTGTATTGAATACACCAAATCATTTGGAACAAGGAGTGTATATTTTATATTAGTATACAGTGGTCATCATTAAAATCTTTACTTTGCCTTTGGAAGTAGATAATGCTACTGTGGCATTCACACTGTACTTTTAATTGCCTGAAAAAATATTAGGATTCTAATAGCACCCACTGTATACATAACAGAACTTTAGATATTCACTATGCATTATATTACACAGTAGTCGCTGTTCTGAAAATAACCAAAATGTTGATTATTTGTCCTAGAAAAGTCAAGTAGCATTACCCCCAAGCACAAATCAGCTGAGAAAATAATTTAAGACAAACATGCAAATATCCTCTTTTGTGCTAAAATAAATTTATTTACAGGCATTCAGATACCATGGTGATGAGCACAGTATAACCAGAATAGATCTTATCACACATGTACATTGTACCCATGGAAAATGTTTCTTTATATTTGCAACTATGTGAATTTCCCCAAACTACTAGTGTGTGGAACATTTGCTTATGCAGCTTTGACCTCTTCTCTTGCACTTTGCTCATTAATAGCATCTCAGCTGGATCATCTTGTAACATTCCAAAATCTTAACCAGCTTTTCAACAGTGAGCAAGAGTCATGAAAAGAATATGCCTTCCCCACGACCCCCACCCATGCCAAACAAATAATATAAAAACAAATTTACAATTATACTGTTCCAAAGTCCACAGCATACAGTCCACTGTTCAGTCCAGAACAACTAAGAGATTTAACTGTCAATACCCCATGAACTGCCAGGGCTAGAAATCTGAAGCTGTATCTCACTGGAGAGGTGAGGTTCCTTATATAATGTTAGTTGCTAGCCCTGATGTTTGGCAAGATATCACACCTTATAACTGATATATAGAAAGTTATTTTAGATCAGTGGCTCTCAACCTTTCCAGAGTCTGATTTTCCTTGTGTACCCCAAGTTTCACCTCACTTAAAAACTACCTGCTTAAGAAATCAAACATAATACAAAAAAGTGTCACCGCACACTATTACTGAAAAATGGCATACTTTCTCATTTTTACCATATAATTATAAAATAAATCAATTGGAATATAAATATCATACTTACATTTCAGTGTATAGTATATAGGCCAGTATAAGCAACTCATTGTCTGTATGAAATTTTAGTTCATACTGACTTCACTAGTAGTTTTTATGTAGCCTGTTGTAAAACTAACCAAATATCTAGATGAGTTGATGTACCCCCTGGAAGACCTCTGAGTACCCCCAGGGGTACATGTTCTCCTGGTTGAGAACCACGGTTTTAGATCATTTAAAATTGTATTCTACTATTTCTTTCACTCTACAGTCTGTACTTGGTAATTGATACAATCTGATCACAAAGGCAGAAGGATATTAAAAAAAACAAAAATTGTGAGAAGTAACTGCCCTAAAATAGGGTGATACATATTCATGCATGGTGGTACTGAAGTTTCATTGGAACTTGGGATAACCTATACAACTCACTCATAGCTATGCTACCTGCAAATAATGTAGATTGTCTCAAACAAGTGCTAACAAAAGCCTCCACCTGCACATACTATATGCATAGATGCTGTATATACTGTACCAGAGACATGTTCAAACCAAAATGCAGGTCTCAACACCTCAGCACTCTGGACAATACAGCTCTAGATCTGAACTTTGTTGCTTGGACCCATATCTAACATAAATGCATGTGTTTACATTTTGTGGACTCCTATAGTAGTGGTGATTTTAAATATAAGTTGAGGGTATCTTAGAGCTTTAGACAGCTGCATTTTGCTTTGGCATTTCTTTTAGACTAAAATCCAAATAAGAGGGTGTCTGTGTACACATATAGGGACAGAGAGAAAGAAAATATAGTTATTATAACTTATACATTAATGTTTCAAAAAACAAATATACACTTATATAGTGGAAGCCCCCTTTGTTCTGGGTTTATACAGTGCCTAGTACAGTGAGGTCCTAGTCCATGACTCCTAAGGTATGTCTACCCTGCATTGTATACCTGGGACTGTGGTACCAGGTTGTGGAGTTGGTGTTTTCAAGCCCATGTCTGAGCATCCACACTGCATTGTAAATCTGGTTTACAATTGCTAGAGCCAGGTCTCACAGCCATGCTAACATGTCCACCCTGCACTACACAGACCTTCTGATTCAGGTCTGTGGCTTGAGCTGTGTCCACACTGCAAAATGACAGGGCTTGGACCCAAATTACAGCAGGAGTCTGGGCTCTGACCCACCTCCTTCGCAGTGGCCTAGGACCTGAGTCCTGGATGCTTGCTGACCAAGTCAGACTGATTTATAGGAGGACAGAAGCAGGCTTGAACTCAAACCTGAGTCAGAACCTGGACTTAGTGTACAGTATTGGCCTATCCCTAGGCAGTACCACAATGCATGCAACATTGCTACATAGAGCTGACGAATGGTTATACTGTTCGCAGCTGAAAGAGAGGTAGGTTCAAATCTTCCAAGGCATCTTACTCTTTTCTCTTCTTTCTGTCTAACTGGCATTGCCTTTTATCTCACTGTAACTAAAGCAAAGAGAAACCTAACCTCCCAAATGAACTTTTTGCCTCTGCAGTTTTTTCTATAACATTCTGTCATCCATCATCAGCAGCCTCAGACATGTTATACTGACATGACACATCAGTTATCACATTGGACATACTGGTCTAGCGGTGATTTTAATTAAAGCTTTAAGCATGAAAGGAAATCCAATAATATTCAAAAATGGCAAAAACAACAAATGCACTATTCACAGACTGCTTTTAATGTAAGGAAAAAGGGGACAGAAAAGGGGACATTTAGACCAAACAACCATTACATGGTAGACAATAATCATCTAGAACAGAATGGCTGTCTACCAGTCACACTTGTGTAACTGTAAACTGGAGGAAGCCACATGTAACTAAAACATCGATGCTTTTATATTTGTATTGAAACCAAAAATAGTACTGCATGCACACACTGGCCAATTTGATTCTTGTGTAGTTAAGAGGCTAAGTTCAGGGTCTCACAGCAATTTGTTTCTTGCATGTATGCTTTACAATAGGCTTTTCATTACACTTCAACATAATAAACACAGCTGCTTCCATGTATAGCTCCTTCCATTTGGAAGAATTCAAAAGTATTTTTAAAACCTACCTATTTGCAGGAATTGCTTCCCCCATCATTGAAATGCAGCCTCTAGGATGCTGGCCTGGTTGGCCTCCAGGGGCTACCACAAGATAGTGTTAAATAGTAATAATACTAGGTGGACAGAATGCAGAGCCTTTTTAACATTGCATTGCTATGCTAAACAACAGTCTAGGGATGAAGAGAAGAATACTATTCTAATCAATTGGTAGTGCAGATGGAATTTAAGTAAATATAGTGCAGTTACCCAAACTAAAACATATAAAAGACTTTGGGAGTATTTGGAGGGAGGCAGATCTTCAGTTGGACAAAACAATATCTCTTATCGCACCCTAAAATGAGGCTTAGGTGTTGGTTCAGCACTGACTTAGATAGGAGAGAACTTGTAGCCATGCAAGTTTCAATAAATTTGGTAACAATCTACTTTTACCTTGGTCATCATCTCTCATCCAACTACAGTACTAATGCGACCTGATCCTGCTGAGCTTGTGAGCACCCAGAAGACCTCTGTCTGGGCAATAGGGTCACAGTGATCATCGAACACTGCCATGTTGCATACTATTTGGCAAATTCAATGTGGCCCAAGGAAAGGAAATGTGCTTTTGCAATAAACCTAGAGACACACACACAGCGTTTTTATGATGATGTTACTTAAGATGACTTTGTGGACAGCACTGGTGAAAGATTGGGGTGGATGTGAGGGATATTTCACCATAACCAATGATTATAACGTAGTATTACTAAAATTAAGTGATACAGATACAGCAATGTATCTGTAACATATGAATATTACATTAAGGAGGCATGACAATTTTATCTCACAAACAGCAACTATGCTTTTCAAACTTAAATAACTCAGTGGATTTGAGGGGAGTTGTGAAAATAAAGTTGTTAGTCTAATTAAGGATTGCGAGCAGCTCACAACAAAAAAGACCGACCATTAGAATGACTGGCACTATCAGGTACCTAAAGATCCACCGTTTTAAGCCCTGATTCAGCAAGGGCACTGAAGCACATGCTTAACTTTAAGCACTTGTAGTCCCATTGCTTAAAACTGGGATTACTCATATTATGTAACTATGCACATGCTTAAGAAATTTGCAGAACTGGAGCCATAAAGATTAAGTGCATTGTAATACATGGATTTTGGCTTTAAGACTTTTGTTGTATTTTTAAGATAGCTAATGATTTATGGCATATTCGGTTTGAGAAATGAGACAGTTCTCACACCCATATACACAATTTTTTCCTGCTTAGCTATTTCCCAGCATGGATTTCTTATTATTTTCGTCCAGATGCAGGATAGCATAAAGCAGCTGTTTTTGCAAGTAGCGTCAGCAGGGAGTACTTTTGTACAGTTCCCAGGCCCTTGGCCAGCAAGGGCTCACTCACTGTGTTAAGGGGTGACTCAAATCCTCATTTTCTAGGATGTTATGAGGTTGATCGGACTGCTCTTACTGGACTGGGATCATTGCAGAACCTCTGTATTAAACGGTTTGCCTTATGTAGCAGTGTTTGAGGAGGACCTTGACATAGTTTCCCCGCAAGTACTAGAGTCAGTCTGTCTCATCAATCATTGACAAGAATTGATTCATACTGTGCTATATCCTGTTATCATTTCAGCCTCCCCCATGAGAGCAAAATGCAAAACATTAGTGCTCAAGGAATACAGAGGAGCACTTGGCTGCAGAGTGGTGCACATGGCTTCTTAAAATGAGACACTGCAGTTCACAATGGTGCTCTCAGAGTCAACAGCTGCTCCTGCTTCCACTATCTATAATCCCCACTTTTGTTTTCCTCTGGCACCTCAGCATGCAAGTTAGACCAATTTAGATTCAATGCAAGTGCACTCATCTAAAGCAAACCCCTTCACAGTTGGGCATGGCATAGCATTTCTTTCCTCATCAGTGCCCCCTGATGATAGCAGCTCCAGACCTGTGGTGGTCTCTCTTCATGTGACTCAGACCTCCAGTCAGATCGCTTTAAAGTCTTTCCCCTTTAAGGGTAACAGCATCCCACTCAGACAGTACCCCACTTGACACTGACATCTTCTGCCCCTCCAGAGCTCCTCTTCTGTTCTACCCTCCTGTCAGAATAATGACCCTAGAGATTCTTTCTGGAGTCATTTAACCAAATTTAAAAGCAAATGTGTCTGTGACCCCTTCCTCAGGCTTAAGCTTTTAGTCTACCCTGAGTCCTCCCTGTCTCTCCATTCTACTGAAGAACACTAACTCTCAGAAGTTACCTCTTCGGAGACTTGCTCCTAGTCTGGATCCTCACAACTACAGTCTGCCTGTCAGCCTTCCCTCAGGCCCACTTCAGGAATTTTCTGCTACCATCTTAAATCAGAACTAGGGTATAAACTCCCTCCCTAAGTTCCTTTGCTATTATCCAGTGAAAGACTCTTTTCCTTCTCACCCTGCAGCCTCCTTCTACCCTAGGGTGACCAGATGTCCCGATTTTATAGGGACAGTCCCGATATTTGGGGCTTTTTTTAATATGGTCTCCTATTACCCTCACCCCCTGTCCCGATTTTTCACACTTGCTGTCTGGTCATCCTATTCTACCTTCAGTTTCCTCCCTTCATAGAAACCACCTAGCTCTTCCCCCAGCTGGGACTCATCATTAAATGGGCCTGGCCCATCCTCTGGGTGCAAACAGATGTGTCAATTAGCCGCTCAGGCCCACATTAACCATTTCAACATCAGTGCCCCATCACCCTCTACTACACATGCAGGGTTGCTGGAACAATTTGTGTAGTGGGAAGGCTGAAAGCCATTGAACCAAACTGTAAACCCTGTATATGATGGAAACCAGTTCAAGTCAGGGGGTGCAGCAGCACCCATAGCACCCGCAGTTCCACCACCCATGTACACATGGCTACAGCAAGTGTTTGTGGTATAGGAGAGTGTCTCAAGGTGGGTTGACCCTTTAAGAGAGTTGGACTCAGTCTACTTGTGCCTTCTCAGTTGCCTGCCCAGGTGATGGGTTTAGAAGCAGATAAAAGAGAACCTGCTCAGCTTAGTCGGGGGTGGGGGATGTTGGTGTCACAGGGAGACTCTTGTAGCCATGCAGGGTCAGAGAGGACTGAAGCAAAACCTTTCTAGCTCAGTTGCCAACTTTCACACAATAAATAAGCACCCCGACTTTCACAATAAGCCAAAAATCAAGCTAATCCCATTTCAAAACAAGGCCAAAACAAGCTAATCCCTAAGAACCCCAACACTCTATGTGACTAGATCCCCCGGCGTGCAGTCCGGGACTGTGGTGGGCCTGCTGTGCACCCCTGACTCTCTCCCCTGCTTGCCCTGCCCCTGCTTGCTGGGAGGTGATAAAAAAAGGAAGCTACAAGCCAAACAAGCAAGAAGCCAAAAACTAGCCAGCAAGCAACTCACAAACCAATTAAGCCAAAACCAAGCCCAATTTCTGTGTTTTTTTCATGGTTTTGGCATGTCTGCTTTCTGGCCACACTGTATAGAAGAACCTGGCTGGAGCTACTTGCAGTGAGGGGCAGGAGCAGACAGTTTAAGATGAAGATGTTTGAGGAAATGCCAGGTAGCAAAACCTGGATTTTGGGAAAGAGCTGTTGAGCCCAGCAGGGGCTGAAGAAACTCTGAAGTCAGGGAAAGACTTGTTTTGATTTTAAGTTGACATTTTACCTGTGAAGTAGTTTTAATACAACAGACCAAGAGTCTGGGTGCAGTTATTGGGAAGACCAAGAAAGGGAAACTGAGTTAATGGCTGAGTCTGACACCAATCCGGTAAGGTACTGTTATAGAGTCTGTGTAAGAGGCTCTAACAGAATATACATCATGTTAGGTATCTCTAATTTGGGTGCAATACTTTAAACAGATGAGTGCCCCCGATGCCACCACCAATTCCTGCAGAACCCAAGGTTTCTTTTAGTCAAGTACTAAGGGAGCCAAATGCTGCTTATCTGAGGTGATCATAGCTCCAGGTGTTTATGGCTGCAGACTGTGAATCAACAAAACAACATTTCTCCCAATTGCTAAGTTCTAGAGCTGGTTGAAACTTAGAATTTAAGTTCTAGAGGAAATTCCAACATGAAGAAATTTCCTGTTGTCCTACATTGGAACAAAAAGTTGACATTTCCACCCCTTCACACCATCCCCCCAAAATGAAAAGTTTTTTTAAAAATTCATTCTGAAAGAATTGAAAGAGCTTATCAGAAGACTACTTTGAGATTTTTATATTATATTACATACTAATATAATGATGAAAAATGAGTACTTCAACCTTGTTGAAACAGAGCATTTTGGTAAACTTTTGTCAAAAACTTCAACAAAATAAATACATTCTCTCAAAATGTTTTGATTTTGTTGCATCAGCTGTTTCAGATAGAGAAGGGTTCTGTCAGAATATTTGCAACCAACTCCACTAGCTTCTCTGTTTTTTGAAAAGCCTGTGTAATCGTTCTCTCCACAGCAGCAGGCTGTGCTGACCTTTTGGTGATGTTTTAATTCCGTTGGTCACAGTTGCTATTCCTGTTCTTGATTACTTGTTTCCTTTTTCAAATACCAAAAATGTTTCAGTTTGCTTAGAGGTACAGTAGTATGTTGGTATGAACAGTCGGGAACTTCCTTTTCTGAGTTTTGTGGTACAACACTTTTTCCAAAAGCAGCATCCTTCCAGTAAGAGCATGCAAACAGGCACCAGCCCACAAAACATTACATTGTCAGGTGTGAAAATAACATGAGCTTGAAGCGTCCTTGGAATTCCTTTCTTACTCCTGTATCTGGAGTGCAGCTAAAAGATTAATAGAGGCACCATATGTCCCAGGATTAAAGTATGAGCCCTTCCCCATTTCACACACTCAAGAGACAGATTTATGCAGCAGATTAATCTTCTGTCTCCTTTTAGGCCAGGTTTGTTCTTGCTGCCCAACGTGGAGGGGCAATGAGCTGTAGTTTGTAGGGTTGGACAGTAAAAACACAAGAAAGAGTCTAGGATAGCTGAGTGTGTGCTGACAGCTTCTGTGATACAGGAAAGTGGAACCTGGCTCTTGCACATCTGCTCACAAATGAATAAATCACTGCCCAACACCCAAAAGTGCCAGTGGCATATGAAAGAAGAGGACTGGGCTTAAATTAGTTCAATCTTTGTTTTGCTGCTAGGTTTGCTATCTCGAGGAGCTCACTCAAAGTCCAAGTGATACATTCATAGAATCATAGAATATCAAGGTTGGAAGGGACATCAGGAGGTCATCTAGTCCAACCCCCTGCTCAAAGCAGGACCAATTCCCAACTAAATCATCCCAGCCAGGGCTTTGTCAAGCCGGGCCTTAAAAACCTCCAAAGAAGGAGACTCCACCACCTCCCTAGGTAACGCATTCCAGTGCTTCACCACCCTCCTAGTGAAAAAGTTTTTCCTAATATCCAACCTAGACCTCCCCCACTGCAACTTGAGACCATTGCTCCTTGTTCTGTCATCTGCCACCACTGAGAACAGCCGAGCTCCATCCTCTTTGGAACCCCCCCTCAGGTAGTTGAAAGCAGCTATCAAATCCCCCCTCATTCTTCTCTTCTGGAGACTAAACAATCCCAGTTCCCTCAGCCTCTCCTCATAAGTCATGCGCTCCAGACCCCTAATCATTTTTGTTGCCCTCCGCTGGACTCTTTCCAATTTTTCCACATCCTTCTTGTAGTGTGGGGCCCAAAACTGGACACAATACTCCAGATGAGGCCTCACCAATGTCGAATAAAGGGGAACGATCACGTTCCTCGATCTGCTGGCAATGCCCCTACTTATACAGCCCAAAATGCCGTTAGCCTTCTTGGCAACAAGAGCACACTGTTGACTCATATCCAGCTTCTCGTCCACTGTGACCCCTTGTTCCTTTTCTGCAGAACTGCTACCCAGCCATTCGGTCCCTCGTCTGTAGCAGTGCATGGGATTCTTCCGTCCTAAGTGCAGGACTCTGCACTTGTCCTTGTTGAACCTCATCAGGTTTTTTTTGGCCCAATCCTCTAATTTGTCTAGGTCCCTCTGTATCCGATCCCTACCCTCTAGTGTATCTACCACGCCTCCCAGTTTAGTGTCATCTGCAAACTTGCTGAGAGTGCAGTCCATACCATCCTCCAGATCATTAATAAAGATATTAAACAAAACCGGCCCCAGGACCGACCCTTGGGGCACTCCGCTTGAAACCGGCTGCCAACTAGACATGGAGTCATTGATCACTACCCGTTGAGCCCGACGATCTAGCCAGCTTTCTATCCACCTTACAGTCCATTCATCCAGCCCATACTTCTTTAACTTGGCGGCAAGAATACTGTGGGAGACTGTATCAAAAGCTTTGCTAAAGTCAAGGAATAACACATCCACTGCTTTCCCCTCATCCACAGAGCCAGTTATCTCATCATAGAAGGCAATTAGGTTATTCAGGCATGACTTGCCCTTGGTGAATCCATGCTGACTGTTCCTGATCACTTTCCTCTAAGTGTTTCATAATTGATTCCTTGAGGACCTGCTCCATGATTTTTCCAGGGACTGAGGTGAGGCTGACTGGCCTGTAGTTCCCCGGATCCTCCTTCTTCCCTTTTTTAAAGATGGGCACTACATTAGCCTTTTTCCAGTCATCCGGGACCTCTCCTGATCGCCATGAGTTTTCAAAAATAATGGCTAATGGCTCTGCAATCTCATCCGCCAACTCCTTTAGCACCCTCGGATGCAGCGCATCCGGCCCCATGGACTTGTGCACATCCAAGTGTGGGAGTTCAGTCTACACTGAACAGTTGCGGACACGGCTAGTATGGTTGATGATCATGTTTGGAATAATTCTTAAATATGGCTACAGGCCTCATACCAGTGGAACATGTTTTGTGTCCAAACTTGAAATGTTTAAAACTGAGGAAACAGTGCTAGACCACTATGGTATGGGGGAATAGAGTGAGCCTATTGGCAGAGTTTTGTTAACAATATAATCCTGTCCATACTGGACAGAGAAATTCTGCAACAGGATTGTTGTTGGCAAGTAGTTATATGATCAAGCAGTAGCTAGAGTTACACAAGCACTGATACATACTTAACCACTCAGTCTCATGTCATCCTTCAAAATGACCAGGAGCTACACGGAATTGAAGTATTTAACCAAAACTATGCCACCAATTTTTTGTTTCCTTTGAAAATATGCCACTTTCAAAAATCATTGTTACAAACTGAATGAGTTGAATGGACCTGTTCAATAAAGTTTTCAAAATATAAATCGCAATAAATACATTTTAATGCTTTTTGCAACAAAGTTCCAATCTTGAAACTAAAACTATGAAATTCAGCTGCCCACTTCCAACTACATCTCCAAGGAAGTAATTTTCCTTTTCTTCCTCTTTTATTCATCACTTCTTTCACCCAGCCTTCTATTGCTGGTGTCCTACAACTTAGGCTCAGATATTAAGAACAGGAGTACTTGTGGCACCTTAGAGACTAACAAATTTATTTGAGCATAAGCTTTCGTGGGCTACAGCACAGACTAACATGGCTGCTACTCTGAAACCTGTCATTCAGACATTAAGTGTTTTTCAACAACTTCCCTTCCATTAGTTGTATGTTGTATATCCTTTACAGGTAAATATTGTATCTCTAAGCTTAATTATCTATTAATATTTCATTTGCCATTGATTACACTGCTCTACAGCCAAAATGCTTCTGAAATAAATGTAGTC
>NW_020664446.1:30291019-30344431 GCF_002925995.2 Terrapene triunguis
TGTTTATTGGGAGTATTGGAGGGGTAATTTGGGGGGTGCTGGAAGGATGTATACACTGGTAAAAGGTATTTGGGGGTGCTAGATGGGTATGTACTGGGAGGAGAATTTGGGGGGTGCTGGAGGGGTGTGTGTATGTACTGGAAGGGTGTATTTTGGGGATGCTGGAGGGTGTGTACATATGGGGAGGAGTATTTGGGGGGTTCTAGAGAGGTGTGTGTACTGGGAGAGGTATTTGGGGATGGTGCTGGAGGGGGCATTTGAGGGTTACTGGAGGGATGTTTTTGTACTGGGAGGGGAATTTGGGGGGTACTAGAGAGGGATGCTGGAGTGGAGTGTGTACTGAGAGTGGGTATTTGGGGGTGCTGGAAGAGTGTATGTGTACTGGGAGGAGTATTTGGGGGTACTAGAGGAGGATGTTGGAGTGGTGTGTGTGTGTACTGGGAGGGGGTATTTGGGGGTGCTAGAGGGGGATGTTGGAGTGGTGTGTGTGTGTATGTGTACTGGGAGAGGGTATTTAGGAGAGTTGGAGGGGGTACTTGGGTGATGCTGGCGGTGTGTGTGTACTGGGAGAGGGTATTTAGGAGGTGCTGGAAGGGTTTTGGGTACTGGGAGGGGGTATTTGGGGTGGTGCTGGAGGGGATGTGGGTGCTGGGAGGCATATTTGGGGGGTGCTGGAGGGGGTGACTTCCAGCGACCTTCGTGACTTCAGCCAGTGGTGGCTGGGAGCTGCAGGGTCCATTGGGGTACCCTGGAGCCCCTGGCTGCCATAGGCAACAGGGGCCCCCTGAAGCTGCATCTGCCTAGCCACTGCAGGCGGTGTGAGGACCACGCAGCTGAGCTCCCCATTTTGTGATGGATATTTTTAGTAAAAGTCACGGACAGGTCACTTTTCTTTATTGCCCATGATCTGTCCATGACTTTTACTAAAACTATCTATGACAAAATAGTAGCTTTATTCATAGCCACCCACTTTAAACCATAATGGAAAAAATGGCTCATAACCATGAGAGGAATCAATACCCAAACTATCCTTCTTCAGGGACATCTGGGAGGCTCTTCTATCAACTCCCATTAACACAACCTCAGCTAGGAATTCCTGAACACTTACCCTAAACATTTGGTTCAGAGTTTCTGCTAAAACATGCCAGATCCCAGTACAGGGAACTTTCGAACCTTCTACCAGGAGAAAAAATGTGTTGCTGCTCGAAGCGGATAGAGGGAGCTTGTGCTCCTTAGATGTCTTTGTTTTTGTTTTAGTCAATTAAATGTGTTATTGTAACCTTCCCTGCTACCTCATTGTTGGAAAACTAGAGGTCAGGGGACTGAAGAAGCAAGGAGCAGATAGGAAAGTAGTTGTCAGCTAAAACAGAATTATTAAGAATTTCTCCACAGCCACTGTGGCTGGTTAATTACTTTGAGAGGGAGATACACCAGAGGTGTAAAGAAGCCATCATGTAAGGAAAGGGGAAAGCATATTGTGGTGACTAATTTGCTGAACATTACAGTGGATTGTTCCTACAGTACCAAAGTTGCTAAACATAACATTGCTCTAGCTCTGGCACAAAACAAAAATTAGCGAGGTCCTGTTGTGAACATTTTAAAAACTGGACACCAATCTCATCCGTTCCAATTTATTTCAACTTCTTTTAAAGTATATTTAAAGGACAATACGGCATGTGTATATCTTTAATGTACAGTACATACCTATTAGGTTCTCTTTCAGTTTAACACAGGAAGCCCTAGACAACAGAAAGTCTCTCGTCTGCCCCATTAGTTGCTCATTATGTGTTGTCTAGCTGAATTCCCTCCAGGGAAGAAACAATTTTAACGTCTTTGTCGTTTACATTCATATGCCATATATTCCAAGTCTTGCCAGTATGAGTCACATGCAGTACATATTATAACCTCTAAAATGGGCAACACTAGAGGTAGTGAATAATGAAAACGTAAGAGAATGAGTCACCTCCCACAAGCCATCATGTAATTTCCTGAATACTGATTTTGCATGATATCTTTGTACTCTGTTTTAAGTCATGATTTTTCTTGCCACACAGCTATGATCAAGGATACAATTTGCTGCAAAAGTGAATATGTTAAACAAGATGAGAAGAGATGGGCCTCACCTAAAGCCATGGATTCCAATCCCCTCAAACTTTGGGAAGTTCAGATATGAACTTCACAGCTCAGGGCTAGCTCTAATAAAGGAGCCAAAACTAGAACTCTGAATCCAAACATTCCCCAGTGTAGGGAAAAGGGATCCAAATGTGAACCTAATATTGCTAGGAAAATGTCTATTAATTGTGTGTGTGCATGAGTGCAGCACGCACATGAGAAAGAGAGCTTTAGAGCCAGAGTGAGACAGAGCTCACACGATTACTTCATTGAGCCAGTACTTCAATTGTACTAACCAGCTGGCATCAGTGTAGACAGGGTTAGATTCCATCCTGGTGGCTTCATGCAGCCTTTTGGGGCACTAATATGATTCCAAATTAAATAATCCCTCTGGAGACTGTTGCAGTAGAAAAAAGCAGAATATTAGTTGCAATTCACAGAGCGGTTTTGCCTTAGGAATCTTAATATTCATTTCATTGAACTTAAGTGAGAGGATGACCAAAACTGCTGGTAAAGAAATGAAAATGAGCTGTTAGTTTTATGGTGAAAGGGGAGTGATCAAAAACTAAAGGCATCTAATAACATGTGTGGGGTTCTGTCTCCTCAGGATTAAAATGATTTAATGATAGAAGATAATGACATTAATATAACTGGTCACTTTTCTACAATGGGGATTTGGGTGCTTGTTAGTTGCTGACTGTACTTAAACACACAAATGTGCCATATGTCAATAAGACAGCTAGATATACTTTTAAAAGCTCCAAAGGAATTTGCTGATTTCCAGATGTCGCAAATCATCCACTAATTATTGTACACAGTATGTGCAGTTCAGCAGCTGCTTTGTGTTACAGTATAATTATAGGATAAGTATTAAATATGGAGGGTTTTCTAGTGTCTGAAATGACATATTTTCCAACAAATATCAAATAACAATGAAATGCAGAGATATACTTGAATTTAAATATAGGCTGAAGAGAGATGCTTTGACTCAGATCTTCCATGTGCATCACTTAATGTGTTCAATTCATCTGATTGTTGTTGCTCTAATTTCTCATTTTAATTGTATGAGTTTGGCATCAACTTGTCTGTGATACTAAGGGAAAAGCGAGTGAGGAAAACAAATGGGACAGCTTGTTTTTTTAAAAGTCAAATGGGCACATTGAGAATTGATGTACGCAAGTCAATTGTGTTACAGTGAAGTCAGTATTGCTGAAGTCACTGGAGAGCACCAGCTTACACCAAAGCCTGAACTTCAAAGACTTCACATCCATCAGTCCTGTGCTTAGGGAACCTCAAGCAACAAGCAAGAAACCAATCCACTCCGTGCAATTTGTAAATAGAAATTGGGCTACAGTCCCTTCCATTATAAGGGTCACACTTTGGGCCTGCTGCTTCCGTTGAAATCAGTGGGGTAAGCACCTCCCTCCCACTCCCCAAGAGTTCAAAGGTAGAGTGCAGTTGTCATTACCACAAATGACAATTTTCACCACAACATGGCCACATCCAACATTGGGCTCAGAAATATCATTAGCTTCTATCAATTTTCAAAATACATTTCAGAGTGCATGTATATTGAGTTTAATTCTCTTCTGTACATAGATGAATACTTTAACTGTTTTTCAAAAGGCAATTTCTAAAAAATATATAAACTATCTTTTAGCTTCCTTCTTCCAGGTCATGCATCACGTATATAGCTTGATTTTCCATCGAGTGGCTTCCACTGTTGCAAGTACATATAATTGTGGGTGTCATTTTTCACTTGCCCTTTAGTTCACTTACATGTGTAAGTCTAAGTGCAAATAACAGCAAGTGCAAGGTTATGCCTGCAACTTTGCACTAAAAAAAAAAAACCTTTAAAAAAAAAATCTAACAATAAACCAGAATCCTATTTAAAGCCAGGCTGAAAGTTTGACTTGTATTGTGCTGTTCATTTCCTAAAATTGCAGATGAAGAGTGATACAAAACCTAGTCAAGTAACAGACTAAACTCTGACATGTGTTAGTACCTCCCACCAGTTTTTACCCAGACCTCCCTGATTTCAGTGAAAGCTCCTGAAGAGAGGAGAATATAGCTGGAAAGTCTGTGAGATATACCATGCAAGATGGCTTATCACTTGTTTTTTTTTTAAATAATCCATTAACCTGTGCTTGTTAATCTGTGACATTCCAGGTTAAATTCATAACTGCATGGTATGTGTGAGCTACCTTCCAGAAATGTTACCAAATGCTAGTCATAAAAAGTTAAGCTTTAACTCAGGCTAGATAGCCATGTGACTTCATAAACAAAGGGCAAATTTTGAAAAATAATTGCTTAATTCAGAACTTCAGACAATACACTGGTCTCAATCTAGATTGACCCTTTAATTTGTTTTTAAAAATATATTTTATTGATAAATCCTCTTTTTTTCTCTCTTTTCAGAATATATCAGACTATGAGTTGAACAAATTCAATATAATGCACCAGCCGTAAGTCTCTTGTTCCTTTCTGCTTCCCCATTAAATAACCATTGTTCCTTTGCATATTGTCACTCTTTTTGTTGGTAAATAGGTTGACACTGAGAATTGTAAACTCCTGTTCACTGCATAGTAAAGACTGTAAGTCATTTGGGTTGAATTTTCCCAAACGATAGGTGATAAAATATTTGCAAGAATACTGACCCAGATCAGCTGACAAAATAGTCTCTTCAGTTGCAGCAGCAGTTATTCGTGTGCAACAGAATGCTATCAGGAAGAACCACAACAGGAGGAAAAGAACAAAGTTCAACTTTAACATTCAGCTTTTCAGGTACACCAGGCAGGTTTCATTTTGCACTGATTTTCAGTTGAGCTCATCTCCCAGATAGGCACCTTAGTAAGTGGCCAGGTTTTCAGCGGAGCTCTGCAAATAACATGATATTTGGAAAATCTTGCACATCACTGGTTGCTGCTGCGTGAGGAGCCCTTTTGAAAATGTGTCCCTTATTTAAGTACGTGAATAGGAGCAGAGTTCTTTTGAAAATCTGGGTTGAGATCTTCTGAAAAGCATATGAACTCTGCAAGAGCAACATTGCTATGATAATCCACTATGTGCGTAGACTGCAGATAAAGAATCGGTTCAATGAGGTAATGGTGATAGCATGGAAACCACATTGTCTGTTGCTGTATATTATACAGAACAGAGCCCAAACAAGAACCATTTATCCAAAATCAGGTCCAAATCCAAGCCATTCAAGTTTTCTTTTCGGCAATCTCTATTTTGCAGTCAATTTTAAATCTACCTTCCTTTGGTACGAGATGGCTCAGAGGACTAGTAATGAGCTTAGAAGGGCTAGGTCACACAATCATATCTAGCACAGGCTGCAAATGACCAGAAGTTATTACTATTCAACAGCCTATTTGAAGCAAATGTTTGGGCGATCTCCATACAGCTCCTAATGAACCAATGGCACACACATATCATTTGGTACAACATTTATAGGCTACGCCCCATGGTAACATTTTATATTTAAATATCCGTTAGAATATCAGTAGTATTGTAAAATTATGAAACAAGAAATTTTGATTCTAAGGTTATGAAACGCTTACACACACAATTTGTGGCCAGTCGAATCTGTTTACAGTGATATATTTTTAATATTTTGGGATATTCTTTCTCTTGGATGCCTTTGGACACATAGAAATGTCAGTGTGTTTTCTCTGTGAAACGAAAGCAGGAAGACGTGGATATTAGCTGATAAAACGTACACTGTCAGCTATGATGAAGCATATATTTTACCTCCTGGCTTTTTATCCTGTGTTACCTTAAAGACTAACAGATTTATTTGGGCATAAGCTTTTGTGGGTAAAAAACTTCACTTCTTCAGATGCATGGAGTGAAAAATGTTCAGTCCATGTATCTGAAGAAGTGAGGTTTTTTACCCACGAAAGCTTATGCCCAAATAAATCTGTTAGTCTTTAAGGTGCCACCGGACTCCTTGTTGTTTTTGTGGATACAAACTAACACGGCTACCTCCTGATACTATCCTGTGTTATATCTTTCTCCTATCTCTGATAAAACACTATCTCTGCTTTAAGAACAGAGCTGTCCAATGTGTCTCTCCCTGTCAATAAAAAGCTTGTTTTCCCCCATCATACCTGCCTTCCTATTGATAAGACTTTAAAAACTAAGAAAGTTAATATTTCCCTGGATTTGTTTTAATAATTAACTAAATGAATAAGGAAATGTCAGGAGGACCTTCATGCAAAGTAATTAAAATCTAATGGGATGTCATTTCAATAGGAAAATCAGAGAACATTAATAATAAGTTGACTGAAGCTGCAACCTTTGTTTTTGTGATACTTTTGGGCCTGATCCAAGATGCACCTGAAATCAATAAAATCCCATTGATTTGGGATCAGACATTGGACTTCCAT
This sequence comes from Terrapene triunguis, assembly GCF_002925995.2. Taxonomy (NCBI): domain Eukaryota; kingdom Metazoa; phylum Chordata; order Testudines; family Emydidae; genus Terrapene; species Terrapene triunguis. Next base: position 30,297,523 of record NW_020664446.1, read on the forward strand.
AGACATAGGCATTTTCTCAGGCCCTGTGTATTAAACTTAATAGGAGTAAGCACATGCTCTTCTGTAATATGAACACTGTTGGCAAATCTAAAGCACAAACTCAAAAAGTTGACCCAATTTTCTATGAAAAAGTTTCACATGCAAAAAAAGCAAAGAAAATGAATGGTGGAAGATATGTACGGGTTTGTTTGTTTGTAGCGTTTTCTGTTTTTTTATATAAAATGGCTTCTTTAAAAACACATCAAATGCATGAAGAATATTTGCTTTTAAGTATGAGATATTTAAACCAAAATGTTATTTGCTTTTTTAGCAGTTTAAAATGAAAGGGAGACACCCCTTGAAATTTGCTGAGGGGAGAAGCAAAAGAGAACTAGTGATTTTTTACATAAAAAGTTGGCCAAAAATGTGCAACTTTAATGAAGGTAACGTAACAATCTAATGCTTGGTGAACAATACTCCAGGCAGTGGTTCAAAGATGGGGAGAACCATGGTGGCCCCATTCCATTACTGGAATCTCAGTTTTCAGTACTCATATAGTACTGCATTCTTGAATGTCCAAGGCCTAAACTGGCTCACCTAACCCCAAAGCCCATATGAGCTTTTCTAATTAAGTCTGTAGTCACAGCAGGTGTTCTGCAACTGATTTATTCCTAATAGTAGAATATAGGAACACAAACTGCCATACAAGATCAGACCAGTAGTCCAGCTAGCCGTATATTCTCTGTCTGGCCAATACTAGATGACTCAGTAGAAGGTGCAAGAAACCCTGCAGCAGACAGCTATAAAATAACCTACCCATAGGGAAAGTTTCTTCTTAACCTCCATTAGTTAGAGGTTGATTTATGGCATTGGACTCCCATACACATAGGCACCCCTTCCAAACGCTTGGGCTTTACGTTGTGTGTTTTTTAAATCCTTTTTACTATAGCTCTAGATCAGTAAAAAGAACAGGAGTACTTGTGGCACCTTAGAGACTAACAAATTTATTTGAGCATAAGCTTTCGTGGGCTAAAACCCACTTCATGAGATGCATGCAGTGGAAAATACAGTAGGAAGATAGATAGATATTGTAACAAAGTTCCTCCTCTATCTTGGTGGGTCCTGCACTTATTGGCGGATTTTCTTGCCTCAAAGATTCACCATGTGGGTTGGGGAACAGCTCAGAGACCTTCCCCTCTGGGAGAACCCACAGTCCAGGTCAATTGGGAGGTTTGGGGGGAACCCGGGCCCGCCCTCTACTCCAGGTTCCAGCCCAGGGCCCTATGGACTACAGCTGTCTATAGTGCCTCCTGTAACAGCTGCATGACAGCCACAACTCCCTGGGCTACTTCTCCATGGCCTCCTCCAAACACCTTCCTTATTCGCACCACAGGACCTTCCTCCTGGTGGCTGATAACACTTGTGCTCTTCAGTCCTACACCCTCTCAGCTCCTTGCGCCTCTTGCTCCCAGCTCCTCACACTCCCACCACAAACTGAAGTGAGCTCCTTTTTAAAACCCAGGTGCCCTGATTAGCCTGCCTTAATTGATTCTAGCAGCTTCTTCTTAATTGGCTCCAGGTGTCCTAATTAGCCTGCCTGCCTTAACTGGTTCTAGCAGGTTCCTGATTACTCTAGTGCAGCCCCTGCTCTGGTCACTCAGGGAACAGAAAACTACTCATCCAGTGACGAGTATATTTGCCCTCTACCAGACTCCTGTACCCCACTGGTCTGGGTCTGTCACAGTATATACACACATACACACAGAGAACATGAAACAGTGGGTGTTACCATACACACTATAATGAGCGTGATCAGTTAAGGTGAGCTATTACCAGCAGGACAGAAAAAAAACTTTTTGTAGTGGTAATCAAATTGTCAAATGCTGGAAATGGGCCATTTTGATTACCACTACAAAACGTGTTTTTTCTCTCTCCTGCTGGTAATAGCTCACCTTAACTGATCACTCTTGTTATAGTGTGTATGGTAACACCCACTGTTTCATGTTCTCTGTGTGTATATATATATCTTCCTGCTGTATTTTCCACTGCATGCATCCAATGAAGTGGGTTTTAGCCCACAAAAGCTTATGCTCAAATAAATTTGTTAGTCTCTAAGGTGCCACAAGTACTCCTGTTCTTTTTGCGGATACAGACTAACACGGCTGCTACTCTGAAACCTCTAGATCAGTGGTTCTCAATCAGGGGTCCTGGACCCTGGGGGAGGGGGCCCCAAGCAGGTTTCAGGGGGTCCACCAAGCAGGACCAGTGTTAGACTTGCTGGGGCCCAGGGCAGAAAGCCAAAGTCTCACTGCATGGGGCTGAAGCCTGGGCCCTGAGCCCACCACTTGGGGCTGAAGCAGAAGCCTGAGCAACTTAGCTTCATGGTGCCCCCTGTGGTGTGGGGCCCTGGGCAATTGACCTGCTTGCTATCCCTTAACGCAGGCCCTGGCTTTTATATGCAGAAAACCAGTTGTTGTGGCACAGGTGGGCTGTGGAGTTTTTATAGCATGTTTGGGGGGTCTCACAAAGAAAAAGGTTGAGAACCCCTGCTCTAGATAACCATAAAACTGGAAAGATGCTGAGGCTAGAAAGTTAAGAGCAGTCTAAGGGCTAAAACTTGCATTCATTCTACATTTTACTATGCGATCCTGCAAGATCTCACAAATTAACCAAGGGCAGGCTGCATCAGTGTATAGGTGGGAGTCCAAGTAATCACTTGGGTGCTGCAGTAAGTGGTGTTGATGATTCAGTAGAAGACTCTCCTTCCCTCCCAGTTAGAACTGAACATACACCCCAATAGGAAAAGGTAAAGCAAAAATTACAAACTTTATGCTGTGGGAAAGATTGGTTGTACCAGTCTGCTTCTAGCTGACTCTCTGAAACAGACCTTGTCTACATTAGACTTCTCTGGGAAACCTCCCAGTGTGTATTCCACTAGTAGAGCTCTACTAGCATTGACAACATTGGCAGTGATGGCGTAGAGCTGTGTTCACCAAGACTTACAATCATGTCATCTAGACCTAAGCACAGTTAGTGGATACAGTAGTAAAACCACCAATTACCTGTGTACACTAACACTCCGACCAGTGGTTATGCAATAATGAGAAATATCCCCAATGACACAGAGGCTCCTTGGCAAAGGCTCCCTTGTTCTTTGCAAACAACTCTTGCCTCAGTCCTGACAAACTCTGCACCAAACACGTCTTACAGGATATTTATCCATAAAGAATAACATGCAAGGTATCAACAGAAAACTTGTAACTTGTCAAGATTCATAATCAATGAGACACATTTGTATGGGTAATATTAAGAAATAATGTATTTATACTGAAAGTAAGCTTTATATGGATTTGGAGTAAAAAGTTAGTCACCGGGGACAATACATGAGTGGGTAATTGCCCATTCAGCCAGGGGGGATTATCACCTCACCCTGGTGAGCCCATGACATTGTATAGCCTTGTTCCATCCCAAGACTTTCAATGGAAAGCCATCAGAGACAACTGCCAACAATTGAAACCACTTGGAATTTAAAAAGGAACATTACATCAGATAGGGGATCACCCTGTCTATGAATAAAGACAAAAGACTATTTCAGTACAACACAGAATGGGGAAAGGCACTCTGGATCCTTGTACTGAGCAGACAGCTTAGGGAACAGGGATGTTCTCATGAAAAATGGGATCCTGGTTCCTGTGAAGCCAGCCAACTCTACAACAGACTGAACTTTGGAGGAAATCCTTTATTAGATAGGAAAGGTAATTATTGCTGAGTGTAGACCCAGGTCCACTTTTTATAATGTTGTTTTCTATTGCAACCATTTGTTTCCATCACTTTCTTGTGTTTCTAGTAGAATTTCTATTCTTTCTTAAGGAAACCTTTTGTTTCATTACAAGTGCTTAGTTATACAGGCGCAGGGAGTTTAAGGTAAAACTGGTAAAATGAGGTACAACTGCTCCTTTGTGGGGGGACGGGGATTTGATATTTCTGTGAGTAGCCAGTGTCAGGGATTCGAGAACCGGAGTGTTCTTCTTGGTAACCTGCAAGACAAAGACAGTGCTTGAGTGGCTGAAAGGCTGGTGATGTTAGGGACCTAACACCCAGGTAGGCAGACACAGGGAAAACTTCCTCGCTCCAGAAGCAGAGGGTAACAAGGTGACTCTCAGTGGTGGGTGCCCTGAGAACCATCGCACCCCACTCGCCCACAAAAAAAAAGTCTAATGGAGATGCAGCCTCTGAGCACTGCAGAAGCAGTCCTAAGGGGCATATACTCATCCCCTGGGTTGAGGCTCCTGAGGTAGCACCTTGATTTGCTCTCCAGTTATTCATTCCGGTCAGACCTGGCTACAGGTTTAAATTCTCTGGAAGGAGTTCTGCAGAGTCCACTCTTCTGGAAGTCTGGTGAAATATGTTTTCAGACAGTGGGACATTTCTATTTTTTACTCTGCAAATCAGACTATAGGTCAGACACTGTCACTTCGATACCCTGGAGTCCTCCTGAAATTCTCAGGTATTTGACAGCACTCTGAAGAGCTGATGAGAGGTAGCATTCCCAGCTGTTGTGGTCAGAAGCAGCCTTATTCAGGGTTGAAATTCATTGCAGAAAAAAAGGATATCCAGAATAGTACATTACTTTCAAGAATGTTGTCTAAGACACATCAATTTCCTTGGGAAACTCATCAAAAAGCCTCACACACAAGTACCAGTGTTCTGAAATAGTCTTTCCAAAGATGCTCACTTATGTCTTTAATGGAAAGTGTAAGGCTGAGTGTGAAATTTGCAACTGAGTATGCTGCAAAGTTGACATACAAGTTTTAGATATAATTGAATGGTACATATCCATAATTTAGAAATAAATATATAGAGAGAGACATAATTATAGCTTAGTCTTTTAGGTGTATAATTCAAGATTTCTAAAGTTAGGTGTTTACACAGACAGGATTTCAGAATACTCTGTTCACTCATGTTAGGGACAATGAAATTAAAAGGCCTCCCTAAACATGATTAGAGATAAGTCCCAGACCAGAACATGAAATGACATGAACTCCCCAGTCTCAAACACTAGGGTTGGGTTTTCAAAACCGGGACATATATTTAGAGAACATCTCTCTGTAATAGGCAAAACAGACACCACCACTCCCCGTCCCTGAATTTGTACATGCCACGTTGTTATGTAAGTAACAGACTCCTCCAAAGCTGATTTGAACTGTCAGTGGCTTGGGCCTATCTTATTTATATATGGTAGCACTGCAAATACCTAAGATGCTGTGCAGTAGGTGAACCATGATGACCAGCCTATAATTACAGGCCTTTTATAATCATCATGTGGGCAGGAACTGGATTCCTTGTTTTGAAATCTACCACTTTTCACTGTGGTTCTATATGGCGGTTGTCAGTTTACACTATAGCCAGGAATATTATGGTATTCATGAAGCACAGATTCAATAGTTGAGACTGATCTCTGGATCCTTTTCTAACATCTTTTTCAGTTTTTTTGTGGGGGGAAATTGGGCTGATATTTTCCATAGTTGGTCTCCAAAGAAAGGAGGCTCCTTACACTTTGGGAACTTAAGAGCAAAATTGGTTGAGGTATTAGAGAGAGTTATATCTGCATTAACAAAAAGATATTTTCCCCATATATTCCAGCTGACATGTTTGCACTTGTATAACTCAAACTGTTAGTGACAGAACCTTTACATTTGGTAGGGTTACCATATTCAAACATTTAAAAATGAGGACACTCCACGGGGCCCCGGCCCCGCCCCCATTCCAACCCCTTCCCCAAAGTCCCTGCCCCAACTCTGACCCCTCCTCTGAGCACCCCGCATTCCCCCGCCTCCCTTCCGCTCTGATCTTGGTTGGGGGTTACTAAGTGCTTCCCTGCTCCCCACTCACCCTGCAGCCCCTGCACCCCCCCGCCCCTGCAGCCTCTATGCCCCTGCCTGCCCTGCTCCTCCTCGCCCTGCAGCCTCTATGCCCCTGCCTGCCCTGCTCCCTCGCTCACCCGGCAGAGGGAGAGCTGCGGGCTCCACGTGGAGCCAAACACTGTGCCATGCTGCTCTGCGGGGGAGGGGGAGGGATTCTGGCTGCTAGAGGCCCCAGTGGCTGCAAGCGGCTTTCAATCAGGCCCAGCCATCCAATCAGCCGCGCCGCACTCTGCATGAGGGGAAGGGGGAAATCCCGGACATTTCTACTTTATTAGAAATCCCCCCCCGGACGGCCATTTAAAGCTGAAAAAGCCGGATATGTCCGGGGAAACCCAGACGGATGGTAACCCTAAGATTTGGCTGCTTCTCTCCCCTCCCTCACCACTTTTAATTACTCTTCAGGAAAGGCAAAACAATCCAAAAATGTCTTTTCAGCATTTTTTTATCGTGCCCATGGAGCTTAATTCACACTTGCTCCAGTTCCTTTATGCTGGGAAAAAGGGCTGGAGTGGTGTCAAGGGGCTCTAAAAGCCTGTATCTGGCCACAGCAAGGTTCTCTTTGCACAGGCACTGCGGACACCAGCCCCAAGGCTGCCTTCCCAGCACCACCTCACGAGGCTGGAAACAGTCAAAGAAAGGTTACAGTTTTATTATTTTCTGTTTATTTCAAGCAAGGGAAATAGAAGAAATGAAAGTGTAACAATGAGTAAGAAGCAGAGAAGTCAGGAGGAGCAAAGAAGCAGCTACTGAGCTCACCAAGAAGCAGTTAGAAGAGCTGTGTGCACCATGAGATCTGTCAGCAGCTGATTAGAAGTCCAAGCTAGTGACCATGCTGCATTCATATGCCATGAGGCAGGATGAGGCACCTGCTCCATACGAGGCCAGAGAAGGTCCCTTTTTCTCCCACAGGGCTGCCTTGCACATAGCCACTCAGGGTGTGACCTGCATGCTGTTAGGTTGAGAGCTACAACAGCAAAGAATTCTAAGGCATCTAAGGTTACAGGGCAAATGGTGACACAACCCCTCAGTGGTCTGGTCTGGATTTGCACCCCTGAACCATGACACCCTGTGACACTGCGCTTTTACCTAGAATAATTTAAAATATTGAACATTTGCAGTCAAGGATACATTTGTTTTTGTAGGTTATTTTTGTCTTCTTTTAAAAAATCATGGAAATTTAATTCAAACACATTAATGAAACACTAAGGTTGGGGAATCTAGAATGGAAAAGTCAGGAAATATAAAACATTCTGTTTCCAGCAGAGTGTTACTTCTGCCAATTTGTACATAGATAGCATTTTCTAATCCTGTTTTCTTTATATCAAAGTACACAGCATGTGCAACATGATTCAATTAAGGCTGAACTAGGAAACTTGCCTTTTAGAATTCTTGATTGTGTACTTGATTGCTGTAGCCTAATTTTATCTTAATATTAGGGTTGAAGATTGGTACTGCACTACTGAAATCAACAGAATTTTTAACATAGACTTCAATGGGCACAGGGACTCAAGCCCTTACCAAATAATGTAGGTTGAAAATTTGTTTTAAATGTCTGAACCTCTGATTACTGCCTCTTTAAATGAGAAGCCACAGTCTTGAAAGCTTGTGACTTTCTTCATTTGCACTTTCACCCCCAACGAAGCTGAAAAACGTACTGTAGGTGGTGCTTTCTATCCTGATCATTAGAAACTAGGCAAAGTTTGCCCTTCTCATTAGTGTGAATGTTGTTATGGATAAGAACATGCATACTGGGTCAAACCAAAGATCCGTCTAGCCCAGTATCCTGTCTTCTGACAGTGGCCAATGCCAGGTCCCCCAGAGGGAATGAACAGAACAGGTAATCATCAAGTGATCCATCCCCTGAGATTTTGTTCTCTTGCTTTTTCTTAGTTTCCTGGTGTGCTTTAAATGATCACTTTTAAATCTTTATTTCTAGGCTGAAAGTGGACAGTACCATGATGAATTGTATTGAAGATTTAGATTTTTCTCTCTTAATACAATACCCTCCCAAACAGTAAAAATGATACCTAAACATGGACTGAAAAAGGCTTCTGTCCCCCACCACCTTAGTATTATGTAAATATTTCACAGGGCACCTTCTCAGTTGCCGGGTTGAAATGTGCAGCAGTATAAATACTCCACAGAAAAGGCTTTAATCACATTAAACTTGAAAAAACACTTTTAAAGTATTTATTCATTCATTTCTGGCAAGGCAGAGCAGAATTTAAGTCTTTGACAGAAGAGTCTCATCCACCAATCACAGGGCAGAATATTCATAAGCGCAGTCATTGCCTGTTTATAAGAAATAACTCAGAATAGTTTCCTGTTCCTTTAAAAAAAATAGTTTTAACTTCTTAGGCCATTTTTAAGTATTATTGAACGGTACCCTGAGCCTTTCAAAAAGTCTGACAAACTCTCACAAATATGCTTTCTCTAAGATGGCTACATATTAATGTAATCTACAAATGTGTAGACACACTAAATAAAGTGGACATGAAACAACTGTGGAAACAACCATGTATTTGTGTTTCTTTCTCAACAAAAATAAAGATGCTAGCCTATAACTATTATAGTTGGAAGAGCGTGCAGAGAAAAAATAGCTAACAAAGGATACTAATTGTTGGGGGTCACCAGGGGCGGCTATTGCACATAATTGTTTGTAAATGACTTAGCAGTCAGGTTTTTAAGAAATGTGAATTGTTAGGTGTGAGGCAGTTCTCTTTCTAAAAGCTGAGAAGACACATGTAAAGTCTGTATTTTCTGTCCAAGTCTCTGTGACTGAACCCTTAGTTACAGAGCTACTACTTTTCACATTACCAATGCAAGCAAACAAAAATATTATATATAGCCAGTTATGAGATTCAGTGACTGTTACAGCAGGGGCTCAAAGTAGAAATGCATTATTATATGGGTAGTATTTTCATTGCATGGCTTCTCATTGTTTAGTTGAGCACACCCTTACCTCTAGGCCAGAAGGGCAGGACTTCAAGTCCCATACAAGGACCTTGCTGCATGCATAGTATTGTGTCAGGATTGCCACCATTGCAGTACTAGGGAATGCTGTACTAGTCGAGATATATTTGACAGTCAACTTTTCCAGTGGGGGCAAAGGAGGGGAAAAAATTGTATGAAATCAAGTTAAAATTTCTCAATTTGATGAGAAATTCTGTGAAAAATGTCCAATGAGACAAAAATTGTTCAATTGCTTTCCAAATTTTTCTCTGAAACCAATTGTCATTTTTCAGCCAATTAAATTAAACTAAACTATTGGGGAATCCTGACTGATATCGCCTGACTTAATTGGAGCTACCGGAAAGAACTGAGGGGGTATCAGAGGACTTAAACAAAAAAGTCTTGTGCATGCATGCTTGTTTGCATGCTCTCTCTCAGCCTGTAGCTGCATGGCCTCCTGAATCACAAGAGTCTAGCAGAGATCTCAAAGAAATGAGCTCTCAATATCTTTTACCTCTCCAGGGCTGCCCAGGATCTAGCATTTTGCATGACATTTGGCAACTGTGTCATACAGCCCTGCAGTCCTGCTGGATCCTCACACCACCATCCAGCTTGGCTGCAGTTCTTCCTCCCAGCCACCCACAGGGGACTACTGCGGTAATAGGTCAGAGGCTACCTGATCAACTCTCTTCACTAGCACAACTCCCCCTGCCAAGTCTGCCAAGGAAAAAGCAGCAGCTGAAAACAGGGTTGAGAGTGGGAGGAGGTACCAGTGGTCTGGCAGTGGTCAGTCTAGAAGGTTGGGGGGGGGGGGAGTTGCTGGCCCAAGGTTTTCCACAAACTCCCTTTTCTGCCACAGATTCTCCTTTATGTCCTTGTCTCCCCAACAATTCTGCTCTCCTAAGACCTCCCATCTAAAATTCTCCCATGCTCTTCCCCAAACTACTGTCTCCCTCTCTTGCCTACAGCGACAGAGGAATCTGTTCTTGCCTTCCTCTCCCACCCACGCCAGCTGCCCCTGCTTGGGAAAAGGGAATCAGCAAGATATGTCACACAGGATGGAGCTTTGCCTCTCTCCTGGTATCATAATTCCCAAAATGTTTTAGCTAATTGTCAGCAATGCACTTCCTGGGAAATCCACACAGCAGGTTTCCCCTATGGTGTATGTTTTTGTCCATAGTGTAAATAAATCCTATTATACACAAAACACTATGTTAAAAGAATGGTAAGAATATAAAAATCACATTAGGAAAATCTAGAATTAAGGTTGCCTATGCTCTAACAGCTCCACCTAGAAATTTTCCTTGACTAGATTGCTTATGCTTTGGGGCGTGTTATCTAGGTGCATCTATTAAGAGGTGGGTCTGTTTATTCCCCGTTAGCAGGGATAGCTAGGAGGGCGAATCGCAGACCCTTATTTCTCTAAGTCTCACAGATTCTTAAGCAGAGACAAGGTGGGTTATGTAGTATCTTGTATTGGATCAATTTCTGTTGGTGAGAGAGACAAGCTTTTGAGCTTATTCAGAGCTCTTATTCAAGAACACTTGTCTCTCTCTCACCAACAGAAGTTGGTCCAATAAAAGATATTACCGCGCCCAGCTTCTCTCTCTAATATCCTGGGCCCAACAATGCTATAACAACACTGCATAGACCCGTAAGCAGGCAGTTTGGGCTGCTCTGGTATAACATTAACATTCCAACTGTCTCATAACAGTGAGTGTTTTCTTTAGCACTCTGTACCATCCCAAATAGTGAAACTGTGCATGTTGTTCTATCCAATCCCAATATGCAAGGGGAGGCACCTTTCCCTTATTTTAACGAGGATTGTGTCCATCTGTTAATCATAATAACTTGAACTTAGATGGTATCTTCTAGCCAAGGATTTTGAAGCTTTTTGCAAACATTAGTGAATTCTGCCTTACAAATACCCCTATGAGCTGGTTGAACATTACTACCCCCATTTCATAGCTGGGAGAAACTGAAGCACAAGAGATGAAGGCCAGATTTGCCCAAATTGAGATGCTTTGGGCCTGATTTTAGAGGTAATGAGCACTCACATTTCTCATTCACTTCATTTGCACTTACAGATGCTCATCGCCTCTGAAAAATCAGGCCCAAGATGACTCAAACTGGGCTCTCAAACTGAGACAAACAAAATTAGAGGCCATTTTTGAAAGTGTAGGCCCATATGACGTGCTCGTGTTCACACAGTGAGTCTGCAGCAGAGCCAGGAATAGTACCTAAATTTCCTGATTCACAGACTAATAGCTTCCCCCAAAGTCCTGTGCCTCCACGGGATCTTTCCCCACCCCATCAATTGCTTTGCTTTGCTTTCCTCTATTGTAAGAGGGCATTTAGACAACAGAAAACAGGATGTTGTAGTTTCAAATCAATGGTCTTTCTTCCCTTTTAAAAAGTTATATTTGGTAAACCAGAAAGCGCTGCACCTGGCACTCACAACTCAGAAGAAAATAACTTCTGGTTCTCTCGAGCATTGAAGTGTGAAGAATTGTTAATTTATAATCTCATTTGAGCTGATTTCCACATGTGCAGCGGCTCAAGCGCACACAGCACAGGAAACAGAACAGATGTCTTAGCTCATTTCACTCCAAGCCTGAGAACTTGAGTCTTCCCATTTAAAAAAAATACAGTATTTATTTACAATATGTTATCACCACATACTTATCTACTATGCAGGAGAGTATTCCATCCTTCTCTTCTTTAGGCTGACCACTATGATAAACAGTAAAAATAGCAATCCTCTTCAGCTTTTGTGTAACAGTACAATAATTAATGTACAATATTAGATGTTTGTGCTGCTGTGGTTGGGGGTCTATATTAACCTCTTAAATAAATAAATATATGGAGATATACCTATCTCATAGAACTGGAAGGGACCTTGAAAGGTCATCGAGTCCAGCCCCCTGCCTTCACTAGCAGGACCAAGTACTGTCCCTCTTCATTTCTGACTTTTTAAGCTCAGGAATGAGAGGAGGACAACAACAACGATGCCTGGACATAAATAATGCTGGGTGATGAAGTATCTGTGGGGAGAGTGAGAAATATCGAGAGCATGAAGGAAATGGAGTAGTTGCGGGTGAAGCTGGAGGGATGAGCAGTGCATGAGAGGTGCTGGAAGTGAGGCATGCTTCTAGAAGAGAAGCAGCAAAGTGACTGGGGAAGGACCTAGTAACAGCTGCCGACAGACAGCAGCTACATGGAACATTCAGTCACCTGGGGGAGTAGCAGCAGAATGGACTCAGGACAGCTGGCCCTGCACATACTGCAGGGAAGTCAGAGAGCTGCTGTGCAGTCCTCTGACATGCCCACTTGTCCCTGACATGCCATTTTAATGACACATTAGAATTAGAGAGCTAAAACTGAACAGACCAAACATCCACAAGTCAGTAACCCATAAAATCATTAAACATACCATATAAATATGGTATGTTTGTGTATGTATGTATATATATAGGAGTTTTACCCCAGCTAGGGATAGAATTCACATCACCCCATGCAAATGAGCACCACTCTAATAGCACTGTCCCAGTACGCAGCACCACAGCACCAATTCATAATTCTTCCTTTTCAGGAGCAACTCAAATGTGAAGAGACAAGAAACCACAAGGATGCCAGCACTTGAGTTGGTATCATGGTACCTGTACATGTGGGGTGTTATACGTTTGATTCAGAGTCCTATCTCTGGGGGTCCTGTGGGGAAAAATACTATGTGATTATGTAAATACAGACGGTATCATAATGCATAAGGCAGCTGGATTAAGGTTGCACAGACATTTCCTAACTTTTGAGTGTCTGACTTTGCAACCTTAACATTCTTTTTATGGTTTTTTTTAATATAAAAGATTCTTATATGTTGAGAACTCTTGAAATGTTACAATATTGTAATGCCAGAACGTGATCCTATTTTTATTTTAAATCACTTTTTTAAAATAAATTTTGTACTTAGGATAAGTGTTGGTTTTAAACTCCTGAATGTTTTCAATAGACTAGATATGGCTAATGCAGCAGCAGTACAAGCTTCCCCACAGTATGGTACAAATTGGACCTGGTGGACCCAACTGTCAGAGTGAAAAGGCAATTCATTCTCTCTGCTAGTTCAATCCTTGGTCTTTGTTGAAGCTGTCATTAGAAGTGCAAATTGAACAGCTTTGCTTGAAGCTGGTTTGAAAAAATTGGAACTTTTAGTTATAAAACCCCCCAAGTCTAAAGTTAGCCCTGCTAACTTTTTTCTGTTTCCATTAGTAAAAAATTCTGGGGGTAAGATTTAATGTATTTTTACAGGCCCCCCTGACATTATTACTATTTTCTATTCACCCTGTTCTTTTATTTTTGCCAAGCCCTTGTCAGTCTTCTATATCAGTTTCCTATATTATTCTCAGTGGAATTTTAACTCTTAGTTTTTCCTTTATGTTTCTAATGTCTCATTTCTTCAAGGCAGCTGTTACCACAGCCTCTATAATTTCTCCTATTTAGTTCCTTAATGTCCACTTTCATAGCTTTTTATTATTTCTGTAAGTTGACTCAGAACACTGGCAATGGTCTAAAAATATCTTCTCACATTAACATCTCAATGTAGCTTTGCTATCAATCAGATCATTATCTAGTTTCCAGATTTATCAGATATAATTAGCCAAATTTATCAATTATTCTCATCCATCCCTGACCCATCTGATTTCAACAGTAATATCTGGGGAAATATTAGGATCTCTGGCATATCCATAAACTTGCTTTAGTGAATAGATAATGCTCTTCAGGACCATAGAACTACCAGGATTATTTGTATTTCCTGAAATAGCCACATTAATGATTATGTAAGTTGCTTTTAAAATATTTATTCATTGAATATCGCCTCTTTTTCTGTTTACATGTTGCCCACAAACAGATTGCAATTTTCTCAAATGCATTCATTATTTGAAATTAGTTTCTGAATAACTTCTGCAACTAAATATTGCTCTCTATATATTTATTTTCTCAATTTAGAACTATAAAAAAGTACAAACACATAAGCTCTGAGTGCCCTTGCCAATTATTTAAAAATTACAGATCAAATTGAAATGTCAATCCGCTCACCCATTCTACTAAACAGGAGATCTAAGTTCATATGAATATGCACCAATACATTAGCCAGTGCTTCACTCTCTCCTAATTCTCCTCAGGGGTCAGGTGAAATAAATTGGCCCTACCTCATGCCCTGAACATCAACAAATCCAGCCTGTTTCAGACCAGGGGCAAGAGAGCATTCCAGAGCTCCAGGACCCTTACTGAGAATGTCCTGTTGGTAACCTCATGTCTATTATATCCAGGCCAGGGATGTAACATCAGTGCCTCAGCTAATCACAAGCGTGGCAGTGAATAGTAGGAAACAGATGGTCTTTCAAGTAGGCTGGTTCCAGGCCATTTAGACCTCTTCAGGTCAAAAACAACACCTCAAAAATCTATCCAGACTCTACTAGGTATCCTGTAGAGCTGTCATGTGTTCCATACAGAACCGCTGCTTACCGAGCAGGTAATCCCATCTTTGAATAGATTTATAATGTTGCCCTTCATGAGCAATTCTGAAGAGCATTTAAACACATAGATCATATGGTATAATTCTGTTTCTTAGCTGGACAGGCATCTGTCTTAGAATCAGTTATGAATTTGACATTCAGTGCCACCAGAACATTCAACAATATTCATTTGCAATTCAAGGAACTTTCCTGCCAACAAGTTCATCTACATAAATATTTGCAGAAAGTGAACACTCCCTAGGTGAACTGGTATGCCATGCCCTGCTGGACACTCTGAAGTGATTTCATTTTCACTTCAAACAAAGATTCATGGAAAAGATTTGTTGCTATGGGCCTATATTTAGGACAAAGAGTTTCTGCAGACCAACATTTCTTCAGAAGCTAATGATGTTGTGAGTTTCTTTTAAAGCGTAAAAAGGGAAATATACCTGTGAATTCAGTACTGAAAGTTAACTGGCAGACAAAGTTTGAGGCTAAAGCTGGACGGAAATGTTTTGGAGCCCACAGCCCCTGGGGAAAAAGCACTTTAAAAACTAAGTTTCCTATAGTGTGTTCTCTAAAACTACACCCATGCTTGTTTTATTACTTGTTAAATAATGTGAACATTTTAGAACTCACAGACGTTATACCAGAAATACACAAATGTTCTACAGTTAATATTAGTAGTACAATAGTTACTGGAATATTGTTTTCAGTACACAACTTCTGCAGGGCAACAGACCCCACTCTATTGTTAATATTGTCTCAGTAAGAAATAGGGTAGCTTAAAAATTATTACATACTAAAATTATTATCAGATCCCCACAACATGAAATAATAGGAGGAAATTTTAATTGCCAGTGTTAATGCAGTAGCGATCTGTGAATAAATCAGATGCTGCCCAGATACTACTATGACAGCCATTTTAGAAATATATAGACAGACAGTAATCACTAGGGCTGTCAATCCAGAAACTCTCCTTAGCTGTACTACTTACTTAGGGTATGTCTACACTACGAGGGTAATTCGATTTTACTTAAATCGAATATGTGGAATCGATATTGCAAAGTCGAACGTGTGTGTCCACACTAAGGACACACTAAGGACAGTAATTCGACTTTGTGAGTCCACACTAACGGGGCGAGCGTCGATATTGGAAGCGGTGCACTGTGGGCAGCTATCCCACAGTTCCCGCAGTCCCCGCTGCCCATCGGAATTCTGGGTCGAGCCGCCAATGCCTTCTGGGTAAAAAAAATTTGTCGTCATCCGTCCGTCACTAACGCCCTCCCTCCCTCCATGAAAGCGCCGGCGGGAAATCAGTTCGCGCACTTTTCTGGTCAGTGAGAGCGCGGACGCCACAGCACTGCGATCATGGATCACGCTGCGACCATCGCTGCACTTCTGGCCGTTCTCAACACCTCGCAGCTTATCATACACCTTTCCCTGAGGCAGATGAAGAGTAATCAGGCGAGGAGGCTACGACACCGCCGTGATGGCCTGAAGTCGGAGAGTAGCACAGAGCTGTCAGAAACCACGAGCCCCAGCGCCCAGGACATCACGGTGGCAATGGGTCATGTGGATATCGTGGAACGGCGATTCTGGGCCCGGGAAACAAGCACGGACTGGTGGGACCGTATAGTGCTTCAGGTCTGGGATGAATCCCAGTGGCTGCGAAACTTTCGCATGCGGAAGGGGACTTTCCTCGAACTTTGTGAGTTGCTGTCCCCTGCCCTGAAGCGCCAGAATACCAGGATGAGAGCAGCCCTCACAGTTGAGAAGCGAGTGGCCATAGCCCTCTGGAAGCTTGCAACGCCGGACAGCTACCGGTCAGTCGCGAACCACTTTGGTGTGGGCAAATCTACCGTGGGGGTTGTTGTCATGCAAGTAGCCAAGGCAATCGTGAAGGTACTGCTCCCAAAGGTAGTGACCCTGGGAAACGCGCAGGTCATCATAGATGGCTTTGCCGCGATGGGATTCCCAAACTGCGGTGGGGCTATCGATGGGACTCACATCCCTATCCTGGGAGCGGACCACCAGGCCAGCCAGTACATCAATAGAAAGGGCTACTTTTCAATGGTGCTGCAAGCACTGGTGGACCATCGGGGACGGTTTACAAACATCTACGTCGGATGGCCGGGCAAGGTTCATGACGCTCGCGTGTTCAGGAACTCTGGTCTGTTTAGACGGCTGCAGGAAGGTATTTACTTCCCAGACCACAAAATAACTCTTGGGGATGTGGAGATGCCTACAGTCATCCTCGGGGACCCAGCCTACCCGCTAATGCCCTGGCTCATGAAGCCCTATACTGGGGCCCTGGACACAGAAAAAGAACTGTTCAACTACCGGCTGAGCAAGTGCAGAATGGTAGTGGAGTGTGCTTTTGGCCGTCTCAAAGGGAGATGGAGAAGCTTACTCACTCGCTGTGATCTCAGTGAAACCAATATCCCCATCGTTATTGCAGCTTGCTGTGTGCTCCACAATCTGTGTGAGAGCAAGGGGGAGACCTTTATGGCGGGGTGGGAGCTAGAGGCAAATAGCCTGGCTGCTGATTACGTCCAGCCAGACAGCCGGGCCATTAGAAGATCCCAGCGGGACGCCCTGTGCATCCGGGAGGCTTTGAAAGCTAGGTTCCTGAGTGAGCAGGGCAACCAGTGACTTTTCAGTTTGTGGACAGAAAAGCTGAACCTGCCCCCGTTTCTTTACCCAGTTCATTTTGACTATCCTCTCCAGTTACATACCCCCTTCACCTTCCCAAAAAATAAAATCATTTCGATTTTGTTAATGAACACCGTTGTCTGTATTGCTGTTTTCGCGGGAATATTTTAAACCGGGGACGCAGACTGTGGTGGGGGGCGGGTTCAGTGTTCTGATGCAAATGATGCTTCTAAACTCCCGGAATGACAGGCTCCGCACTGGTGGACTGGTTATTTCAATGGAGCCTGCCAGCACTCCTGGGGGGGACTGTGTGTATGTGTCGGCTATGTGACTTTCTGGCAGGGGGGGTAGGGTTACAGATCCCCTGCTGCGTGGATCTGTGATCCAGGATAAGGACCGCTGCATAAGATCTGTAACTGCCCTCCCCCGCCACAAAGTCACAGAGCAACCCCCCCCCCCAGAACATGAAAAACACCTCGCAGACTGACCAGGGTAACCAGTGACTGCACTGTGTATGTGTCCTGATCTGGACCTGACACCGCCTCTGTACCCTGCTAAAGGTCACTGTCCTGTCCAATTACCAAGCCCCTTCCCCCCCTCCAGACAGACTCTCCCTCAAAAGAACCTGACTGAAACGGTAATGGACAGAAACAAACATTTTATTGCGAACCAGACATGAAACGTGGGGGGTGAAACTTGGACGGGGGCTTGTGTGAGGTGGGTAGGAAAGGACTTATGAAATTTTGGGGAATGTCAGCCTTCTAGTGCTAGAGCAGTCTGCAGGGGTTGACTGAAAGTTTTAACGGCCCTTGCTGCCCCTCCTTCTTTGGACTTTGGGTGAGGGTGGTGTGGGACTTGGTGGCGGGTGAGGGCGGTTACAGATAGACTGCAGCGGGGCTCTGTCCTCCTGCCTCCGGTCTTGCAGAACATCCACAAGGCGCCGGAGCGTGTCCATTTGCTCCCTCATTAGTCCAAGCAGCTTTTCAGTAGCCTGTTGGTCCTCCTGACGCCACCTCTCCTCCCGTTCCATGACTGCTCGGTGCATTTGTGACAAGTTCTCCCTCCACTGTGTCTGCTGGGCTGCCTGGGCTCGGGAGCATCCCATTAGTTCTGAGAACATGTCTTCACGCGTCTTCTTCTTCCTCCGCCTAATCTGCGCTAGCCTCTGGGAGTGTGCTGACAGGCTGGGTTGGGAGACAGTCGCAGATGTGTCTGTGTGAATTGTAAAAAGGGAGTGAATTCCTGAGACAGATAAATGAAATTGTATACAAAGAACCTAGTCTTTCTCTGTGAACAAGACCATGCACTGCACCTCTCACATGCGCACTCAGGACAAGGTCGAATTTTCGGCCGTCGCCTTCAGTGCCTGTGGACTTGCGGAGGTCTTGGAGTGTTCAGAGAACTGTGGCTGGAGACCTGAACTTCTGGAGCGGGCAATAATGGTAAGCCGGAGACTTGTGGCTGCTTAAAACTCCAGCAGTAGCACTGGCCTCCTTTCACATTGAAAGCAATGCCAGTCTCTGCTGCCAGCAATCAGGACAGCATCAACTCTGCCCCTGTCCCACCCCCTCGCGGCTGTCCCAGGGAAAGATCCCTGTATGCTGCCCCTCTCCCTCCACCGCGTGGCTGTAAAGCAGTCCCAATACTAACATTCCCCTCCCTAATTCAAAGCAGGGCGTCATGAGCGACATCACCCTCCTGAGGATCCCGGACACCCAGAGAGAACGCATGCTGCGGGAAAGCATGCAGAAACCGGGGCCGTATGCCGCCATGCTATGTCGGGCCATGATCCCCGAGTACCTGATTGTGGTGTGGAGGGGACATGTCTGCTACCACGGAGGGCCCAGTAAGATCGCCCTACCCCGGAACCTCATAAACAGGCTTGAGATCTACCTCCACGAGACCTACGAGGAGTTCTCCTACAAGGATTTCTCGTCAATCCCCGGCCACATTGACCGGATTTTCGCCTAGGTGCACTGGGACTATGGAGTGGAGCGTCTTGGGCCTGGGAATCATGTAGTAACGGACATTGTGAAAATTTTTTAAAATACTTGGGACTAAATTGAGAAGAGCCTAAGACAGAGAAATCATGAAAACCCATTTGTTACCTTTGTAAATATTCCTGTTTTGCACCTGATTCTTTTTTACTAGTTTACAGCACTTTTATAAACATACATTGTTAATAGTATAAATATTACCGTTCTGTTTTAAATAAATGTTTACATGTTTACAGCACTTACTGCTTGATCCTTCCCCTGATTCTGTGTCCGGGGTAAGGGATGGGGACGGTTGGTACGGGATCTCGGTAAGGGTGATGAAGAGCTCCTGGCTGTCGGGGAAATCAGCGGTGCCAGCGCTGTCGACTGCCTCGTCCTCCTCATCTCCTTCTTCATCTTCCCCGTCCGCTAACATGTCCGACGAGGAACCGGCCGCGGACAATATCCCATCCTCGGAGTCCACGGTCAGGGGTGGGGTAGTGGTGGCGGCCGCTCCCAGGATGGAATGCAGTGCCTCGTAGAAACGGGATGTGTGGGGCTGGGATCCGGAGCGTCCGTTAGCCTCTTTGGTTTTTTGGTAGCCTTGTCTCAGCTCCTTGATTTTCACGCGGCACTGCGTTGCATCCCGGCTGTAGCCTCTCTCTGCCATGGCTTTGGAGATCTTCTCGTAGATCTTAGCATTCCTTCTTTTGGAGCGCAGCTCTGAAAGCACGGACTCATCGCCCCACACTGCGATGAGATCCAAGACTTCCCGATCAGTCCATGCTGGGGCCCTCTTTCTATTAGATTGCACGGCCATCTCTGCTGGAGAGCTCTGCATAGTTGCCACTGTTGCTGAGCTCCCCTCGATGTCCAAACAGGAACTGAGATTCAAACTGCCCAGACAGGAAAATGAATTCAAATTTTCCCGGGGGTGTGGCTGGTCAGAGCATCCGAGCTCGGACTGCTGTCCAGAGCGTCAACAGAGTGGTGCACTGTGGGATAGCTCCCGGAGCTATTACCGTCGATTTCCATCCACACCTAGCCTAATTCGATATGGCCATGTCGAATTTAGCGCTACTCCTCTCGTTGGGGAGGATTACAGAAATCGATTTAAAGAGAGCTTTATGTCGAACTAAATGGCTTCCTGGTGTGGACGGGTGCAGGGTTAATTCGATATAACGGCGCTAAAGTCGACATAAAAGCCTAGTGTAGACCA
Organism: Terrapene triunguis; assembly: GCF_002925995.2. Taxonomy (NCBI): domain Eukaryota; kingdom Metazoa; phylum Chordata; order Testudines; family Emydidae; genus Terrapene; species Terrapene triunguis. The sequence goes on from NW_020664446.1 coordinate 30,317,738, forward strand.
GGCCTTAGATTCTAAACTCTTTGGGCAAAACTCTTTGCTCCATTGTTTTTCGTGGTGCTTAGGATAATGGATTCCAGGTCCAGTGTGGCTCCTAGATCCTATGGCAATATAATAGAAATATTCAGTCAACAAATAATAAAATTTACTCTCAAATTTTTCAGTTGAAAAATATTTGGGAACCTGTCAAATCTGGATAGTGTTCCTTTAAAATATAGACTTTCATAAACTGCTTCTTCCTCAACCCCACCCCTACCCACACTGGGCTGCCTTTTTATTTTAAATCAATGGGGTGGGGGAACAAACTGCTATTTTAAAAAAAAGTCTTTACTATTAAATGTAAATTTGTTCTTTTCCTACTGTCCCCCAGTATAAAGTTACACGCTTTTATGTCCTCAAACATACCAAATAACAGTTTCAAATGCTGTACTTCAACAACAAATGCTGCACAGGAGGAAACATAAAAAATAATAACCAACTCTAATATAGCGATGTACTCCTATTAAATAGCTATGGTTTTGTAGGTAACTTTGAGTTAAAACAATTGTGTAAACATACATAATATCTGCAAAATTCACAAAATCTGCAATCTTAGATAACAGACAAATGTCATGGCTGTAGTTACAATTCTGAGCTGTTGCTCTCCAGAGATGAATGTCTTATGGTAGGCTAATTATCTTGCATCATATCTAAGTCATAGCCAAGTTGATGAAGCATCTTCACTTATATCATTACCTATGGTTTTTACTTTGTCTATTGCTTTGGTACACTAACACTTGATATGAGTTTTCTTTTCCTAGAACCCCTCCTCTCCTAACACACTGTTATACCAATAGAATAAAAACCAGCAGGATCTTATTAAGAGGGATAAGGCAAAGATGCCACATTTATTGTAAATATAATGATAAAGCAAAAGATAAAAGTAAACAAGGTTGTTTTGACTACTTATTCCTATCACTACTTATTCCTTATGCACACACACACATATATATATATAGATTCATTCACACAATCATTCATTCAAGTTCTGTATAGGTGTTATAGTTACCAGCCTAGAAGTTGCTCATGCCAAGTTACTGGCCAGGTATCTTGGTCATGAGGATGGAGCCGAGTCTGTGTCAGGTGCACCTGATGCTCCTGGAGGCTGGCAGCAGAACCAGAGACTCCAAATCCTCAGTCTTGAGAGTCCATTCTTATAGGAATTAATTCCTATGTTAGTCTATGGGAGCTGTTTCATTCTGCTGTTGCTGACTCAATCAGCAGATGGCACATTCCTGAGCACATTCCTGGTGGCTCCAAACTGTTCAAAGTTTGTGTTTCTCATCCTTCCAGGTGATGGGGTGGATCCCAGTTTACCCTCCGGGGGTTCTGGTGGTCCACTTTACACATTCTTCGGCCGATGGATACTTCCTTTCTAGGCTGGCACCTCCCTAACCATTCATGTACATCAAGCATTCATCAACATACATTCCATATCTTAACCATATTTTAATTTACTGTCTCCACCACTTTCAGGGTGTGTGCTAATTCATTTGAGACTCCTGGCCCTTTAATTACAGAGGGTGGGGATCTAGGAGCCTTTGCTGTTACAATGAAGTGAAAGTCACATAACGCTTATAGTGTTTGTTTACATTGTATCAATTACTTCAAGAACAAAGTCAATTAACTTGTTTGTAAGTTTTACATAGTAATAAAGTATCTTTCACAGGATAGATACAATCAATGCTTTCTACAGACAGTAGCTTACAAGTTTTAACAGAAGACCCAAGAGATTTTTGTACTTGGTGAAACTGTTGGATTTTAAAGTGTGGGGGACAAATTATTGGGGGGTCACTGTCACTTGGGGGAATCACTGTTAGTACCTTCTTTAATATCTCTACAACACCCACCTGGCTATTTCACAGCCATCACCCATTCCACCAAAGAAGCCTTGCTGTGTCTTTCCTTGCCACGCCCTAATGCTGCTACTAAATGACATGGTTAGGCCACTTCATGTAACTGAGGAGCAGGAAAGGAGCAGGATGAGAAAGCAAAAGATAGGAAATGAGACAGGCTTCAGACTAGTAATTTTCTATTCCTAAACACTGAGACGGTCTGGGCTGTGCTACTTTGCCTAGACTGCCAATGGCCTCCTGGGGCCATTGCAGCAGCTGGGGATTATCAAGGCATATACCAGGACAATGCAACATTCCAGCCACACATGCTTTCTCTGGCCATACCAGAGGGCTTGTCCACACAGAGACATAGAGCACGGCAAGCCGGGGTGTAAATCTACAGTGTACTAGCCTGCTGTAACTAAGTCACTGAGTGGGCCATGCTACCACGCACAAAAAGTCTGTAGTGCACTTTGACGTACTGCTGTTTGCAGTACATCAAAGTGCACTATGGACCTGAGAGCATGGTAGCAGGGTTCACATGGCCAGTTAGTGTGCAGTAGGCTAGTACACTGTAGATTTGCACCCTAGCTTTCTGTGCACAAAAGGTGTATCTACACTGGGGCTGGAAGGTTTAATTTCCAGCTTGAGTAGACATACTCATGCTAGCTCTGACCAAACTAGTGTGCTAAAAATAGAAAAGTGTAGGCACAGTGGCACGAGCACAGGATGAGCCAGCTGCCTGAGGTCATACTTACAGTCTCAGACAGGATCGTACTTTGGACAACTAGCCCCTCCCCCATTGCTTGTGCTGCCACAGCTACACTTCTGTTTTTAGCACACTAGCTCAATCAGAGCTAGTGCAGATATATTGATTCAAGGTGTAAATTACACCTCTAGCTTCAGTATAGACATATCCTAAGTCTCCATGCAGATGAGACCAGAGACTAGGGCACAGAGAAGGGAGTGTAGGAATCATTGGCTTTCCACCTGCTTTGCCCTGCTTGACTCATAAAGAAGAGAGAGCATGTATGTAAACAACATCCATACCATGCAAAATATTTCATATCTTAGGACACCCCTTCCTTTCTGAAACCTGCAGAACTAATGTCTTTGTTTGACTCCTTTTTCTGGCCATGTCAGCATTGTTACACACCTATTCAAATAATGAAAAGGTTTAGGGCTGAACTGTGACTGGCTCTTGGGTGGGCACTCAAGAGAAGGAAGATTCTATGGAGCCTTCCTCATCCATACCCCACTCTCTATGTTCTGCACTAGGGTCACTCACAATCACTCTCCCTGCACTTGGCCAAGTCTCCCATGGTGCACTAACTACTTAGAAGGGGGCAGGGAGGAGGCAGGGCCCAAGTAATGCTGCCTTGATGCAGAGAGAGGAGCAGCACTCAGACACTAGTCTTCTCAACTGTGCTCCAGGCAGTTGGGTGCCTCTCGTTGACACAATCACGCCTAAAGTCTCCCTCTGGAAGGAGTGGTTCCACGTGGCCCCCACATGGACCCGTATGGCCCCAAACATTTAAAGTTCAGCATTTGATCATACAGCAACATTTTAGTCAAACTTTCCTTTTTATTGTGAAGAACTGATGATAGTAAAACTAAAAAGCAGAAGTATAACTGTAGACAATGGGTTTTGTTCTCAGGGGAAATAAAACACATTGCCTGTGCAGGTGTTAAAATGGGTTTGTTCCAGTATGAGAAACTCAAACTGCATAGTGTTGTAATGATACTGTCTAAATACAGAACTCTTGTTCTTTCTGTATTGAAGCTAGAGATGTACCCCAATTCGTATCAGATTTTATTTTAGATACTAAAAATAGATCCACCTTCTCCTAGTCTTGCTATTTGCCTGCTGCTTACCACACTTTGAGTGAAAATAACAGGAGTACTAACAAATTTATTAGTCTCTAAGGTGCCACAAGTACTCCTGTTATTTTTGCGGATACAGACTAACACGGCTGCTACTCTGAAACCTGACACTTTGAGTGAGATATTCACCATTCAAAGTGGTAACCAATTTATGCTTTTATGACAACTAATGCCAGTTTCCAAGTTTCTTCCAAAGTTAACACAGGGTTGCAGTACTGTGGCATAGAGCAATTTGACCCACAGCAATGAGATGCATTGTATGAAAAAGAACACACTTAACAAAGCATTCATTTAATGTATTTGGCACAGAAAGATGTGATGTAAATGAAAAAGGCCTATCTTCTCTAGGCCTGGTGATTGAGAAGTCACTGTACTTTTAACTTATACTTCTTTCTGTGCTAGAAGTTAGTGTTTTCCAGTTTAAAACATGCCACTTAGGGTTTGTATACATCAGGGGTCTCTAACTCAAATGACCACAAGGGCTGCATGAGGACTAGTGCATTGGCCTGAGGGCTGCATCACTGACACCCACCCCTTGCAGCCCCCGGCCCCGGCCCCGCCCCCACTCCACCCCTTCCATGAGGCCCCGCCCCTGCCCCACCTCTTCCCTGCCCCCATTCCAACCCCTTCCCTGAAGTCCTCACCCCAACTATGCCCCCAGGCGGTGCAGGAGGGGTGCGGGGTGTGATGGGGGCTCAGGGCAGGGAGTTGAGGTGCAGGAGGTGTGTAGGGTATGGCGGGGGCTCAGGGCAGGGAATTGGGGTGTGGGGTGCAGGAGAGGTGAGGGGTGCAGCAGGGAGTTGGGGTGCAGGAGGGTGTGGGATGTGGCAGGGGTTCCAGACAGGATGTTAGGGTGCAGGAGGGGTGTGGGGTGTGATGGGGGCTCAGGGCAGGGAGTTGAGGTGCAGGAGGTGTGCAGCAGGGGGCTCAGGGCAGGGAATTGGGGTGTGGGGTACAGGAGGAGTGCGGGGTGTGGCAGGGGGTCAGGGTGCAGGGTGCGGCAGGGGGCTCAGGGCAGGGAGTTGGGGTGTGGGAGGGTGTGGGATGTGGCAGGGGGCTCCGGACAGGGGGTTGGGATGCGGGGTGCGGGCTCTGGCCTGGCGCTGCTTACCTAGAGCGACTCCAGGGTGGCAGCACCTCACTGAAGAGAGAGGCTCAGGACTAGGGCAGAAGGGCAAGGGAAGGGCAGCCTGCCCTGGCCCTAGTGAAGAGGGACACTGGGACCTGCCGGAAGCTGGCAGCCTGCAAAGCGGAGCGGATTCAACGTGTGCAGCAGGCTCCTGAGTCACCAGGCTCCAGGCTCCGGGGCAGTGAGGAGGCAGCAAATGGGTGCCGGGAGACACTCCGGGGGGGGGTGCGGGGGGGTGGCAGGTGCCCCAAACATTGGGGAGCAGCGCACGGGGAGCTTAACAGGCACCAAAAATAACTCGGGGGGGGCGGGGGTGAGGGGAGTTTGGCGGCGACAGGAAGTAACGGGGGGGGGGGCGTGGCCACGTGTTTGAGACCCCTGGTATACATGGTGAGTTAGTGTGTGGGAAGCCAGGGTGTGAATCTACAGCACACCAGCTTGCTGCATACTAACTTGCCATATGGACACTGCTACAGCGCAGTAAAAGTCTAAGCCACACTGCAGGAAATAGTGATGTCTCTCAGGAAACATGCTAATAGACTCAGACTGAGTCACATGACCTATATACAATTCTTTTGGGTGTTGGCTGGAAGAGCTTTGTTGCGCTCCAGTCAACGTTTCCTAGAGAAGAAGCCAAACAAAAATTACTTGCCAAGCAAAAAAATCATGAAGCATTCCTTAAATGTAAAATCTTCATCATCATCTGTTTTGGCACAGGAGTGGGGAAATTCACTAATAAGCAAAATATACCACAAAACAAATTGTGCATTAAATCAATTTTAAAACTCTCTCTGGTAGCACAGTTACACCTTTAGTGTGGGCAGGGCGTAGAGTGGCTAACACATTTTTTGAAAATCATTTTCACAAGTAGGCAAAAACTGATTCTTGAATATTTCTGTAAACCATTTTAGCCACAATATGCTTTGTTCATGTTGGGGATAAAACGGCACTAACTGAAATCAATTTTAAAAGGGGTTTTTTTAGCATGGTGAAGAAGGAGAGTGCCAGGTTCCAATTATGAATATAATTGAAACCTGAATCATATTCTAATCACCTATTCCTAACCAAGATTCTTAGTTAAAACTATATTGAAGCTGTAAAGTAACACTAGAGTGTAAATAAGAGCATTAATGCAATGTGTAAATTACTTTCTTCCTGAAACAGAGCAGTGCATGATTCCTTGGTATTCCCTGTGGCAGTGCTGTCAACCCCAAGCATTCAGAAATCACACTACTGGCTTAAAAATCATGAGATTTTTCAAAGTAATAAATTGGGAGTTCTTTTTATTTATCTTCTAGTTTCTAAACTTTTAGGGTATGGCTTGGTTCACATTTTCCAATGAAAACTGAGACTCTCACCTTATAATATTACTCCAGGAGCCAGGGGTTTAATCCATTAATGTTGATTTTCAATAAGTCTTGAAACACTGGGGAAGTTCCAGAAGACTGGAAGAACACTAATGTTATGCCAATTTTTTAAAAGGGTAAAAAGTATGACCTGGGTAATTATAGGCCTGTCAGCCTGAAATTGATTCCAGGCAAGATAATGGAGTGGCTGATACAGGACTTGATTAATAAAGAATTAAAGGAGGGTAATGTAATTAATACAAATCAAATGGGTTTATGGAAAATAGATCCTGTCTAACTTGATTTTTTTATGAGATTACAAGTTTGGTAAATAATAGTGTAGATATAATATACTTAGACCTCTGTATAATGTTTGACTTGGTAATGGATGACATTTTGATTCAAAATCTAGAATGACATAAAATTAACATAGCACACATTAAATGGATTAAGAGCTGGCTAACTGCTAGGTCTCAAAATGTGATTGTAAACAGGGAATCATCATCATCATCAAGTGGGCATGTTTCCAGTAGAGACCCGTAGGCATTGTACACTACTTAACATTTTTATCAAGGACCTTGAAGAAAAACATATAATCATCACTGATGAAGTTTACAAATTATGCAAAATTGGGAGAATGGTAAATAATGAAGAGGACAGGTCACTGAATCAGAGTGATTTAGATCGCTTGGTAAACTGGGTGAAAGCAAACTCTATGTGTTGTAATATGGCTAAATGTAAGTGTATAAATCTAGGAACAAAGAATGTAGGCCATACTTACAGGATGGGGGATTCTACCCTCAGAAGCAGTGATTCTAAAAGGGATTTGGGGGTCGTGGTGGAAAATCTGAACACGAGCTCCCAGTGCAACGCTGTTGCCAAAAGGGCTAATGGGATCCTGGGATGCATAAACAGGGGAATCTCAGGTAGAAGGAGAGAGGTTATTTTACCTCTTTATTTGGCAACTGCTGCTGGAATACTGAGTCTAGTGCTGGTGCCCACAATTCAAGAAGGATGTTGATAAATTGGAGAGCGTTCAGCAAAGAGTGAAGAAAACAATTAAAGGATTAGAAAATATCCCTTATGGAGATAGACTCAAAAAGCTCGATTTAATTTAAAATAGAGAAGATTAAGAGGTGAATTGATTACAGTCTGTAAGTATCTACATGGGGAATAAATATTTAATAATGGGCTCTTCAATCTAACTGAAAAAGATATAACATGACCCAATGGATGGAAGTTGAAGCCAGACAAATCCTAATAAGGCATACATTTTTAACGTTGAGACTAATTAACCATTGGAACAATTTACCAAGTGTCATGGTGGAGTCTCCATCACTGACAATTTTTAAATCAAGACTGAATGTTTTTGTAAAAGATTTGCTCTAGGAATTATTTTGGGGAAGTTCTATGGCCTGTTCTACTCAGGAGATCAGACTAGATAATCCCTTCTTGGCTTGGAATCTATGAATCATATAAATAGGCAAACCAACTATTGTGTCCAAGGCTATGCAAAAAGTCACACTCTCACAGACATACCAAAGCCACACTAGGATAGACCAGCCTGGGTCTAGCATTGGAGTAACCCTGTTTATGCATCATAAAGAAGCAAGAGGTTTTGTTTGTTTGTTGTTTACCTAGAAATATCAGGAATATCAAGTTGAGCCTTCCCTGGTTTTGTTGGAGAAGCTTTTGGGAGGGTGAAGGGCATCCTCAGAGATATTCGTTAAGAGCTCTCTCACCTCCATAGAAGGGATGGGGATGCTGGATCTTTAATACAAATTATAAGCTCTTTGGGGCAGAGATGGTCTCTCTTTGTTCTGTGTTTGTACAGCACCTAGCACAATGGAGTCCCCGTGCATGACTAGAGCTCTGACCTATGTGCTGTGGTCATACAAATAATAAAAATAATTAAAAAGGCAATAGGCTAGTCTACAGAAGTAGTGGTGATTTAATTAAAGGTGTGATGTTGCATCAATTCAATTAATCCAGTGCAACTTTCTGTATGACCACTACAGATATATCTACCCTCGGAGACCATACTCAGCATAGCCCTTATAGTGTAGACACAGCCTACAGCGACGGAAGGAATTTTTCTGTCAGTGTAGAAAAACCGCCTCAACATAGCTGCATCTGCACCAGGGCTTTTGTCAGCATAGCTATGTCGATCAAGGAGGTGTTTTTTTCACAGCCCTTACCTGTGTAGCTATGCCAATATAATTTTTCAGTATAGCTCAAGCCTCAAACAGGCTAACTCTGGTTTACAGAGGTTTATCCTGCCCCATCTGGTTTAAGAGTGCTAAATCAGAGTTTCCTCAGTTTAATTAAATCATTGCAACATCCCACCTCTAGTTAAATAGTCACAACTTCTCCCACGCGAGGTCACCTTTTCCTCCAAACACTCATTATGTACTGAAATGGTGTTTTAAACAGTTTGACTCAGGTCTGCACCTAAAACTTAAGTCCACCTAAGTGAAAATGGGACAGCGCACAGGGCTAGCCCAAGTCTCTCCACCCCCCACCCCAGGCAGGGCTGGCATTGCTGCTTGCCCAAGCCCCCCTTTGCACAAAGCTGGCAATGCCGAGCATCTCCCCTCCCAGCCCCCTGGGTGGGGCTGGCCTGAGCTGCTTGACCAAGCCCACATGAGGCTGGCTCAAGCCACTTGTCCCAGCCCCCCTCCACCTCTCCTCGAGAAGACTGGTATTGCTGCTCACCCCCTTGAACGTTCCCCTGCACCCCACTAGGGGGCATGCCTCACTTTTTTTGGCAAAACTGGGCATTTGTCCTGTTTGGTTTTGCCAGCTGATCATCAGTTGGCAAGAGAAAATGGGACAAATGCCCAGCTCTGTCAAAAAAAAGTTGGGATGTCCGGGTAGGGTGACCAGACAGCAAATGTGAAAAAATCAGGGCAGGGGCTGCGGGGTAATAGGAGCCTATATAAGAAAAAGCCCCAAATATCAGGAATGTCCCTATAAAACCGGGACATCTGGTCACCCTATGTCCAGAATAGGGCTTAAAAATGGGACTGTCCTGGGCAAAACGGGACATATGGCCACCCTACCCCTGAGAGACGTAGTTAAACTGACCAAACCCTTGATGTAGACACTGCTAGGTTAATGGAAGAATTCTTCCATTGACCTAGCTACCACCTGTCAAGGGGGTGGATTTACTACAGTAAAGGAACAACAAGGAGTCTGGTGGCACCTTAAAGACTAAAACAGATTTATTTGGGCATAAGCTTTCGTGAGTAAAAACCTCACTTCTTCGGATGCATAGGAATAACCTATACAGTAAAGGAATAACCCCTTTGTCGCTGTAGCAAGTGTCTCCGCTGCAGCGCCACAGCCGTGCCACTGTAGCGCTTGTAATGTAGACGTACCCTAAAATTCCCGTTTAATTTCCAGTCTCTTGCTTCTAGTCCTCCAGTCACTTGGGAGTCTTCCAGGGTAGACAACACTTTCCTTCCCATTATACCCCCTAGTAAGATCCTCCCCACTTCTCTGAGCTTTTAACAACCATGTTGCTGCAATCAGTCTTCACAGGGCAGCCCCAACTCTGAATTCCATTCTTTGTCTGTGGTGATGTTGACACTTAGCATTGTTTTGGAATGGAATGGAGTTGTGAAACACCAATTTAACAGTTAGCAGCTGCAGGCTACTCTGGAAACATCACCACCTTCTCCTGAAATGGGGGAATAGTTTCAGACATATCTCTAGGCTGTTTGGAGTAGAGTCATGAAAGGAAGCTATAATGATGCCAAACCGAAGCAGCAGCACATAGATAATTTCTCAGGACACTGAACAGGATCATTCCTTCCGATAGCTCTCCTGCACTTTTCTGCTACCAGGAAGTAGCTAGAGAGCAGGCGTCTGTGGTGTAAGTGTTATATTTTCCAGTCATGCCATCTGATTAAAACACCAGCTGCATGTAAGACACAAAGAGGAAGTAATATAATAGAGAGACTTGAGACACATTCAATTTCAGGGGAATTTGCACGCCCAATAGGTGTCGGTCATCAAGTTTGCATAGCATTCAGGAGTCAAAGCAAGCCGCCTGGCTGGCTGTGTGTGTGTCACATGATGAACTAGAAACATGAAACTCAAATATGTGTTCAGGCAAGTTTTCAGGTCTCGTAATAAATGAGTATTCTCCTTCTCACAACGTAGAAACCAGGCAGAGATAACCCGTGGGATTCTATCTGCTCGGTATAGCACTCCTTCTTACGATCATAGGAAACAGCACATGTTCTCATTAAATGGTCACTAGTTTACCTGATACTATCAACACGGAACATGGACAAGTTCAATAAGATCACTGAGCCAGCTGGTCAGAAGCTAAGGTACGATTTTTTTCCCCTTTTATATTGTGTTTGTTATGACTTTCTGTGTTCCTTTAGTGCTGTGCCAAGTCAGAGGACAGACTGGGGTTGGAAATGGGAAATGAACGCTGTTATAGATTCTGTTAATACAAGGACTATGCAATTCCAAAAGTACCAGGTGTCTCGAATGCACCTGCCATCACTGGGGCTAAAATGCTAGCAACTGAAAACGAGTACAACCGATAAAGTGTAGTGTATGAAGGGAAGTTTAGATATAATACAAGAGCATTTTCTTCTTCCGTAAAATTAAAATCTATTTCAGCATTCTGCAGGCACAAGAAGTTAAACAGAATACTGAGTATAAAAGAGGATCATTATCTGTATACATAGCTGCAAAAAGAGTCAATAAAATAAACACAAAACAATCATGTGAATAACACCAGATACAATTCAACTGCTTGCACAGCAGATTCTGTCCATGCTACTTTTATTCTCTGTGAAAAAGCAAACTGCTTGATATATTTGTGTTTTAAAGGTTTTGTTTAAAAAATCATTAATTCACCATGAGCCTTAAGCACATTAGTAACATTTGCTCAGGAGTTTGTTTATGCACAGTAGATAGATTTTGTATTAAGAGGACTCCCCGGTTTAACTTCTTTGGTATCTCCAAATCTTCAAATGGGACAGTGTCATGTAGATAAACAGGAAGCATAAAACATTCTGAAAATAGCACACTTTTAAATACAGGGTGTTGGGGAAGAAGTAGGACTAGACTATTACAAGGTAGTATTTTTAGGGTGACTGGATAGCTCAGGATTTGTACACTGGAAATGGCGTCTAGAGACAGGCGGGAAATAGTTTTCCCATCTTATGAACATTTTTGAAATTTCAAAACATTTTCCTAGTCTGGGGAAGAGAAAATAAGAGACCCCAGAATAGCCTATAGCCTGATGGTTGCTTGGGCACTCATCTTTTACTCATGTGGGGGAGTCAGGTTTAAGTCCCTATGTCTCCAACATCCCAGGGGAGTGCACTAGCACCAAGTTAGAGTTAGCCTCTCTCTGACCCAATGAATTAAAATTAGCTGTGCCGTGTCGCCATAAGGATTTCACAGCAAATTAGCTATCTCAATGTAAAAAACAATTTTTTGCAGCAAAGACATAGTCATAGAGGTTCCCACACACACCATTACATAAGATTAAAGTAGAATTTCCTTCAAGCACTAGGAGGAGGTGCCAGCTGCCATGCTAACCTGGGCATGATGGCAAGTTAATTATTTATGTATCTATTCAAAGCCCATTATGTCAGGAAGAGATGCCATTTCCTCCCTACTGTAGCTTCAGCCAGGCTGGCTCAGCTCCTGTTTCTCCCTCTTCAGCATGTCTAGTTCTAGTGATGTCCTAGCATAGATAGTGGAAGGAGACTCTGCTCCCTTCTGATACCTCACAGTCCCCTCCTCCTCCTTATGGCCAGTACATGTCTGACCAAAACCCTAACTCAAGGAACTTCAGTATATATCTACCTTTAAGCATGTGAGTAGTCCCATTCTAAGTGCACAAGTGTCTTGTTGGATATGGGTCCAGATATTTGACCATATGGTTTTAATAAAACTTCAGGCTTTGCTGATTTTTTAGCAATGGTTGCTATAATTGCATTGCCTGCTTAGAAAGAGAAACCTGCCCAGATTTAAGAGGGATGCACAAGCACAACAAAGGATGAACATAATGGAGCTGCATCATTGCCACCCAGGAGTAGTCAATTATTTTTTGTCAGGGTCAAAATTTCTTGGTCAAGGTCCAGACTTCAGAGAAATATTTTTCACACCACAGTAACAATAATGATAATAATAAGTAAATAAAAAGATTTTGCGATGCATACAAAAGCATTTGGTGGTCCAGATTTAGCCTGCAGTTCACCTATTGACAACCTCTGGCCTACGGTGACCAGATAGCAAATGAGAAAAATTGGGATGGGGTGGAGGTTAATAAGTGCCTATATAAGAAAAAGCCCCAAATATCAGGACTGTCCCTATAAAATCGGAACATCTGGTCATCCTACTCTGGCCTCACCCCTTGACATAATCACCCATTTACCTATTTTGTCACCAGCTCATACTACATGGTACTGTCCCTGGTATGTTGGCAATGCAGTTGATTATATAGTAGGATCTCTCTTTGTTTCTCCTTTACAAAAAATATTTGCCCCAGTGTTTGCACTGAATGTTACATTGGGGAGATATTTGCATTTGAAGTCTAACTTTCTTAATGGGCCAATGGTTGTAGAGACAAAAAAATCCTACTGAAACAAAGTACCACTTGTGTGATTATAGTCCATTTTCAAAGGCAGTTTTCTTAAGAGTTCATTCAATAGCTGCAAGAATCAAAGTGGCTTTAGTGTTGTATCAGCATTTGTTTGTGCCTAAAGCTTCAAGCTTATCAATGCAAGTCTGAAAGGTTTGATTTTATGAACTGGGTTTGATAACCTCATGTTGATAGATTTCAGAGTAGCAGCCGTGTTAGTCTGTGTCTGCAAAAAGAACAGGAGTACTTGTGGCACCTTAGAGACTAACAAATTTATTTGAACATAAGCTTTCGTGGGCATCCGAAGAAGTGGGCTGTAGCCCACGAAAGCTTATGCTCTAATAAATTTGTTAGTCTCTAAGGTGCCACAAGTACTCCTGTTCTTCTCATGTTGATATTTATCAGCTTCTCTCCAGTGGTGTATTTTTTATTATATCTGATGTATCTCTTTGTTAACATCATTGCATCAGCATCTCTGGGTCTGTATTTTTAGCTCACTCATCTCCTTCACTTATCTGGATAAGATGGGAACTAAGGGAGAAGTCACCACATGTCTCTTCACCCGGCATGTTGTAGACTTGGACATGGTGCTTGCAATTGTGAGAGTCATTCACTTTGTCATCTGTTTAATATCACTTGGGTCTGAATGCAGACACCTCGTAGAATTCTACCTTTATTATTTTTATAAAGTGTATTGTGCATGCATGGGATTATATCATATACCATGCATTATGGGATTATACTTTGATAAACTGTCTGTATGTATTGTCATTGTCTGAGTTGCCAGGAAACCTTGGATGCCAGAGAGAGTGAGTTTTTGTCAGGAGAGGAATTAATTATGTGGCATAGACAAAGGATCCGATATTTTTTACAGCAGTGTTTCCCAAAGTGTGGAGCACCAAAGACTAGCTGGAGGGACATGGAACAGTATCAGCATGCAAGTGATCGCATGCTGCTCTGCTAATTTGGTGGGTAGTGCATCTGGACTCAGCTTTCAAAAGTAAGGGATTGCTGCTGCATAATCAAATTGGTCCATAAGCAGATATACTGATAAAAACGGGGAACAGTCAGCAAAGCTTAAGTGCAGTTAGCAACTCAAAGAGGTAGCACCAAACTTTCAGAACCCCAGCAATAGCTTTTTGGTTCAAGTTCTTTAGAGAGACGGTTATCCTGAAACTTCTGCTCCTACAAACTGTTTCCATCTGCTGTATGACTGTATGCTAACTCGGCAAATATATTCCGAGCACAAAACTTAAGAACGGCACCTTGACATTTAGGCCAGGTTTAAATGCAACAATTAGATCGACCTGGTTATGTCACGCAGGGTTGTGAACAATTTTGCACCCTGTGCAATGTAGTTAGGTCAACCTAACCCCCACTGTAGATGCAGAGCTAGCTACTCAGAGAGGTAGATTACCTACATCAACAGAAAAAAACCTTCCATCAGTATAGGAGGCATCTAAACTACAGTGGCACTGCTGCAGTGCCATAACTGTGCCACTCTAGTGTAGATATACCCTCAGCCCCATGAGGTCTTCATCTTTACCCCCTTTTTTGCTCCTCCAAATGCCTTGCAATGTAACTTAAAATCACCACCTCCAACCACTGCTCCCAGGTATTATTTGAAACCACCATGAAAAGTATTTTACTTTGTTCTGGGGTTGGGTTTACAGTTGCTTTGCAATACAAAAGATAACCTTATTGGATTTAGCATTCCCACTTAAACACATTGGATGAAATTCTGACCTTATTGAAGTCAGTGGGAGGTCACCTAACAGCTTGAGTGCTCACCTAAGTGCTGTAATGGCCCATTAAGTTTAAAAGTATTTGTAGTCCTCACCAGTTTTTTACTGACCTAGAAGCCTTGGAAGTGGCTTAGATTAGAGTATTTCAATAAAGTATTAGTTTTATAGTTTTCCTTCTTCTGCTTCACTAAGTTATTCCTCTTGAACATGCAGACTAGAAAATGAATCCATTTGGGAATGAAGTGACATTTTATTGTAAATCGGCACCTACTATGTTATCCTGTACAGGATACTTTATTACAGGAAGCAGTTTTCTTTTTGAGAAAAAAATCAGTTGGGAATATTAGGATATGTCTACACTACAGCTTATGTCGGCATAATTTATGTCGCTCAGGGGTATGACTACCCCCCCGACCAACATAAGTTACACCGACATAAGCGCCAGTGTGGACAGCGCTATGTTAATGGGACAGCTTCTCCCACCTCTCACAGAGGCTGGAGTAGTTAAGTCAATGGGAGAGCTCTCTCCCTTCATCTTAGGGTGGCTACATTTGAGCTTACAGCAGCACAGTTTGAGAAAGTGATGGAAATTTCACTAGTTAAGTTCTTGTTAGTATTAATAATAGTCATTTAATCAAGTTTTGTAATCAAACTTTGACACACAACATTTCATATTTAGAAAAAAAATACCTGGAAAGGTTGCAAACAGGGTTAGAACTGTTGATCTGCCAAGCTGCTTATTGTGTACATGGTCCTATGTAGTCCACAGATTCAGAATGTGCTACAAAATATACACCACCAGAGATTTCAGCAGCAGGTTCTAAGCCTCCACTCATCTCATTTCTAGCCATTATGGTTGCAAAGACAACCTTCCAAATGTAATCAATGCTTGTTGCCCGAGTCTGCAGAAAGCATAAAAGATCAGCTCTAAAAGAAGCATGGATTGCATCATCCATCTGAAATGTGTAATAACTCTGAAACCTAAGGCTTGCTTTGTCAGCATTAACTATTTTATTGCTGATCATTTTAGGGGAAACACCCAGCAATTGTGCTTATCTACTGTTGTCACATGCATCAGCTGATATTAAAGCAGTGATGCAGCTAGTTCAGGGGTTCTCAAACTGGGGGTCGGGACCCCTCAGGGGGTTGCAAGTTTATTACAAGCTGTCAGCCTCCACCCCAAACCCCGCTTTGCCTCCAGCATTTATAATGGTGTTAAATATATTAAAAAGTGTTTTTTTAATTTATGGGGGGCGGGTCGCACTCAGAGGCTTGCTATGTGAAAGGGGTCACCAGTACAAAAGTTTGAGAACCACTGAGCTAGTTGCTATCAAGGGTTGCTGGGATGGGGAAACTAGTTCAGCCTCTCTCCACCCCCACGCCACCCACAAAAAAGTCTCAAGTCTCTTCTGACCCTTACCACCATGATGAAGGGAGAAAAAGAGATTAATTTCCCTACCACCCATCTCACCTCCTCCACTGCCAAAAGCCTCAAATGCCTCCTGAGTTCCCAAACCATCTCTATGCCTTCCCGGGTGCCAAAAGCCCCAGCACCCACTCCCATTCCTGCTTTCCCCTGGCTGTTTCCGCCAGACATTGACATGTTGTCAATACAAAAAAAAGCTGTGACCTGTTGAAAATTGTAGTGCAGCCAGAGCTGTCCCTAGGGTACAGTGAATGGAGGCGACCACCCTAGGCCCCGCGCTTTGGAGGGACCCAGGCTTCGTGAGGAGGGGGCGGGGAGGTGATGCAGGAGGCTGGTGGGGGGTGTGAGGAGGAGCCCCCCCACTAACCTCCCCCTTCCCCTCAGCACCTCCTGCCCAAAGTACCTCCGCTTTCCTCCCAGAACCTACTGCCGATCAGCTGTTTCACGGCATCTGGAGGCGCTGGGGGGGGAGGGGAGAGAAGTGAGGGCCCAGCGCACTCGGGGGAGGGGACAGAACTGGGTGGGAGTGGGGCAGGAAGAGGCGAGGTGGGGTGGGGCCTTGAGGGAAGGGGTGGAGTGGGGGCGGGGCCTGTGCGGAGCTGGGGGAGGGAGCATCCCCTGCAGACAGAAACTTGGCACCTATGTCCCGGGCTCCGGACCTCCCTAGGGACGGCCCTGTGTGCAGCATAATATAAACTGACTCTAATATTATAATAAATCACATGGGGACAGCATAGAAATCTTTTTTTTTTAAATCCACCCAAAGCTCATGAATAGATTGCAGAGCCATTAGCCATTATTTTTGAAAACTCATGGCGATCGGGGGAGGTCCCGGATGACTGGAAAAAGGCTAATGTAGTGCCCATCTTTAAAAAAGGGAAGAAGGAGGATCCGGGGAACTACAGGCCAGTCAGCCTCACCTCAGTCCCTGGAAAAATCATGGAACAAGTCCTCAAGGAATCAATTATGAAAGTCTTAGAGGAGAGGAAAGTGATCAGGAACAGTCAGCATGGATTCACCAAGGGGAAGTCGTGCCTGACTAACCTAATTGCCTTCTATGATGAGATAACTGGCTCTGTGGATGAGGGGAAAGCAGTGGATGTGTTATTCCTTGACTTTAGTGAAGCTTTTGATACGGTCTCCCACAGTATTCTTGCCGCCAAGTTAAAGAAGTATGGGCTGGATGAATGGACTGTAAGGTGGATAGAAAGCTGGCTAGATCGTTGGGCTCAACGGGTAGTGATCAATGGCTCCATGTCTAGTTGGCAGCCGGTTTCAAGCGGAGTGCCCCAAGGGTCGGTCCTGGGGCCGGTTTTGTTTAATATCTTTATTAATGATCTGGAGGATGATGTGGACTGCACTCTCAGCAAGTTTGCAGATGACACTAAACTAGGAGGCGTGGTAGATACACTAGAGGGTAGGGATCGGATACAGAGGGACCTAGACAAATTAGAGGATTGGGCCAAAAAAAACCTGATGAGGTTCAACAAGGATAAGTGCAGAGTCCTGCACTTAGGACGGAAGAATCCTATGCACTGCTACAGACTAGGGACCGAATGGCTAGGTAGCAGTTCTGCAGAAAAGGACCTAGGGGTCACAGTGGACGAGAAGCTGGATATGAGTCAACAGTGTGCTCTTGTTGCCAAGAAGGCTAACGGCATTTTGGGCTGTATAAGTAGGGGCATTGCCAGCAGATCGAGGAACGTGATCGTTCCCCTTTATTCGACATTGGTGAGGCCTCATCTGGAGTATTGTGTCCAGTTTTGGGCCCCACACTATAAGAAGGATGTGGAAAAATTGGAAAGAGTCCAGAGGAGGGCAACAAAAATGATTAGGGGTCTGGAGCACATGACTTATGAGGAGAGGCTGAGGGAACTGGGATTGTTTAGTCTCCAGAAGAGAAGAATGAGGGGGGATTTGATAGCAGCCTTCAACTACCTGAAGGGGGGTTCCAAAGAGGATGGAGCTCGGCTGTTCCCAGTGGTGGCAGATGACAGAACAAGGAGCAATGGTCTCAAGTTGCAGTGGGGGAAGTCTAGGTTGGATATTAGGAAACACTGTTTCACTAGGAGGGTGGTGAAGCACTGGAATGCGTTACCTAGGGAGTTGGTGGAGTCTCCTTCCTTGGAGGTTTTTAAGGCCCGGCTTGACAAAGCCCTGGCTGGGATGATTTAGTTGGGAATTGGTCCTGCTTTGAGCAGGGGGTTGGACTAGATGACCTCTTGAGGTCCCTTCCAACCCTGATATTCTATGATTCTATGAATAATTCCTAGGCTGCCTCACTAGAGGTGTTGTCCACAGGATGTAGGCTCAGTTTGCCACAGAGTAGACAGAACTCTGATTATTTAACTTCTATTTCCTGCAGTTCTTTGTAATTTCTAATCAGCTACTGAAACTTCCTCCTATTTGGCCTCCATGCATCTTATCTCACCCCACTTCAGCCTCTATAAAATACTGTTGTAAAAATCACTTTTCTCTCCAAGGGCAAGAACTGGGCGACTTTCATATGTAACTCTTCTGCCAGGTGGAGTCGGCAGCACCAAGGGGCAGGTTCAATATCTAGGGATTCCTCTTAAAAATACAAAACAGAACTGGTTCAAGCCCCCATCCAGTAGTCTGGGAAAATCTAACACCACTCCCAGGAGCCTCTAAGAGGCATACTTCCCACACCCAGGCACTGAGTCTGAGTATAACAAAAGAGAATTTTTATTAAAAGGGAAAGGGAACCACCCCAACCACATTCAAAAGCATGTGACCATAGCCAAACCCAATCCTGCAGCCTATTGGACAGTGTCTTTTGCCTCAGTATCCCACCATGCAGTGGGAAAGTCCAATGAATGAAGGTCCCTTTAAACACATCATTCCCCTCTCCCTCCACTTCACCCGACTCACAACTGGCTGTCCTTGGTTAGGGAATACCTGGAGTTTAGAGGTGCATTCACAGGGTTCACCTCCCTCCCCGAGGTAAAGAGGCGGGAGGTTGAGCAATGCATCCGCGGCCGCTTCTGCAACTGCAACTCTGCCACCACTGACCACAATTTCTCTGCTGACACCACTTGCTGCTCCCATGACGTTACATTCTGAGGTTCCACCTCTTAGCCCAGCTCTTAGTGATTTCAGCTCTCAGTAATTTCAGCAGGTAGTGAGGAATCTGCCAGGTCAGGCTGTGCCTGCTACTGTAATGAGAGTAGATGGTACTACCTGCGGCTCATCAACCCACTGCTTTCTGAGTAACCCGGGAGGGTGTAAGGCTAAGGGAGCAACCCCTGACAGAAGAACCTCACTGCCTTGTGGGTGAGTTCGGGAGAATGTAAGGCTATGAGGGTAAACTCAGACCAAAAATCTGGAGTGGAGCCCCACAGGCAATCAGGTACTAACATTTTAGCATCTTTCCGGCAATGCCTGCAGCGGATTGGGTACCAGATATATTGGTTCTTCCTCTCCTCTGGATTTAATTGGTGATGCCAAGAGGGAGGTCCTGATGCATGGGCAACTCGGGGCCTCCATATCATCTGCCCAGGCTTGCACCCTGGGGAGGTACTCCAGCTTCGCTTCGAGCGTCGACACAACACGGGAGGCAGCAGTCACCAGTTCTAAGCTCTTACTTGATTGGCATAGAGTTGAGCGCCAGGGGCTGTCTCTGACGGTGGGAGAGATCATCGTACGGTATCTCACTGGACAACCACCACCCACCATAAAATTGGGCAGCTCCTGACAATAGGGTGTTGTCCCGCCACAGTCTGCCTGCTTCAATGGGTGCTTGGGTGCTTGGAGTTTAGAGATTATAACTTGACAAGTGGACTGTAACCAACACACCAGGCAAATCAAGTAAAAGAAAGAAAACATCCTTAAAGATAGGGTGCTGGAAATTCACACCATGACAACTGGATTATCTGAGGACCTTCAACAGATCAATGATGCACGCAAAACTACCATGATCAATGACGAGCTGAAACTGCTCAATATCGCATCCTTCCAAGAAACACAGCTAGCATCAAGCGGATTGCTCAAAGGAAAAAAAGACTACACATTTTTCTGGCAGTGGAAAAAGCACAGAAGAAATGCGAGAGCACGGAGTGGAATTTGCTATCAAGAACTCACTTCTGGGGATGATTGAGCCACCTACAAATGGATCCAAGAGAATTTTGGCACTATGCTCGTTTACAACTGAGGGCCCAGTCAATCTTGTGAGTGTGTATGCCCCAACACTCTCCTCATCTTCAAGGGCCAGTTCTATGACCAGTTGAACATGACCATCAGCAAGATTCCAAAACACGAATATGTTTTCCTGCTAGGGGACTTCAATGCAAGGGTGGGAGCTGTTCATGAAGTATGGACCAACTGTCTTGATCAAAACAGAACTAGTACGATAAATGGAAACAGTCGGAGACTGCTAGAATTTTGTTCCTATTATGACCTTTGTGTAACAAACTCATTCTTCCAGACAAAGCCGCAACACACAGTATCTTGGAAACATCCCAGATCTGGCCACCTGCACCAACTGGATCTTATCATCGCAAGGCATACCAATCTTAACATTGTCCTCATTACCCATAGTTATCGAAGTGCTGAATGCGACACAGACCACTCTCTGGTATGCAGCAAGGTCTGACTTAAACCAAAGAAAATACATAGATCTAAAGTAAAAGGATGTCCTCGTATTAACATCAGTGCCATAACAGACCAAAAAAAGTCACAGCAGTACAAGAACATACTATAACAAGCCCTTGACACCAGTTATTGTGCCACAAGCACCCAGCTGAAGTGAGAGCAACTGAAGAACACAATCTAGGATGCAGCTCTGTCAGTCTTTGGGAAGAAGGAAAACAAGACCAATGACTGGTTTGACGCATATTCCATTGTGTTGACACCAGTCATAGAGGCCAAACGCACAGCCCAAACCAACTACAAGAGAGACCCAAATGAAAAAAAACTTACAAGCATTGAGAGTGACAAGAACCAAGGTATAACAAACTGCTCTATGCTGCGCCAATAACTATTGGCTGCACTTATGTGAAAGCATCCAGGTAGGAGCTGATGCAGGCAACATTAGAAACATGTACGATGGGATCAAGAATGCCTTGGGTCCAACTTAAAGAAGACAGCCCCATTGAAATCAACAACAGAGGAAACAATCAATGACCGCACCAAGCAGATGAATCTCTGGGTAGAACCACCAAGTGATTTAAACAAAGATTTAGGTAAAAGACCACTTGGAGTCCCTATTTTCCCAAAATATTCCCCCAAGCCCCTTCATCCCGGTTCCTGGGGAGGCTTGAGAATAATATACCAACCAATTGCCTTTAATAAAAGTACAGACCAGACCCTTTTTTTCTAGGACACTAAAAATCAATCAGATTCTTAAAAGAAGAACTTTATTATAAAGAAAACAGTAAATGCAGCACACTTGCAAAATCAGGATGGAAGGTAACTTTACAGGGTAATAAAAGATTTAAAACACAGAAGACTCCCCTCTGGACTCAACTTTACAGTTACAAAAAACAGGAATAAAACTACCTCTTAGCATAGGGAAAATTCACAAGCCAAAACAAAAGATAATCTAACACATTTCCTTGCTATTACTTACAATTTCTGTAATTTTAGATGGATCATTTCAGGATCTTTTTAGGAGCTAGTTTACCTGCTTCTTCTCTCTCTTTGTTCCAAGAGGGAACCAACAAAGAGAACACAAACAAAACTCTCCCTCCCCCCGCCCCCGAGATTTGAAATTATCTTCTTTCAGTGCCAACTAGGTTAATTGAACTGATTAACCCCTTACAGGTAAGTGATTCTGTACTTCTGGCCAGGAGGGATTTTATGTTACTGCATACATAAAGGTCGTTACCCTTCCCTTTATATTTATGACAAAAGCTGTTCAATCTTGCAAGACAGCTCTAAAACCAATACTCAGGAGGGCCTTATCCAACACCTCCTCTTTGCTGATAACACAGCAGTGACAGTCCACGCAGAAGCTCATCTTCAAAGCCTTATGAACAGTTTTTCCAAAGCCTTCCAAGACTTCAGGCTTACTATAAGCTTAAAAAAAGATGAACATAATGTGCCAAGGAGTTGAGGAAGCACCCTCCATCAAGATCAACAACTATGAACTTGAAGTGGTGAACGAGTTCACATACCTGGGGTTCAGGACTATTGTCTGCAATAGGTCACAGTACTGGTGTAGATAGATCTTATCTAGCATGATTTGTGCAACATGTATGCAAAGACAGTTAGTTGCTACACTTCCGTTGCTAAAGGGTGAAAGACCAAAGAAAAAGCTAATCTACTCCCAGTTCAAAGCAGTGTGACAGGAAAGTGTTGCTTTGAAGAATAAGATGGAGAATCCATCTGAGAGACCGAGAGGGAGCAGACCATAAAAGACAAAACAATACCTAAACTCCATCTAAGGGTATGTCTACACTACCCGCTAGATTGGCAGGCAGCGATCGATCCAGCAGGGATTGATTTATTGTGTCTAGTCTAGACGTGATAAATCGACCCTCGAGTGCTCTCCCATTGACTCCTGTACTCCAGCTTGGCGAGAGGCGCAGGCGGAGTCGATGGGAGAGCATCAGCTATCGACTTACTGCAGTGAAGAGACCACGGTAAGTAGATCTAAGCATGTCGACTTCAGCTACATTATTCACGTAGCTGAAGTTGCATAACTTAGCTCGATCCCTCCCCCTAGTGTAGACCAGGGCTAAGTATTTGTTTCTTAGATATATAAGGCTCTTGCTGAATCAGGGCCAAGACCATCAGACAATTCAGGATAGATTTTTAGTTGCTGCTCAACAGATGTCCAGGGAATAGAAAAACAAGTCAGATCTGAGGTGCAGTGGAAAATCTATACAAGGGGACTTGCCATGTAACTGTCCACTGTATGCTAATCTCAAACCTATGATACTAGTCCTTCATTCTTCTGTACACAACTGACATATAAAATATACAAAATATAGATTATTTCCATCAGTTAGTTTGCTCTTTGCATCATCTTTAATGGAGAAAGATGGTGGTTTCAGCCCATATGCCTGTAGGAATGCTATCTCATCTTTCAAAAATTCCTCTAGGATCTTGATTAATAGTGACGTCAGACTCAATGGGTTATAATTCCCTGGTGCCACACTATGCATTTTCTTTATTGGTTTCCCTCCAGTGATTTCATACTTCCCTTTGAAGAGCAATAAAAACTCTTTGGAACCCATTATCCCTTCTCTGACATCCCCTTCAGGATTGTAGTGGGTTTGTAATTTGTATAGGCCTAGAGCTCAGTGAGTTTGGATGTGTATAATATTTGTTTTAAGGTGACTGTTAATGCCATTGGCTTCAAAGCATCCGAATGAAAAACTATTCAGAAGAATACAATAGGCTTCATTAAAAAAAAACCTGCAGTTATGGATCAGCTGTTTACTGACTGACTGATGCATAGAAAAGGTCTGTCTGCCAAATCAATCAATCAAAACATAGAAAACCAGGATCAGGACAACAAGTATCTCAAATTGTTACATCCACAGATGAAATGATTACAACTGCATCACTTACTTGGTGTACATAATAAAAATGAAAATAATAACTAGCTCTTATTCATGGCACTGTAATATAGCACTGCACAAGAGACCAATGTTTTCCTGTTTGAAAATGAAGTTTCAGTGTCACGTTAGCAGCAAGACACCATTAGCTGTTGACCATATTAGATGGTATTGGCATTACCTCTTAACTTGTCATCATGCTGAAACTAGAGCCCAAATTTTCAAAATATACAAAACAACAACCTCCCCATCTATTATTACTGACTGCTATATATCACCTTTCTCACCTATCAGCATGCTTTACAATGTAGCAGTGAACACTATAATCAAAAACAGCTCAGCTGCAAGTTATCAGGCTTGATGCAGGAATCAAGTGGTGAAATTCCTCTGGACATTAAAAATCTATCAACTTATGAAACGAACATTGAAATGAATCCCCTTCCTCCTCGATTGCAGGAGGTCCACTGGTAGCAGAATCCATGCAGTTCTGAATCCAGGCTGTATGTCCAAATTTTATGAATGCCAGTTCATTTCAGGCTCCTTACATGGCAGGATGAGAACAGGCTGAGTGAAGGGTCCAAATCTAAAAGTAAAGGTTGTATACTGCTTGCCAAGCAAAAGGATCAGAAAGGTTGCTTGGTCATCCCTCTCTTTGGGCATCCAGAAGAGCCACCAGAG
Organism: Terrapene triunguis; assembly: GCF_002925995.2. NCBI lineage: Eukaryota > Metazoa > Chordata > Testudines > Emydidae > Terrapene > Terrapene triunguis. The sequence continues at coordinate 30,341,959 of NW_020664446.1, forward strand.
GACCCCAAGACTGTAAACACAGATAAGAGAAAGCAGACCTATCACCCCCATCGAGACCAGAGAGACAGAAACGTTCTATTGCATATGTGACGTTGTGCAGTCTATATGGTTTTATAAAAACATAATAAGAAGTGGATATAATGTAACTGGAATAGTTTTATAAAAGCCTGATAATAAGTGAATATAATGTAACTGGAATATGCTTCATGCAAAAGGTCTCTTGTAAGATATCATTACAAACCTTATAATCTACTGAGTGTGATCATCCCATTTGTATAAATGTACCACTCTTGTATCTAAAACTAGAAATATGAAATACAACTCTGAGGGCCTATTGTAATTATGCAAAGTGTGAGCCATTAATAGTGGTTTGGAATCTTGATGACTCCCATTAACCAGCACCATTGTCTGCAGATGGCTGTGTTTACCTGTGAGTCTTCCTGTATATGTGTGTGCTGGCAAGTGGGTAATGAAGTCTTGCAGTGACATGTGATCATGTCACCTGACCTGGAATCCATCCTTAACCTGGTGCTTTTCCAGTGGGGGGGAGGTGGAAACCCAGAGGGACAAAGGGTTCCCGCCTTATGCAAAAGATATATAAAGGGGTGGAAGAGAACAAGGAGGGGAAGAAGCCATCATGAAGAATCCCCTAGCTATCACCTGAGCTGGAACAAGAGCTGTACCAGGGGAAAGAATTGTGCCCCGGCCTGGAAGGTGTCCAGTCTGAGAAAAATCATACTGAAGCATCTCTGAGGGTGAGATTATCTGTATTCAGTTTGATTAGACATAGATTTGCACATTTTATTTTATTTTGCTTGGTGACTTACTTTGTTCTGTCTGTCACTACTTGGAACCACTTAAATCCTACTGTCTGTATTTAATAAAATCACTTTCTACTTAGTAATTAACTCAGAGTATGTATTAATACCTGGGGGAGCAAACAACTGTGCATATCTCTCTATCAGCGTTATAGAGGGCGAACAATCTATGAGTTTACCCCGTATAAGCTTTATACAGGGTAAAATGGATTTATTTGGGTTTAGACCCCATTGGGAGTTGGGCATCTGAGAGCCAAAGACGAGCACACTTCTGTGAGCTGTTTTCAGGTAAACCTGCAGATTTGGGGCAAGTTATTCAGACCCTGAGTCTGTGTTGGAGCAGACGGGAGTGTCTGGCTCAGTAAGACAGGGTGTTAGAGTCCTGAGCTGGCAGGGAAAACAGGAGCAGGGGTAGTCTTGGTACATCAGGTGGCAGCTCCCAAGGGGGTTTCTGTGATCCAACCCGTCACAGCATAAAATATAAACACAAAGTTATTACAGATATAATATACTGTTTGTACATATAATATATTGGTCTATTAAACCCAAGAAAGGTGGTTGTCTCAATTTGCACCATTCCCACTGTAGAATTCCATATCACACCACTAGTTAATTTCCACTCAACACTTAATTCCATTTTTGGACTAATTTACAGCAAAGGTGTAATTTATACCACCTTTGACTCTGCCACAGATTTTAATGCACTCTGCCTATGCAAAGTAAACCTTCCCTTACAGAAAGGAAAGAATGACATCTTTTTTGTCAAGAGTACCTAGAGAACACACAGAGATGGAAAATAGGCTAAATATTTATTATTTCTGGACCACTGTGTACTATGTAAACAAACACCTGCTCTAAATCTAATTCTGCTTTTAGTCTTCAGATGCAGTAGTGAATTATTGAAAAATCAGCAAAATAAGAAAAAAGGATATTCTTCCACTTCCTTTGGCTTATCCCTTTAGAGAAGTGGAGGAAAGAAATACGGTTAGTTCTGCCTGCCCTGTCTTAAGGGTTGAAAACGTGCTAGGTGCTTGGAATTGATTTCTCCCTATAAGCCAATCAAAACTCTATTTTATTTATTCACAGCTTTCAGATATCTTCAAAGGGATAACATAGGTCTTATAAAATATGAAACCAGTTTCATATGCACACTTGATATATATGCCAACATTCTGGCAATCTTTGACAGTCACACACAGGGATCACAATGGAATAGTGGGATAACAGCAACCTGAATCCAAAATGAGGCAACCGACAGTCCATGTTTCCTGTTCTGGATATGTTAAAGTAGGTACACTGTTGTATCAAAATTGGAGGAAGAGATTTTCAGAGGCTTGTAACTTCCAAAAAATTCCATTCATGGGGAGACTTGGTGCACTTGAAGTAAAGCAGAGAGAAACTGGTGTCAGATATATATGGAAAGTTTAACTTGGGCCTTGGCTACACTCAGGACTTCCCAGCGCTGCCACGGCAGCTCTGTGAAGCGCGAGTGTAGTCGCGCCGCCAGCGCTGCGGGAGCTCTCTCGCAGCGCTGTAAGTACTCCACCTCTCCGAGGGGAATAGCTTGCAGCGCTGCGAGCGAGCGTGCAGCGCTGCAGGCTCTGATTACACTGGCGCTTTACAGCGCTGTACTCGCTGCGCTCGGGGGGGGGGGG